>NC_081406.1:287162734-287526484 GCF_030272615.1 Cryptomeria japonica | reverse complement strand
GAAATGATGAAAAATGACAATAGAAAAGACCATTATTAAAATGACAACCTACATATCTGTAGTTCACATTAGAAAATTATTCATCTTGGGTTGTAGTATGAACATTGTTTAGGAGTTTGTGCAAGGAGGTCCACATTTACAAATTTTGGGTGAACGGGCCCATGTTAGCCAAACTATTTGTTGAGTTTTTCACTTCCCAGAGAGTGTGGGACAATCTAGATTGACCAAGGATAGAGAGATTGTGGTAGGAATAAAAAAAGTATATCTCTCATGGCTGATCTTGAGGAGGCCTAATCTTTGAGTATCATTATACAATTACTTGAATCTCCTTCAATAATGAATTTGTAAAATCCTTTATCTTAGCCAAGGAAATTCCCTAGAAAACAACTGTCACCTCAGCTAAGTCAGAGGTCTAAACCCCAAGCTTGAATATGCAGGAAATAATCAACCTAACTTTTGAATCTCTTATGAATCCGAGTCCTCTTGCTTGATGCAGATTCCTTTTAGATGAGCTATCAAAATTTAGTTGTAACTAGTTAGTGTGGTGAGGAAGGGACCAAAATTTAATGAAGTTAATGAAAAAATATATCAAAATATCTAATAATATTTAAAATTTAAAATTTATAGAAATATGCAATAAAATTATTCATTTAGCATAAAATTTATGACGTTTCATGAATTTAATAGAAAAAAATGATGATATATATGAGATTCATGTTATCTATAGCTGATCAATAGTTTCTATTTTAATAATCTACATTGTTTTTAATGATATTTTCTACTATTTTATATATAATTTATTATTTTGTCCCTAATGTTCACTTGTTACAATGTATCATTCAAGGAAAACATTTTATAGAGGAAAAATGTTCTTTTGAACTATCCATAAATTCACCAATACATTATTATTTGAGTATAACTCAAGAAGAATGCAAATAAAAAAAATAACACGTACATTGAGAAATAAAAGAGCACTCTTTGTAAATTTGAACTTTTATTTAAATTTCTTCAAATTTGTTTGAGGTAAGTTTCTATAATTTAAATTTTCATTTTCATCCCTTTCTTTTAATAGAAAGTTGACAGATCTACTTGCATTGCATTTTATTTTGAAAACCCATTTACAGAGAATAGGTTTACTACTTGTAGAAATATATACAAGTTTCCATGTCTGATTCTATCTCAAAATGTATCATGTTTGGTGTTGTCAATAATTGAACTCAATGGTATAATATTTACCTCATATATTGTTTGTCTTCTTATTCTAGAGCTTGTGATGGAATATAAAGAAGAGAATATAGATTGGAATACCTAAATGCTCATATGACCCATTTTGATTATTATGTTGCTAGTGATTTGAAGAATTATCTTTTAGATTGCCAAGATCAATAAATAATTCTCCTTATACTTCATCTTATTTTTTAGAGGTTTCTTCATTATTGTCAACTCTATCAGAGAAATCTATGAGAGGTGGTTTTTTTTACTTTTTTATTTGTGTTTAAATATTTTGATGACTTATTGCATGCCACATATTTAATCCCATTAATATTCTATGTTACATGATCCATGCGGCTATAATTATTTAAAATAATACTATATTCACTAAAGATATACTATACTTTGGGATCCATATTTTTTCACTTATTAACTAGTGTATACATCTATTTTTTACAACCAAATAATCTAAGATGAAATATTTAAGGCTTATGAAAAATCCAACAGTATTTGTAATAAAGGGAAAATCAAGTTTTGAGGGGACCTAAAACCTCATACAACATGTTCTAAAGGGACTCAAAACCATTAGATTTTTTGTGGATCTAGAATCTAGTTGTACATCACTGTGATAAGAAAAAACATAAGAAACAATCATCCAACCCACATCCAAACATAACATACTAAGAAATAGAGATCTGTTATAAAAACAAAAGGTCAAAGCCATCAAATCAGACTATTAAAAAAAAAATTGGCATAGGGGTTTTTCAGTGGCCCTTAACCTTAAACATAGTTTTAACAAGGCTCCCATAACTTCCACCTCCAATGACATATAGATTAAACATATTAAGCATACTAGAATATTGGATTTTAAAAATTCTCCTAAAAGCTTCACTTGGTGCTGAAACACGGGCCCATCAAACACCAAACTCTCAAACTCTACCAAATTCTCCACCTCCATATGAGAAGGAAGAAGGACAAAGAAAAATAACATGAGTGTCAACAATTTTGATGCAACCAACCATCAAATCCAAAGTAAAAGAATCTCCCTTAAAACAACTTATAACTTCATCCATCGAACCAAGCTCCACCTCAATAGGATCAATTAGTAGGTAAGAAGGAATGAAAGAAAGCCAAACACTAGCCACCTACACACAAAAGTTCTCCACCTCAAAAGGAGAAAGATCCACCTTAATAGGAGTATCATGGACAAAGACCAAAGAAGAAGCATCATGAGTTGTCGAAAGATAATTGGGACTAGGAAACTATAGAGCTCCAACTATCTGCAGAAGGAAGAACTTCACCTCAAAACCAAAGAAATCTTTTAATTAAAAACAAGAGGAAACAAAAATGGCTCCATAAGGTATGGAAACTAGTAGATCAAGCATGGAGGTAACAAAAAATTTCTCATTTAAAAAAATAAAATAGGGTATGAAAAGATGACAAGTACATAAAAATCTACCCCACAAAGAAAAGATACAACCACCAAAAGATCATAACAAAAAAGTTACAATATCAGTAGTTTCATAGAATAGTAATTTCAAGGTTTTTAACAAGGATCCCATAACTTAAAATAGGGTATGAAAATATGATAATTGCATATACACAATCCACAAAATAAAAAATACCACCACAAAAAAAATCATAAAAGATCATGGTCTGGCACGATCTTAATGTGCCAGAGGACCCTGATTATTGCCCTTCTAAGGAAGAGGACCCCCCATAGAAAGTTACTCCCAGTACTAGTAGTAGAAAAAGGAACATACATCCTAGACTTGCAGCCAATAATTGTAAAACCCTACTTCTAAGCCTCAAGAGATGGGCTCGTCAAGCATGAAAAAAAAAAGTGGGGAAAACAGGGGATTCAAAGGGTAAATGAGAAGAATAAATTAAACTGGACACCCCTCTCAATGTGGGCCAAGTGGACCCATGATAAAACAAAAAAGACATGGACTTTGAGGTTCTCTTGGAAAAATCCACTAACAGCCAGGAAAAATGCTTCCACAACATTACCAATGAAATTATTTTCTTAAAATAGGGCATTAATGACATAATCAACAATTTCACTAAGAATCCTATGCTAGATAAGATGGATAAGCTTCTCAGAATGTCTCAAAATCTCATAGAGGATGTCAAAGTTATGAAAATTGAACACGAGTCAAGGATTTCTCATCTGGAGAAAAGTATGGAGGAACTTAAGGACAACCTGAGGAACCTACTCGAAATACGCAAAAAATCCATGTCCAGTAGTGTAGAAGGTCTAGAAAAGTTTAATGAGATGATTGTTGTCCAAACAACCCAAACAATTAATAAGGTTCTGTCTTCAGTTACCAAGCCCAAAAAGAAGAATCTGGATTCAAGTTCTCGAGGGGTTGACATGCATGTTACAACTGGACCCTCTACTAGAACAAGAAGCAAAAACCAGGGGAGGAGAGCCATGAGATTGATAGCTGGTATCCCTGTTAGGTTTGGTGTAGTGGGACGTTTCCCCTATTTTTATGGTCATTTGGTTGTTGGTTTAGGATTGACCTACACTATTGTTTTAATCTTGTTTTATGGATTTAGGTTTATGGTCTCTGTAAAACCTGTTTATCTTAATAAAAATAGAGAGATGGGTGGCACCAATGAGGAAACCCAACAAAGAGGCCATTCCTTGAAGGACAAAGACAATTGACAACACCCTAGAAAAGGGAAACAAAGCCTCAACACCCCTATAATAGGATCTCAAATAATCACAAACCGTTGCTAACCAAACATATTCCATCTCCAAAGTGACCACGTAAGCCTCAGAAAAATAAGACATCCAAAAAGGAAAACTCATAAATCCTAAAATAGAGCAACAATGAACATTTCTATCAAAAGCTACATCCACAACACTCCTTACATCCACAAAATAGACACCATCCTCCTTTGATGAGACTAAAAAAAAAAAAAAAAAATACCACCTCCATGTGTGCCTAGAAGATCCACCTCCAATGCATTGAGATCACCAATGACAACCACAAAACTAGAAACAATAGGCAACATCCCAAGTTGCGTCACTCCAAAGCTAGGGAGACAAATGAAGAGCTCCCTTAAAACAAGCCCGAAATTGCAAAGAGGAAACCTAGAAGAGTCAACAATAGTCAACAAACTAGGCATCATTGAAATAAGTTGCACATCGACAAAGGAAGTAGCCAATTACACCAAGCTAACAAGAATAGTGGACCCCTCCTTGTGATGATGGTCTAGAGAGTCTACTAGAGAAGAACCTATAAGTGCCTAGTCACATATATCAGCCACAAGGGGCCCAAAATGAAAAATGGTCACAATTGAATAGACCCTGCCCCAATTCGAAGCATAGACAAATCCTTCATCATCCAATTTATCTTCATCTGATAGTGTTTATGGTGAAAGTGGATTAACAATATTGAAAGACTAAATAGATTCAACCACAAAACCCTAGCCTAATAAGAACAAAGATCCACCATAACATATGAAGATTACCTAAGACAATGCAAATCAAATGAAATCATAAATACTATACCATCACATGTCCAATAGGGTTTGGATCTCCATTATACCTATCTCTATTGATCTTGCTTGATATATTTTCTCTTAGATTTTATATGTGCACAAGAGCTCAACAAAGAATGGAAATGTGGTTGTAAGTAGGCTTGATCGCATATGAATGTTCAAATGCTAGAATGCCTGATTAATTGAATAGAATGATTAGAATTATTAGAATTATTAGCTTCTTAGGGTTGATAATGGATAAGTATCCTCTTATATAGAAGACACTATAGGAAATGGAGGGATAAGATTGAGAGCTGTAAAAGATAAATGGTCGGCTAGGATTAGAGGGTAGGAAGAGGAAATAAGAAAATAATGAGAGGGTAAGTAGTCTAGGAATTAAGAGATGAATGACATGTGTCATAGGTAGAAAAGGTTAATGAATTAATTAAATAAATAAAGATTTATTTAATTAATAGAAGAAGTGGGATCAATTAAATAAATAAAAGTATTTATTTAATTTAGAAAAGGATAATTTAAATAAATAAAAGTATTTATATAAATGAGAAATAAGGCTAGAAGAGGATAAATGAATTAATTAAATAAATAAATATTTATTTAATTAATAGAAGAATTAGGATAAAATAATTAAATAAATAAAGATATTTATTTAATTAGACTGGACAATTTTAGGTGTCTACAGATATTATCTCTCATCTTGCAAGTTCTTTATAGTATCCTTGTTAACAAGACAAATAATTATCTCGACTAATTTTTCAAGAAATTAATCCTCCAGCTCAACTATAAAAAACATAGTATGAGCCATATCCATGACATTTTGATTACCACAATTTGTATATCAAATTTCTTGGGGTTGTATAGGGGGAGATGAAGGGTTGTTTAATTTTTTTATTCTTCTTGAGAATAGAAAGACTCTTTTGATGTAATTTTTTTTTTCAATTTGAGTGAAGGAGGAAGAGATGCCATCCTATCTATTACAAAACTTGCTCATATAAGGCCAAAAGTGCGCAAAAGCTTGACTTTTATTCTTGAGAAATAACACCCATATCTTGTGAAAGAAGTCAACCACCAACAATAGGAAATAACAATACCCTTGAAAAGAAGTAGAAATGTGTCTATAAAAATTGGTATGTATAACCACAACATGGTCCTTAGAATCAAAGAGACTTAGCTCAAAGGGATCCTAATGTGATTTTCCTACTAGACATCATGAACATATACGAAGAAAAGGGAATTTTAGGAAATTCTCTTACCATCTCTTTAATAGTAAGTTCATATAGGGATGTAAAACAAATGTTACAATATCAGTAATTTCATAGAGTAGTAGGAGGTAGATAGAGAAACTATAGATGATGAGATTATATCAAGTTCAGAAGATGACCATTCTTAAAATATCTAGCATTTTTTCTACCTTCTCATATGATCAAATAAGATTTGATTCCTTTCTTGACCTATAACTTCACCTTAAGTTTATGATTCAAAAGATAACTTATAAAAAAGAGACTTATTATCTTTTATTAGTGTAAAACAAGTTTTATAGGGACCCAAAACCTATACAAAAAGAAACAGTCTATAAAGACAAACCAACAACAAGGCCACAACGAGCCAGTATCAACAAAAACAGTAGAAAATAGGTTATAAGTCCTAGAGATTAAACAATTTTGTTCATCATTTGAACCGTCTTAACATTTTTCTCAATAAAAGACCTATTGATATCAGCTAACTCCTCCATTTGTGTTATTTTTCTAGAATAGATTTTTGGTTCCATTGCTACTTCACACCTTCAATGGAATAGTCTTTGAGAAAGATGGTTTATTGATCAATAGTGATTTAGAACCTATGTTCTATTAGAGCCCCTCAACATATTTGCATCTTTAGCTTATTGGAATATTGACTTGTTGACTCTCCTTAGTATCAATTACATGGATACCTATGCTCATGCCTTCCAAATTGGAACTCACATTCAAGAAGGCTTTTGATGATACAACAATGAGTCATCATAGTATAGGCAAATGTCTCCAAGAACCTAGAGAAAACAATCAATTTAATTCTTACATGTCAATGGTATAGCTTGGCCTTGGCACCCATAATTTCCCTACAATATCTAACATACACTACATTGTAGATGTAGTGAATCCATGTGAAATAAGAGGGAATGCCTTTCTACAAGATCTTCCAAAGGATTCTTCAAACATATAGTTGTAGGATTTTTCAATGCTCGATATGTTATTGATTAAATGCAACAAAATTTATACAAGGAGATATTGTTAATGTAATTGTATTCAATTAGAAATAAAATTATGTAACCATCACCACTAATTAAACTAAGTAGAGATTATTAATTAGACAATGTAATATAAATTCTATATTAACTTTCCTAAAGTTAAATGGTTTATTATTATTTTTTTATCCAAAATTATTAAGGTAATTGTAAATGTAGTTTTAGTCTACATGAAATAGAATTTATATGTGTTGGTTTAGGATATATTGTTACTTGAACTCAACTATAAAACTAGATATCAATGTAAATTGTTAGTGCTACAAACTATAATTCTCCTTAAAATTAAAATATAAGTTTTCAATATATTACTAATCAAGTAAGAAAAATTAGATTCAAGTGGAGTCTTCTTATTTTGGTTTGAAATTAGGGCTTCATTAAGTTTAATAATTGTCTCCATAAATATGCACTTTTAAATTAGTTGTTTGAAACAAGAGTCTATCATGTCCTCCTAGAAGGAGATAAAATCCAATAAAACTAGGGAGATTTGTAAAAATTTTACACATATTAGTAGATGTTTAAGTAATCAAAGAGTTTTCACACAATACAATATGACAATAATTTTTTTTTTTATAGGAGCAAATATTCTTTTGTATTATCCATCAACACCAATACAACATTCTTTAGATTGAAACTGAAATAGGATTAGAAATAGAAAACTAATATAAATAATAAAATAAAAAGGTCAATCTTGTAAAAGTCTCTTACATCTTTCATAACTATATAAATTTTGTTTAATCTTATTTCAATTTTTCTAGGGTCAACTTCTAAACAAGAATATTGCATTTGTAGCTACTTGATTTCATCTAAAGTTGACGCACTAATCTATATTCCATGCCTGAAGGAAATTTATTAATGGAAGGTTTGCATTTTTAACTTCTTCTTTTGTTGTTATTTTTAAAAATGTTTTAGTTCCTAAGTGTATTTTTTGAGCTTCTAGGTAAGGTCGCTTTACTTCTTACATGGATTTTCCATCAATAATATAGGAAGATCACTCTAGAGGTAGTCAAGAGATTGGTTCTAGGAAAGAGGTTAATTTATTCACATAAGTTTTCTACCTATCTTTGTCATCTATATCCCGCAAATAAGAATCATCCATTGTCCTCTTCATTTCTCTTGATTCTTTATCAATTTTGTCTCATCTTTTTTTCGCACTTGCTCTTGGCCACTTCCACTGAGAAACCTGTGTCCACGCTCTTTCATAATATTATCCACTATATATTAAATG
This sequence comes from Cryptomeria japonica, assembly GCF_030272615.1. Lineage (NCBI taxonomy): Eukaryota > Viridiplantae > Streptophyta > Pinopsida > Cupressales > Cupressaceae > Cryptomeria > Cryptomeria japonica. The sequence goes on along the minus strand of NC_081406.1, from coordinate 287,518,256 downwards.
GACAATGGTGTATGGAAGAGTAAATTTTGAAGGCTTGAAAGAGATAAAGGAGTTAGGATTCAAGGGAGTAAAGATCAAGTTATCAAGATGTTAAGAAAGATTGGTAGAAAAATTATTAAATGTCCACAAGCAATAAAGGGATGAAAGTGTGATATCATAGATAATTAGGGTTTCAGTTATAGACATAATAATCAATGAAAAAGGAGAGTTTTATATGAAAATTTCAAAGGCTTAAAATTGAGATTCAAGAATAAATAGCTTAGAGTACCTAATAAAAATTCATGACACACTTAGTATGTAACAAAGTTCTATCATGATTCATTTGGAACCAAACATGTAATCTAGAATTTTAGAATAGCAAGCAAATACTGATTAAAATTTCCTCATCGACAAATAAAAACCATTATGCTAGGTGACATAATAGAGACAAGTCATTGTAATAGGTCGTTCAATTATCCATGTAGTGTGGATGACTTATAAGATAAGTCAAATATTCAAAATGATGTAAGACGTGTACATAAATGGTATGGTAAGAATTAGGAAATAAAAGTAAGATATTTGAAATAAAAATAGACATTCAAAAATAGACGAAAACGACAACATCTACATATCATTGAAAATGAAAACCTAATCATACTTTACAAAAAGATTAGGCTTTTACATATAGTTGCTACTGTTTCAAATTAAAATTTCTGCTCCGCTCTATATCATCCGCTATTTTTGCCCTAATATCTATTTCAGACAATGCACCATTCAAAAAACCAAAAAAACCAGAGGCCTAATGTTCTTTTACGTTAACCAATGCAACATTCTTTAAAGTGAAACTGGAATAGACTGCAAAGACCAAAATAAGACATGTAATCAGAAATGAAAGAGCACTCCTCTAAATGTCGGCGGCGACCTCCATTTTCATAAATTCCGAAATTCTCTTCAGTTTTGCTTGATGCTGTCCGAGGGCAGTTTCTAAACGAGTGATTCTCATTTGCAGCTCCTTTTTTTCGTCCAAAGTCGGCGCACTCTTCTGGATTTCTTGTTGGAGGGCAGCTTCTAAACGAGAATTTTCCATCTGCAGCTGCTCCTTTTCACTTTCCAAATGCATTTTCTCTGCTTCCCACATGGACTTTTCGCGGGATAATCTGAAGAGATCAGCGTTGACGCGATCCACTCCTTGTTCTTCCCGGCCATCTCCACCGAGAACCCTGTGTCCATGAGCCATCATAATAATATGTACTATATGTGAAATCCCATTGTTGGCCACTCTTTTATCCTCTATGCTCCCCTCGCCATCCCTTCCCAAGACTTTGTATATGTTGATAGATGGATCTCCAGGCGTAATTACAGTGCGAGGAATCAAGGATTCGCCGAATGCTTTAAATGCGAGATACTGGAGGATGGTTGGATAATCAAAAGAGATCGTGCGCCTCTTCTGAATAGATTCGATCTGCTCAAACATCCTCTCCTTCACAAATTTGCACCAGTTAAAGCACACCCCCTGAGAAACCTCAATGGCGGTCTCAACATACTTAAACGGGATACAGCCCGGAGTCTTAACCCCCAACAGCTTGCAGGCCAAGAACTTGCAAGCAAATCGCACATTTGGGTCAACTATTTTCTCCACTAACAATCCAGAACTACACACAGCCGTTCCAGATCCAGTAAGACGCATCAATATATCACCTCGATGATAATTTCTTGTCGGTGAAACGATTTTACCTGAAGTTGGAAGACCCGTAGCTTCTCGGATTTGGTCTTCGGTGATATCCATGCGTCTATCTCCTACGGTTAGTTGACCATCCGCCATGAAATCGATCACCGCCGCACAAAGAGCGGTGTCGCATCTGTATGTGACCGCATATAAGAATGGAAGAATACCAGCTTCCACAAGAACACCTCGTTGCAAATCGGTTAAATCGTGTATCCACATTTCACGCAGGCTTTCAGAATTGATCTCGTGGACCTTCACACCGGACCGCCATATCTTAGCCTGCTGCCTGTTCTCCATTTTGGCCGCCCAACTCGTTTGCTGGTTTACAGAATTAGGGCAAATGGAATGTGTGCGACCCTGTGTAATATGTGATGTATTTATTAGAAACTTGGTATGCAATGATAATCGTGCTTCTTCCACGTATCAAAGAAAACAACTTGCCCGCATTAGAGGTTGTGGCATAGATAATGGTGATGGAGATTTCAGGTAGAAACGAGGCAGAGGAACAGGTTTTTAGAAGTGGTGGCCCTCTTCACGATGTGAGGCTGCTTCCTGCTTGGCCGCTTGGAAATTGTTTCTTTGATTCCACGGCTGTAATTGTAAGTTCTAGAGGCACCGTTTACCGCATGCAATTCTTTTAATAAAAGAATTAATTCAAATTGGAGAGTGTAAATGGATAACCTAGTATGTTAATTCTTATCTGTACAGTAATATTAAATAATTTGAACATATTGATTATCTATAATTAAATAGTATTTATATTTAAACAAAAATCAAAAGGTTATGTAAACTATGATAAAATAATCAGAAATAGTTTAATTAATCAAAATGTTTTAAAAAAACTGATATTTTAAATTATTATTTTTTAATTATATATAATTAAATAGATTTAATGGATTGATTGTTATTTATATTTAAATGAAAATCATTTGTTTATATAAATATCATGTGAAAAATATTAGAAATATTTTATGGTAATCAAAATGTTTTCAAAAAATTAATGGTTAAATTTACAAGATGTCAATTCAAGTGTTTTAAGTAATTGACACTTGATAGTGTATAAGAATCATTTTTCACGTGGGGTTTAGTATATAAGAATCATTTTTTACGTGGGGTTTGGACGTTGTTTTGGGAGCTTAAATCTATAATATGTTTGTCCATGTTCTGCAAGCAACTAACACTTGAAAGCAACTAACACTTGATAGTGTTTGAGAATTATTCTTCACGTGGGGTTTGGACGTCATTTTGGGAGCTTAAATCTATAATATGTTTGTCCATGTTCTCAAAGCAACTAACACTTGATAGTGTTTAAGAATCATTTTTCACATGGGGTTTGGATGTCATTTTCAGAGCTTAAATCTATAATATATTTGTCCATGTTCTCTAAGCAACTGACACTATCTTTGCCGTCATTTTGGAAGCTTAAATCTATAATATGTTTGTCCAAGTTCTTTTGGCAACTAACACTTGATAGTGTATAAGAGAATCATTTATTAATGTGGAATTTGAATGTAATTTTGAAAGATTAAATTTATAAAATATGTAAGTACTAGTTCTTTAAGCACTTGATAATGTATATATGCACCATTTTTCATCTTGGATTTTACATCTACTAGACACCTATATATATATTCATCATATATACATTTTCTAATTTTGAATAAAATTTTGCCTATATTGTTCTATATATTCAAATATTTTCTTACACTAACTACTTTTATTTTTTAAATTTTAAAGAATTATAAGTTATAAAATTAATAATATCAATATTTTAAAATTTTGTATTCTCTCAAAATTTAAGTAGACTATTCTATATTTCTATCTATATATTCATGGATCGTTATTGATATGCTTATGTTTATAATACTTTTCTAAATATTAATCTTATTTTTTTAATTTATTATAGTTATTTTTACCTTGAAACATAAATTTCATTGTGATTTTGTATTGAATATTTTTAAAATATTTTTTTTTTCAAGAATAAACTTGAAAAGTGATGCTTATATTAATATTTTATTGAATCTTTATCATGATTGTTATTTTCAAATTGATTTTAGTTTTCAAGTATTTGTTATACAAGGTATAAAGGCCTTTATAAAGGGTGCGAGCCCCTACTAAAGAGAGCTAGAAAGAAACCATAGAATAAATTTTTTATAATAATATTTGAATAATAAATTAATATATATATTTTTGGGGGAGTTTATATATCAGAAATAAAAGTAAAAAAAAAATTATCATAAATTAATCAATTATATTTGAAAAAAAAATTAATTATATATGTATGTAGGAAAAATTGTACAATAACCTTGAACTATATCTTTATTATTCTCATTTTCTATGAACTATATTAACCTTATACATACATATCATTTACATTTTATTAAATATTAACATATACATATTATATTAGTAATTTAAAATATGTGTAATACCCTAACAAAAAATATAGTACATGTAAAAGTAAATATTCTCACAATACTGATCTTTTAAATGTGTTAATCATGATAATTTATGCGAGGATGAGGTTCTAAAGTACAAAAAAAATTGAAATATAATATGAAAATTCTGGGTTGTATCTTCATGTATCTAAATTTACACCTTCTTGTGTGCTCCTATTCACTCTACATAAATTAATAGGTAGAATTTATCTAAAAAATATTATGCAAGGTTATTGAGTATTATTATATTTAATTATACAAATGAAAATAATATGAATAGTCAAATCCGTTTCAGATATAAGATAATTTGGACTTTCCATTTCCAGTTCATCAACTTGGCAAAACTTGGGTGGAGTATGCCTTTTGTTTGAACCCCTATGTTTTTTCTTAATGAAAAAATGAATAATGTTAAGGATAAAGTGAAATGCTAAATGATGATTTCCTTTGGAAATATATTAAAAAGAGAAAAGAGAATACTCCTAGTGTCATCAAAGATATCTAAAAACCCATGGAAGCTCAAAATAATGACCCAAACTACATGCTAAAGAGAGGTATACCACAAATGAATGTCTGAGACTCATGAAACTAGAGGAGATACATTACTAGGATAGTTGAATGACACATTAAGATGATTATTCTCTATTACGTCACCTCACATATTGGTTTTTCATTCTTTATAGGACAATGTTTACAAATATTTGCTTCTCTTTTAAACTTAGAAATTATTGTTAAGTTTCAAATGAATCTTGATGGACCTCTTTAAAACACCAAGAGCATGATGAATCTTGATACCCACTTATTCCTATATTAGGTATTCCAAAATATTTACACTTGAGTCCAAATTTTAGGCCTTTGAGCTCCACAACATTGAATTTCCCTATTTATGTTTTTGTTTTCTTCATTAGTATCTCTATATCCAAAACCCTAAATACCTATTCCTTTCATGATTTTATCCCTCTATCTCTTGTGACCATTTAATAATTTTCTTAACCATTTTCCTTAACATCTTGGAAACATAATCTTTGCTTCTTTAAATCCATAATCCATTGTCTCTTCAAACCTTTAAATTTTCTTCTACATTCCTCTATATTGAAACATTACTTACTTATACCCCACTAAGTTTTGTTGTACCATTCTCCTTCTAAATGAGACAAAATATTATTAACGTAATCTTCTAACATGCTAAACCTTGATGTCCCAAAACCTTTAGGAATGGGAACATTGATGCACTTTACTATACTACTATTATTAACATTCCATCAAACAATCTTATTCTTCCATGTCTCTACTTATAAATAGAATAAAACAAATAAAGTAGGATTAAATATACTCATACTTAAATTTGATAGGCTACAGAATAAATAAATAACATCCTCATGCTTGTAGAGGGCAATTATCGATAGAAATTTAACATATCTAATAACCTAGATTTGATGTACCTGTTGAACACTAGATGTCACTAAGAGGGGGGGGGGGGGGGGGGGGGGTAAATCAATGATTTCCCAATCTTTTCCCTTTTCTATCTTATGTGTATATACTAGTTAACTGATCTAACATAAAGAAGACATACCAGTTTGATGGAAGGATAACACATATGCAACCACACATGAAAGGGACATCTCAAAACACCACATGTACGAGAAAAACCCTAGATGGGAAAAACTTGGTGAGAAGTGTTGCTGGAGTCTACTTCTCCAATCCAACCTCACAATGAAAATCTCGGTTACAACATTTAGGGCACCAACCCAAAGAGTACCAACCCCTGCACCGAACTCCAACTCAGTGTTCTAAAATAAACATATACTAGATTCAAAAGTAATATCTTTGTTACAAAAGAATTTTGTAACTCTTATGCAAATCTTTCCACCAGTTCTCATCTCTTCAATCCTCTATCGGTTCTCTGCTCATCTTCTCTCTACTGCAACCTTATCTCCTGCTGCAACCTTACTGGTTCAACCTCTTCTTCTTCTTTGCTAGTTCTACTCTCTAGTCACTACTCTTTGATCACACTACTGCTATCCACCATAGGTCTTCTTCTCACAGTCAGTTGTTTTCTATCTGACTCCTATCGGTTCTCTGCTCACCTTCTTCACCTTAATCTTCTATGGCTCTTCTTTACTGGTTCAGTCACCACTGGTATACTCCTCTCTCAGACTTAACGATAGGCTATCAGTTCCCTCACTCTTGCCGGTTAAACTCTTCAACCCGATTCTCTCTCACACTCAATCTCTTCTATGATTGTCTTTGAGCACTTGATTGACTTTATTCCTCATGCATCAACACTAACAATATCTTTGGCTCACACTCTTATAGCCTAATTTTCCTGCCTAAACGTAAGTTTGAACATTAGCATGCTAGGGTTTCCACCATTCACTGAATTTGTATATGATCATAGCTCTGATCATCACAACACATCATATCCAATCTGATATCATTTCCTTGATCGATGTTCAACACTCAATCAATGAGCATCACCCAACTATTTACCTTGCGAACCACGTCTTCTCTCTTTTGTCGTCTGTAGCATGATTTTTGGCCTTTTATCTGATCGATCACATGCATGATGTGATTTCCTTCATCCTCTTTGATCATCAAGACCAGTCTATACTAGATCTCTATTTTTTTCCTTGATCTCAAGTCACAATCCATTCTGTTCATTTCTCAAGCTTTGCAGTTGTCATAAATATTGGACTAGTTGCCAACAACATCACAGACATGTCACATTGACCTATGCATGCATGTCACTTCACCTCCATGTGGCCCCTTTGTCTATATCCACCTCTGCTAGGTTGGTTATGTCAGTTTAGATAAGATCACATACCAACCACACAATCGGATTCATTTACCGATTCACAGGCCCTATCGGTTATACCCTAATTGGTCTGCATTCAACATTTCACTTTTCTTCTCTTCCGATGGAGCACCTAAATTGGTCAGCACACATGCCAACCTACCTCATGCACATCTTCATCAGATGGGATCCTTCTGCATCTGTACTTTGTCAGCATTACCGGTTGACATACTTACCAGTAAACACTTGATGGCATCATGTCATCAGCCTTCACCAATATCCATCTATCTTCTTCTACTCAAACTTGTCTTCTTCATCTATTGACCGGTTCTCCTATCAATTGGTTTGTCAAAGTGACAAACATATCCTTGCTTCTCTGTATTGGAAACTCATCATGTCTACCCAACTGATATGGTGCATATCTATGATCTCATGCACCTAAGGCAACTTAGTGTTTTACTGATTAATCTAGTGTGAGCCTTCAAACACTTTCTTTTAACTCTTTTATCTTATCTCCAAGAACTATGATGCATTCCATGCATAATAGGAGATAAGATCCACTTATGAGTGGGAGTGGATCCTTATCATCTGCATCCTGCAATGCACAAATGTGGCTTCCCAATTTGAGAAGCATATCTTCAAACATGCACATGTGATTTGGTTGGGGCACATTCACTGTCAGTCATTTCTTCAAATGGTTATTGCATCTTTATCTAGTGGCCTACACATACTTCACTTCCGGTGTTGATGTGATTTTTGTAACATTCCCTCTCTTCATCCTAATCAACACCCGAACATCTTGCCCTCTTACAAATGTCATCATTTACCAATTGTTATATCATATTGATCTCTTGTCCATATCTTCAATAGAAGTCAAACAATAACTTATGTACCGATGACTCTAATGGCCATTGTGTTGAGTGACATTCTCTCTCTTATCGGTGACCTGCTAAGCTAGGTAACATCAAAGAAAACACATCTGGTATGCATCAATGACAATGTTGCACATACATCTCTTATACCAGTTGACATCCTATACGGGTTGATATCAATGACAACACAATGCCAACAATCTTCCCCTTTGGCATTGATGTCTACACATGTAGTATCCAACATACTACATATTCTCTCTCTCCCTTTGTGTGATTCATGGATTCTCACACATGTAGTTGCGGCATACTACAAAATCTCTCTCCATCTTTGACAACAATGGAAAAGGGTATTGACTGGGTTTCTCTCCTTGTGTCTACTAGGCACTGACAATTTTCTAAGCCCCTTTTTCTCAACTGAATAATTCTCCTCCTTTGACCATCATACAATGCATCCTCTCAATTCACCGCACTTGAGATGGAGGGCTCAACCACCAACTGACACCAATTTCTGAACAACTAGGTGTATATGCAAACCAGAAGTACATGCATATACAAGTTTGAAACTAATTGATGGAACATGTGTTAGTGAATACAACATACATGTCGATTAGACTGCATCATCTCTCTTTGACATGCAGAAGTTATTCTGACCCCAATTTGTTGATATCAAGTGTTGAAGATGACACTGATACTAGTTGTATCTTATCCAATACCAAATGCAGGTTCTCTTGTGTAGGTAGCTTTCCTTCTTTATAGACAACACTCCCGGTGGTCTAGTTGTGATTTCAATTGGATAGACATTGGAATATCTCACAACTCCGGACACTTCCAAAAACACAATCATACCAGTACAGCCATAGACACTTGCACACCCTCTGTATTCAAAAAATCTAGTATAAATCATAAAACATGGCTGTCAACTCCCCTTGAGTCATACATCTCAGGTTCCCATTGTCTATCAGATTCAAAACCGAAGCTCCAATCTCCACCATATACCAGTTGAGCTGTGCATATGTGATCAACTAACGATCTTTCAACTCCATTATAGCCATCACACCATATGACATGATTCTAGATGTACACAATGCCATACAATATCACCAACATGCCATAAATTAAATTGATTAGCCCACAAAGGATGCATGCATACATAATCAACAACCAGGCCAACATATGTCATTCAAGTCTTTATCAGTACCACCTGAGACATAAACTCCTCAATCCATGCTACCAGAGTTAATGCAATGATCCTAAACCTCATTGTCTTACATAACTTGTAAATACATGTTAGTATACATACTGCTAACCTACTGCTCATACCAGTTTCCTGCACCAGTACATCATTTCTACCAGAGCACCTTCCTCTAACTCTTGTCTTTTTGTGTCAATTTGTTTTGATCCCAATTGTAAATTATCCATACATTGACACATGCATCAACGATCCATCTCTTTTCAGTAGAAGTGTAGCCAAGGTAGCCACAACATACACTTATCTTATCTTTTTTTCTTTCTTACTGGCATCATCCTGTTCTTCCATTTGTCCTCTTTCACTAAGGGGGTGAATGATATGGTCAGTGTACTACTCTCCCTAAGGTCCTGCATCTCCTTTAAGACTTAGGAGATATCACCTATGCATTGAATGCATAGTGTCGGTCCATGGCTGCATCTTCTTTCTTCTTCTCATTTTCAGTCTTGGGAGTAGGTGTTACCTTCTTTTGCTGATGGATCCTTGCTCTACTAGATTCAACATCATGACTATAAGCATTGCTACAGAAGCAAACACTGTTCATGCCAAATGCATTATTGGAGGACCTTCTAATATACTGTTTTGCTCCTCCTTTTCTGATTAAACTATTGTAGCTAGCTACTGGTCTCCATGGATTCCTTGAATGCATAGGAACACTTCTCCTCTTGTTCTACACAGCATTTTGTCTCTCATATTCTCTATACTCATTTTCATGTTGAGCATAGGTACTATACCAGATGTCGTGTGACTAAACTTTCCTATTCCTGCATTCATGACTTCTATGCCCAAATCCATTGCAATTATAATAGACATAATTTTCATTTCTTGAGGCAGCAAATGGACTCTTCTTATTGTTCATAGGAGCAGATCTATGCATATTTCTACAACTTGACATACTATGATCATATGTATTACTTCTTAGATAGACAACATTCTTATTTCTAGACCTCTTTATGCATTCATTTGCCCTATGACCATAATCTTTGCAAGAGAAGCAGTAGCTAATAAATGATGGCATATCACTTACAAATTTATTCTTCTATGCACAAGGAGATCTTACGGGTTTACTATTTCTATTTCTGCTTCTCCAAGGATGGATCTTGGATTGTCCACACTCTGCAGCTCTTCCATGTGATCTCTTCTTTTACCACACTTGCTTTTTCTTGAGGGTTGTAGCATTTCCTTGTCTTCTACTGGTAGGAGGTCTTCTTTGTTGTTTTCTCATGTTCTTGCTTTCGGTGAAGCTGCCTTCTCCCATCTTCCCTTTTCCTTTGGGATCAGCATTATTGCTCTATCTTGTAGCACTAATCGTCATCCTTTTCTTCATGCCTTCACAGGTTATGGTTAGATCAACCTTCTTTCGAGGAGTATTCTAGACAGTGAAGGTATGTCGCTTGTTATCTCTATTTGAGGAGACAAACCGAATGTCATTGTGGGAGACATTCTTGCTGGTGGAGCATTCACTAGTACCACTTCCTAGTCCTCCAGTATCCTTGGAATGCTTTTACTTCTTCAACATTTTGTCCAAGGCATCACTACTGCCATCAAACCAGATTCATGCCTTGAGCTCATCCTAACAATTCTCAAGGTCATTTAAAAGACTCTCCATATCTCCTACTAGCTCAGATGCTTGTTCTTTACAACAACACTCCTTGGTGCTTTCTTGTTGATTCTTCAACTCTGAGATACACTTCTCAGATTCTTCAAGGCATTTGATCAACTGGTTTTGTTCCACAACTACAACATTCTTGAATAACTTTTATTCATTCTTAGTTTTCTTGGTAGTGAACCTTTTGGCAGTAAACTATTGTAGTCTGGGCAGTGAGCCCTCTAGAAATGAGCCCTTTGATAGTGAGTCTCCTTTTGTAATCCCATATAACTAGTTATATTATCTTGAGAGTTAACCCTCTCCGTGGTTTTTCCCATTTGGGTTTTTCACATATAAAAATCTAGTGTCTTTGTTATGGCTGTGTATGTGTTGGATTTCATTTTAATTGCTTCATTCTAAACTTAATTCAAATCAAATTTAGTTTCAAAATTTATGTGTGTTAAATTTGGGAATATGGATTCACCCCCTTCTCAGTATTTTGGTTTGTTCAACAATTGGTATCAGAGCTTAGTTCCTCGTTCCTAGCTTAACCACTTGGGGGAGATCTTGATTTGAATAGATGGCTCCTTTGGATATGATAGGTGAATACTATTTGGATGAAGAATTTAAGACAACCCTTGAAGATTTAAAAAAAAAATGTTAAAGTAGCAAATGAATGTGTGAATAAGCTAAGAGATCAGTTCAGGAAGTTCAAAGCAAGGCATCAAAAGGTTATCAAGGAATTAAAATAAATAAATGAAACCATTGTGTGTCTGAAGTAATAGATTGAAGAAAGAAAGAAGGTGGAAGAATATCTAAAGGATACAATCAATCAAAAGTCAAAAGAATGTGGGAAGTTGGAACAAGAAATCATAATGATGACGTCAAAAGCAAAAGTCAGTGAAAGAAGTACATTGTTAGATATACTCTTAACCATGTAGAAATCTCATAAGGATAAAGAAGGATTAGGCATTTCTGGAGAATGCTCAAATTAGAATGACAAAAGAAAAGGCAAGGAGAAGGTTGAGGCTGAGAAGAAACCTAAAGATTAAACAAAGGTCTAGAATCTAAGACCTATTGCAAATAGACCTCAAGTTCGTCAACCTAATTCTCAAAGGTACCCATCATTCAATGGTTATTATTTTTAATACAATTATTTTGGAGATAAAGCTATAGATTGCAGAAGTAAAGAAAATCAGAATACTGAATGCTTTATTTGTAAAAAAATTGGACATAAGGTTAAAAGTTGCAGGAATCAAGTTATGAATAGAAGATATTGACCATTTGTGAATGGAAAAAATAGATCACATATAAATAAGCCCTTTGAATTTTATTGCCACATATTCTATAAATTTGGTCACAAAGCTAATCAGTGTAGAGCTAGAACAAATTTGATTAATTTACGATAGAGAAATATCAAGTGTTACAATTGCAACAAATATCGACATTTTTCTAACCAATGGATGAATGTGAATGCTCTGATAAAATCAAATAAAACTCAGAAGAATAAAGGTAGGGTACGGAGAAGTAACGATGTGACTGAGTCTATTTCCCCTGAGTTCGGTGTAGGTGCTTCTTCCTCTGAAAAATTGAACTGGTAGCTTTAGCTTTTTGGGAACTTCAAAGAAAAATCTATTTGTACCTCCTCTCATGAAGGAAATGCATATGGAAGCTTATGCATACTTGTGTAGATGATGGTGTTGATGTATGCTCTGGTAAATTGTGTATGAGTACAAAATTTAGTTCATGTCACTATGACAACACCATTTTTGGTGGTAGAACCCTAGGTATAGCAAACACTTGTTAAATATCTAATTTTCAAGATTATTTTGCATTATGCATTGAAGAGTTTGATGAGTAGAAGAGTAGAAAGAAATTCAGAGCACAGTAAGCATGACAAGTATTTTTCATATCTTTTGTCAATGGATCCTAAGATGTCACTTGCAAGAGAATTTAGCTGTAAAAATGATCAGAAAGTTGTAAAGTGCAATTAGAGGAATATAGTCATGAGAAGATTAGGAATTTGGAAAGTTCTTTATTGAATGAAGAATTATAGAAAATCAAGAAAGTAGGGCACAAAGGATTGGATATTTGGAGAAAGTTTCCATGGTTTGCAAATGAGGGTTTGATAAAGTGTCTTTTAAACCATATTGAAGATGATAATATAATTCTAGACAAATGATATCAAATTTTGAAGGAATCAATATCAATTATTTCTAGTCTGTGTGATGTTGGATCCATTTTGGTGAAGAAATCTATCAAGAACAAAGAAGTCAAAACCCTACCTAGTGTTATAGGTGATCAACTGACATTGATATTGATAAAATCATTGACCCTATAGTGAGCTATATTTCTTATGGTACTTCTTACAAAATTTATTTTAAAAACTAAGAAGGTTCAACTTTTATGACAGCAATATATATTGCACATCAAATGGTGAAAGAAAGAAAATATTTTGATCATGGGCTTAATTTTTTACTTCATAAAATCCTTACCGTTGAAAGAGAATGTTGTGTGAAAATCAAATGTTTCTATGGGAAAGAAAATATATAGGTATCTAGAGAGAGATTAGGCATATGAGAATCATTTCCTGAAACTTCAAAAGTTTTAATTCCTTAGTCTAGTTCCTACCATTGTCAGTACTTCTAAGGAGATTCCTTCCTCCAGCAAAAAAAGTTCAAAGAAGAGAATTGATGTGTCCCCTCCCGAACTGATGAAGAAGATGAAGAGTGAAGAGAAGAAAGAGATATTTTTCCTTGATTATTCGAAACCATATACAAAAGGTAAGGGAAAGCTAGTTTTCGTTGAGAAATAAGAAGGCAATATGCATGAAGATGATCTTTGCAGTGTTGAAAACATTTTAATTTTTCTTGGTGAAGTAGATGGCTTTAAAAAGATTAGAGTTTTGTGGCTTGAGCGACCTTCATATGATCAAGATAAGATTGAAAAATTTGTAGTTGATCATTTGCTTCCCAATAATATTTCTCTAAACAATATTGCAAATATCCTCCTGAATATTCTGTTTGAGATTGTAGAGGAAATTAAAAGTATTTTTGGCAAGGAGGTGTTGGAGATTGTAGAGGAAATAAAAATATACATAAATTTGTTGAGATTGTACAGGAAATTAAAAGTAGTTTTGACAAAGAGATGTTAGAGATTGTAAAGGAAAATAAAAATATACATAAATTTGTTAGAGGTATAATTTTAACATAGTAATTACTTTTAGAATTATTATGACTTCCATTCTAATTGAAGTTACATTCTATAAAATTTATTTTTAAAGAAAATACAATACAAAAATTTATTTGAAAACAAATGAACGTACAAGAGATATCAACCATATGAGCCGAGGCTCTACCAAGTTAAAAAAGATCAATGAGGGACAATTCAAATTGAATACAAGAAAGCAATAAAGAAGATCATTGATAAATATTGTGATAAAAAACATATAATTGAATTTGGAATTAAAGTCCCGATCTCCTGTCTCGATGAAATCCGACCATCCAGTCCAGGCTGTGAATTCCTGTGCCTTCCATATCACGCTAACACCGTTCTCTGTTGCCAGTGCCACCTGCAAATCACTGCAAATGTTTTGAAACCTGGCGATCGTGATTTTCTTGTTCAGTCAAGATCCGCAATTTAAGTCCCCAAACACCCTTCTCCCAGTCCCGTGCCATTGTGCCACCTGGAGATCACTGCAATTGTTCCGTTTTGTGTTGGAATTTGATTCGAAACCCTCGCGATCCTCTTTTATGTTCGGGCAAGGTCGGTTGTGGTAAAAAGCTTCTTCAATTAAAACTAAATAGGATCGAGATTTGGACAGGAAATCCTCATGGAATCAGTTTCCTTTTTGGGAAATGAAAATAATAAAAAGCTTTGACCAAATGAATGTCTGTGGGAAATAGAGATCCATAATTCCATTTATATTCTTGTAAAGGAGAGTGGCTCACACAGCCCCAAAACGCAAATTGCGGAAAAGGCAGCGCCGTAAAAACAAAGTCTGTGGAGAATTCCGAGTTTCGTTTCAGTCATTTATTTCCAACGAATCCTTCCACAGCAGATTTCGTGATCTTTCGTTCTAATTTCAAACTGGACCTTTTCACACTGTCATGCCAGGCTTGTGTTAGGGTTTCAATTTGATGGGCATGTGTCTGTATTTATGGTTAAAATTAATATTTTGAATTATATTTATATATATTTAATATATATATAAATTTATTTATAATAAAAATCTTATCATTTGAAGAAGAAATTAGAATGGTTCATTGTTTAAAAAAAAATATTTAAGAATATTGTGAATTTAGGTCATGGATGAAGAAAACTTATTTTTCATCTAGAAATATTAAACTACAACATTTAAGTCAAGGATGGTTATAAGATAGGGAAAACTTATTTTTTAATGTAGAAATAGTAAACTACAATATTTATTTTTTATATGTAAAATTAAAGGTATAATTTAAATCTAACATAATTTTGTAATATATATGTATGCATGTATGTATTGTAGAAGATTTGAAATTAGCATCATTTAGGTGCCTACAACATGAACTTTACCATTAAAAAATAAAAGATAAAATAAAAGATTCAAATATTCTCATTCCTATGAAAAGTTTGAAATTGATGGTCCGACATTGAACTTTCATGTTGTTATAAAATGTAAAAGTTAGAATTTAACTGACATCTAAACCCTTTTGTCCTTATAATATGCAAAAGTTAATTTTTAACGGTCTAACATCCCAATTGCCTCATTGTTATAAAATCATGTAAAATAATAGTTAAATTGTCTCATCTTTTATTATGTCGGGCATTACATTCAGCACAATAAGATGTCATCCCAAGTGCTTTATTTGTTCAGACATCATTTAAAAAACTGTTCAACTATCTCGGTCTTTTATTGTCGGGCATTACATTTAACACAATAAGATGTCATCTCAAGTGTCTTATTTGTTCTGTCATCTACAAAACAGTTATCTTTACCAAAATTGACGTCATCTTGTATTCGAAATTGAAATAGGGATAATGTATAAATAAGACTGAAGGAATAGAATAGAATGTTATTGTTGTAATAAATATGTAATGAACACAAAACTGTACTATATTATAAAATGCTTAGATTACAAAAAAATATCTAATTTAAAACACTAATACTTTTAGAATTACTTTTTTAACTAACCTTTTTAAAAACTTCTTTTTAATCAAAAACAATAACCAACAAAAGCACAAAATAATTTTGATATTTAACCTTGTAGAACCATAAACCACCTTCTTTTACTCTATTTTCTTCATAATTAATTAACCTAAACTAAAAAAATATTTCACATCCTTTCAAATATAATGTTAAAAGGCAATTACAAAACATGTATCAATTTGAATGTAGCTTTATATTCTCACATGTATTCTTTAAAGATGAATTACCATATTTTGATAGTTTTATTTATTTACCCCTTGTTTTATAATGAGATCATATAATTGAGTTAACCTTTACAATTTCTTTTTACATTGAGAATCTCAATATATTTTAATTACTTTCGATGTTAACATTCTTGATATTTATTATCGTTGTATTAATAGCAATTTGTAAAGCAAGTGTTGGTCCTAATTTTCTCTAGTTTTGCATGGTGCTTTTGTATTATGTCATATTGTCAAACTAGAAATCCCTTTTGTGATGAAGGACAAGTTTAAATCAAAAATTGATTCAACGTCAAATGGTATAGGATCAACTTGTGAGTTGGATGGCTTCAATCAAACAACAATAATTTTCCTCAAGTTATAGTTCGCATAAGCTTTAATAGGCCTAAAGCTAGAAATGGATATTTGACTAGTGAAGAAACATAGATCATTGAACAACTTTTCACACATTAAAATCTCTAAATGTTATATAAAAATAATAAATATATATGTAAATAATGAAATAAATAAATTTTGGTTTTGTTTTTAATTAAGGATGAACAAGTTTCGAGGGGACCCAAAACCCCAAACAACAAGTTTTGAAGGGACCCGAAACCCTCAAATTTTACCAAGATCTAGAACCCACAATACAGCGCTGCCTAAAGGAATAATCATCAAAAAAACAACAACCCAACAACAACTAAAATTCAAAAGACCAGCCCCTAATACATGCACAAGGGTTTTACTAAGGCTACCTTAACCTTCAATTGACACCATGGGTATTTTGAGGCACCCATAAACTTTTAAGAGACTAGATTACAATAGGTAGGCATACATTCACAATCTAGACTCAAAATATTTTGAAAGGGTACCCTAACCTTCAACCTAGGTTTTGAACTGGCCCCAAAAACTAGTAATGAAGGGTTTTCCTAGGCTCCCTTAACCTGCAACATAGACCTCGGATCTCCAAAAGAAAAACATGTGCTTAACCAAAAACAAAAACAACAACTGTCCAGGATAGGCCCTTGAAAACTACTAGCATCTAGCCTACATGTAGGTTTTATAAGGCTCCCATAAGATGAACCAGGCATCACAAACATAAACAAAGAGCAAAAGCCAAAAGGGGGATTTTGAAAGGCATCCTGAACCTTAAAAATGGGTTTTAAAATGGATCCCATAACTAGTAGGAGGACACCTGTCACCTCCCAGCATCTAATCAGAGCCCACCCTCCAACAAAACACATCTCCACCTCTATAGGACAAGAAACCACCTCAATAGGAATTGGAAGGAAAGAGACCACCCATGGAGAGAACCATGCTTCTAACCACAAAACATAGTCCAGCAACTGACACGTAATCTCATGATGCTTAGATGGATGGAAGGGTTTTGAAAAGACTCCCAAAATCTCCACTTCTATAAGAGAAGAGAGAAATAAACCCAAGAATAGAGAGATAATCACAACAACACATCTAGCCTAAAAAAAGGTATCTAATGCCCCCAACATGAGCCATCCAACAAAACTAAGCCCACACTTCTTCCCCTCTATAAAATATTGGTCGACCTCAATAGGACAGACTGAGAGAAATGGAAAGAAGATAGCCTGTGAAACACCAGAGAATCTCTTGAAATGAATGGGTCCATAAAATAACTCACAATCTGCAAGAGAAAACTCTGAAAAACAACACCAAAAAGATGCAGGGACCTCCCAGATAGGGACACCCATCGACACCAGAACTTTCCCAAAGGCCAGAAAATAACCCATGGGGAGAAGGGACTCCAAGAAAACATAAAATCCACTTGAATCCCAAACAACCCTGTCACATCAAGGCTCAACTAGGAAAGAACGATTAGTAGACAGAGCGTAGACCACAATAGCCACCACATAAACCTTCCTATGTAGCATAATGACCAACATTTGCATCTCCACCTCATAGACCCACAAGGTCCAAAATAAAACCCATCCTAGATCCAGAGCCAAGAAACCATAGAGCCAACGTCCACCACAGACAACATGGAAAGGAAGAGAAGCTAAGTGGATAGGGTAGAGAACCCCATCAACATGCACAGCCTCATCCGCACCCACAATTCCCATCAAACAAAGCACCATTGGTTGGAAAAGTCTTCCATCAACCATGTGGTCATAACTCATAAGTAGAGAAGAGTCTGTGTTAGCAACAAACGCCTTCAAGCACAAAGAAACAATAGGTGCTCCCACCAAACAATGAGTCAGACCACCAATCTGACACCAGTCGAGCACGACTAGTCCACGAGGTACAAAAAGGTCACCCCCAGCATCCCCAAATGCAACAATGCCACTGAAACAAGGGGCAGAGTAAACAATACGGAAGTCTCTGTAATCAGTTGACAGAAAGGGAAAAACTCACACAAGGTTGAGTATCTCTAGAAGGCTCCACACTCTGCAATCCTCTCACCATTTCGTCTCATCATCATTTGCCTTCATCTTCAATCCCATCATCTGCAGTCTCTCCTACCTTGCCATGGCCTCCTAAAACCCTAACGCCACTACCGCTCCTTCTCCTACCCATTTTTGCATCTGCTAAAATAGAGGTATAGTTCTTTTGGAACTAAATTTTTGTTTTATTATTATAATCTTAAAAACATTATAATTATAATTACATACTTAAATTTTTATTTTTATTTTTCAAAAAAGGGATAAAAATTTATTAATCAAAAAACTGCAATACATAGAAAAGAGGCTAAGAAACCCACAAAAACTAAGAATTAGAACTAGCCCCCCATATTCTCATGGCCACACATATCATCCATAACTAACTCCTCAAGAACCCTAGCATTATCTAAAGACAACTGACACCAATCCTCCATGTACCAATGACCAACCTTCTTGGAAGCTCATTTTGCCAAATAGTTTGCCACCCTATTCCATTCACAAGGGATATGGAAAAAAGTAACATATTCCAAAGACACAAACCTTGAGGATTTATTTTGCCACATGAGCCAAAGGCCAACTCACCCCCTCCAACTGTTGTCTAGCCAACATATCCACTTTGATTGGAGAGTCTTACTCAATAGCAATATTTCTCTAACCAAAGAGACAACACTTTTCCAACACATGAAGAATCGCTACAACCTTCATCATGTTATTAGTATCTTGGCCAATTTAAGAGGAGAAAAAAATTGAGCCACACCATAGCTATCTCTACAAACTCTTCCAATTGTAGCATGCCCTGGATTGCGACGAGATGAGCCATCACTATTTATCTTCAAGACTCCAAAGGAAGGAGGGGCACAACAACCATCTCTTCTAACATTTCTCCTATTTTTCTTGTCATCCCTAGAATGAGCAAGCCTACCTAGATACTCATCCAAACAAGAACTCTGCAGAACAACTTGATCACTGACAACCACCAGACCAAATAATCATAATTGGTCCTAATAGTTTTTTGCAAATTACTCTAAATGCGAATACACAATTGATATCTTGCCATACTTTTCCCTTTAAATATCCATCTATTACTCTCCAACTAAATATTCCATAAAATAAATGAGGGGCTAATATCCCAAGCAATTTGGAGAAAAGGAGTCTTGGTGGGTGAGAAGCCAACACGATTTGAGAACTCCAATAGAGAAGAGACATAAAAGAAAGCCTTCTGCAACACTTCCCACAAAAAATGCCATATTTCCCTAGAAAAAGGACAAGAGAAGAAAAGATGAGAGTTTTCCTCACTTTGCCAACACAGGAAACATGTAGAGGGCCTAGGAAATCTAATCCTTCTCAAATTGTTCCAAGTAAGACAATGATCCTAGGAAATGAACCACATGAAAAAATTACATATTGGCGAGGAAAATTTATTCCACACCTATTTCCACCAAAAAACCTCCTCTCTTCCATACACTTGTTTTTATGGATCCTGATACCCCAAGGAAATAGTAAACTTACCTTTAGGGTCAAGACCCCAAGCAAGGAAATCCCTCTCCTCCAAAGAGCAGTAAGCTCTGCTAGTCAAAATAGTATATAACTCCAGCCTATCTTTATCTAAAACCCCTATGGGCCTCTCAGTAGGCACTTTCCACCAAGTCATTTGAACCTGACCAATCCACTTAGAAGTCATGTAATCCTATACTCTATTCCAACCGGCTGCCCTAAAAATATCAAATAAAGACTCCAAATGAGTGTGAGAAGTCAAGATGGGAGGGAACCCATCCCAATAATCAAGAAAAAAAAGAGCCTCAAATCCATTATTACAAAACCAGAATAAGTTTCTTTTAATAATTTTTGCTCTGCGTTTGAGAGTGTTGCAAACCATAGACCCCTTTCCTTCAATGTTTTACCTAGGAACATTATTACTAGAAACTCCATGTAAATACTTCAAATTAAGAATTTTAGTCCAATCCTGATAAGAACACCATCTTCAATAAAGGTTAGCTATCAGGGCTTGGCCATTAAAGGATGTCAGGTGAATACCCAGACCCCCAACTTGCTCTAGTCTACAAATTGAAGTCCAATTCACCAGTCTCCATTTCCTCATAGTCAAGGTGCCCGCGCTATAAGAATTAATGAAACAAGGTATCAAATTCCAAGATGAAACTATAAGGAGTAGCTTGCATAAATCTTCTATAAATTGGAAGGGCCTGAACCATAGACTTAATAAGAGTAACCTGACAAGCAACAAAAAACCATCTATTATTCTAATAGGATACTCTAACGAATTCTATCTAAAATGTCCTGCCAAAACCTTTTAGTAACTAAATCTAAGAATTATTGAAATCCTATTTTGAATAAGCAAAGGAGTGTTGAAGAATAAAATAGATGATTTCTCTTCATTAATCCTTTTCCATGATGTAGCCAAATAGACATCCAAATATTTTCTGAAATTAGCAGCGTCCTTCACCTTGGCCAGACCCATCAAACATCCACAAACTACAAATGAGAATGAGAAGGGATACTATTTCCATAATTCTAGCCTTCTATAAGAATAGTACTCACCCAATATTTAATAAACGTCCCCAATCCTTTTTTCATCTAAATGAAAAGATAAGGGGATAGAGGGTCACCTTGACAAATACCACGAGAGGCTCCAAATTTCTCTAAAGGATCCCCATTAATAAGAATTGAGAAATATGTTGAAGGGATTCAACTCATAATCCACATGATCCACTCTTGACCAAAGGCAAAAGCTTCATTAATCTTTGTAAGAAAGGTCCACTTGAGATGGTCATAAGCCTTAGCCATATCAAGCTTGATAAACATAGCCTTCTCCTTAGAGGTAGCCATGGAATGAATAGCCTCACTAGCCTCGACCACCCTATCCAAAATTTGTCTTTGTTGGCATTAATTTGTCATTGATGTCAACCGGTATTGCAGGAAGGCTACTAGTAGAGGTATGCCATCTAGTATAAAGAAGAATGTACCGATATGGTGATGGTGAAAAAAAAATAAGGTATTGAAAAGATTAACATGAAGGCTTGTCAACTGGTATGGTGAAAGACAAGTAGTTGTTGAGACTATCAGTTACTTCACCGGTATGAGGTGAGATGCATATGTGTGTGATCATGTTGAGTGATAACCGGCAGTGGTTATACCGGTCTATAATTTGGCTACATGTTTATTATGAAGAGGTAGAATGTTATAGTAATCACAAACCACTAGAGGTGAAGATGTGTTGTCGTTGTAGTGTGCACTACTGGTTAGCAGGAGAAGAAGGTCTCATCGGTAAATTCATGTACCAGTATGAGTTTGTTGGATGTTCAAACTATAAACCAACTGTGTGTCAATGAGCTAAGTGTATGACTATTGTGATGCCATGTGGAGCTGAGGTGGCAAACATGCAGATGTTGGTGAAGCCTCCATTGACATGGTTGTTGAAACAACTAGTCGACATTAATGAAACAACAAAAAATCATGAGATTGTAACTAACTGATACAGCTCAAGGAAAAAACTATGACAATGGAAGATTGGGAAGCAGTTGGTGCCTTGATTGAAGCAAAGAAAATCAGATTGCAAGAAGACCTAAAAAGGCAATAGTTTAACATTTTATGAGTTGACAAATTTCAAGGTAGAAAATCATGTAGGAGATTGCTATCTTGAGCAAGTATGCATTGGATAATGGAAAATGTGTAAAGATGCATTCCTCTAGTATAAGTGATCAATCCAAGACATACTGGATCGGATCTTATGCAGATCTTGTCAAGTGAAGGAAACCCTAACCATCTAAGTCTGAATTGTTTCTTGGTGGGAGAGCTCAAGGTTAAATATGATGACCTGAGGTTGTTGTTGTTCTTGCTGTAGAGTGAAGACAAGTTTAAATTTATTGTCTAAGAGCCGAAGAGATAAACACTTCAAGTGTTTGTGAGATGTCATGCCTAATTAAGAGTGATCAAGTGTGAGTTGAAGGTGAAAAGATATTGTAAGATGGGATTTAGAAAACTTATCAGCATAGTCAAGTTGCAAAGTGGGTGGAGAAAATACAGACCGATATGGGATAAACCAATAGAGGAGAATATTGTAAGGTTTGCAAAACTTCATTTGCAATAGTGATTTCATTTGTATCTTAGATTAATATTGTTTTCACTAAGTTGTAGCTTAGTCCAGGGGTTGTAGCTCCTTTAGGTTGTAGCCTATAAATTGTGTAGGGGTTGGTGCTCCTTTGAGTTGGTGCTCATAAATTAGGGGTTGGTGCCCTAAATATTGCAATCAAAGATTCATTGTGAGGTTGGATTGGAGCAGAAGATCTCTAACAGCTATTCTCATTGAGGTTTTTCCCACTTTGGGTTTTCATCATATATATCTAGTGCCATGTGATGTATTCTTGTGCATGTGTTATGTTAATGTTTTAGTAAGTCCTTTCACACACTCTATCTGCATTATTTAAGTTACTGGTTAGCACCCAGTTTGTTTTATATATTACCGATACCTCCTTGTTGAAGGAAAAGAGTTTAAATCACTGATTCACCCCTCTCTTATTGATGCATTGTGTCCAAGAATTGGTATTAGAACCTAGGTACCCTATTTTGTCAAAAGAATTCTCCAGCTTGGGTAGATCATGTCAAGTGTTCACAATGGCAAGAAATGAATCTGCCTCCTCAAAAGCTCCCATGTTTGATGGTGTCAACTATGCCTTTTGGAGTAGAAGAATGGAAACCTATCCATCCTCTTTAGGTTGTGATGTATGGATGTTAGTTTTGAATGGGTATACAGTCCCTAATAATCCCCCTACTGATCTATATGCTAAGAGGGATTATGAGAACAATGCTAAAGCTAAGAATGCCATTCTTAGTGGGTTTTTTGATAATGAGTTTATTAAAGTCATGCACTGCTCTTCTGCCAAGGAAACTTGGGACAAGTTGTAGAAGATATTTGAAGGTGATGCTAAAATCAAGGAAGCTAAGCTGTAGACAATGACAACACAACTTGAGGGTTTGAAGATGAAAGATGAAGAGAAGATAGCTGACTATCTCCAAAGGGTTGATGAAACAACAAATACCATTAGAGGGCTTTGAGAAGAAGTAAAAGATGAGATGGTAGTAAAGAAGGTACTTAGATCTCTTACATCTAAGTATGATACAAAGGTCTTAGCTATTGAAGAAGAAAAAGATCTAAAATTCTTTACAATGGATGAGTTGTATGGCTCCCTAACTGCTTATGAAATGAGGACTGCCAATACTAATGTTGTGAAGAAAGAAGCTGAATTCAAGACATCAAGAAAAGGAAATGAAGAATCTTCTCATGACGCAACTAGTGAAGACTCTGATGACATCATGGAAAACTTTGTCAAAAGACTCAAGATAGGTTCAGGCAAATATAAAGGCCAGCTACCTTTAAAATGTTTCAACTATGGAAAGATTGGACATTTTGATGCTAAATGTCCTTATGGTAATAAGAATAAAGATGATCAATCATGTGGTAGTTGATCATATAGTAAAGATAGGAAGAACAATGTCTACTGAAAGAATAGTGGTGTTTGCACACATGAAGACAATACCACAGATGAGGAAAGTGCCTCAGATGACTGCTGCAGTGGACATGAGGTCAGAGAAAACTTTTTTATGGCTCAAGAGGTACCAGTACCTTAAGAAGCAGAAAAGGAAGAGCAAGAAGGAGAAGTTGACCTTGAAGCATAACTCATTAGTTTCTTAAATGAGCTAAATAAAAGAAGAAGACACTTAAAGAAGGTAAAGAGGGTTGTGACTGAAGAACAAGAATTGCTGGAGCAATCTCTTGAAGAGTCCAAGAGAAAAATCGCAGATCTAAAACTTCAATTGGAAGAGGCCAAGAGGATGTGTGAAGTCACTAGTATTGGTCTGAGTGAAAAGGAAAAGGAAAATTAGAATTTTGAAGCAGAAATAGTAAAACTTTGGAAGGTCTTAGAGAAAAGTCAAGAAGAGATAAAAGTAAGAAGCAAATTTGAAGGCAACACTGAAGCCCTAAACAAGATGCTAAGAAAATAGAAGCAATTAAAAGATACCGGTGGCTTAGGCTTTCAATAAGGTCAAAGTTCAAACAAAAAAGACACATCTGATAAGGAGATACAATTCACTTCTTCAAATAAGGGTGAAGAGAAGAAGACATTCACGGTAGGCAAGGATACCGATAAGAAGACATATGCAAATGTTGCTAGAAACTGCCACACAAACCGATATAGTTAATCAATGAACATGAGACCATACTCAATGCACTAACATGTAGATCCAAGGATAAATGGAAATATTAACCATGAAGGATTCACAAGAGTTAGCAGCATGAAAGGAAGACCCCCCAGTGAGGTATCCATATGCAGGTTCAAGGCAACCTAACTAGTATGTTCCAAATTTTCATGGTTACTATCACTAGTGTAATAAATTCGGTCATAGAATGGTAGATTGTAGGAAAATGAATGCCAGTTCTAATTTTTAGAGTAGAAACTCATTTTCTATATTACAAAGTACAAATGTCATATGTTATAATTGTAATGAGTTTGTTCACAAGAGTTATGAATGTAGGGGTAATATGCAAATGTCCTACAAGAATGAATTGAGTACATCTTATAGTGCTAATGTTAAATGCTATATGTGTCAAAATTTTGGTCACATAGCAAGGTATTATCAGTTGAGAACTAACAAAAAAAATAGAATTGTATAGGATGAGAAGTTGGAAACAAAACTAGAACACAAAGTGATGAAAGAGGAAAAGAAAGAAGAGAAACCGGTTTGGGTTGAGAAGGAGAAAAATAAGACAGAGTCTAGCCTGAATGTACAGACTACTCTACATGCTGAAAGAAGTAAATGTGTAGTTGATAGTGGTTGCTCAAATCATATGACCAACGATAAGAAATAGTTCATCAAGCTTGATGATTGGAATGGTGGTTCAGTCCATTTCGATGACAACTCCTCCATCAAGATCAAAGGAAGAGCTACATTGAATATTGATGGAAAGCTCAAGGCTCATGATGTGTATTATGTGGAAGGTCTGAAGCATAACCTATTGAATTTAAGTCAAATGTGTGACAAAGGGTACAAGTTCTCATTTGACTCTATAGATTGTCAAATAAGAAAGTAGAGTACCAGTCAAGTGGTATTAAAAGGAAATAGAATAGAGGGAAATGTCTACAATCTGAAGGAAAGCTATGAGTCCCAATTCATGATGGGACAAGTTGATGAAAGTTGGGTATGGCACCGGAGATTAGGCCATGTGAATTTTAATAATCTGGTTAAAATAAGAAAGAACCAGTATGTGAGAAACATACCTCAGATCATAAAACTGGCAAGCAAATTCTATGATGAATGTGTCAGAGGTAAGCAACCAAAGGTCAATTTTAAAAAAAAAGAATACAACACCTCAAGACCTTTAGAGTTCATACATACACACTTATGTGGGCCAACAAGGATAAGAACATTGGTCGGAGAAAGGTATTTCATGTTGTTTATAGATGATTACTCAAGAATGACTTGGGTAACCTTCTTGTAAGACAAGTCCCAAGCATTTGAGAGATTCAAAATTTTCTCAAAGATGGTGAAAATGAGAGTGGACACCAGTTAAAATGCTTAAGATTTGACCGGGGTGGAGAATTTTCTTCCAATAAAATGTCGACTACTATGAGAAACATAGAATTCAAAGACAATATTCAGCTACAATGACACCTCAGCAAATGGGGTGGTAGAGAGGAAAATAGGATAGTGAATGAGATGGCTAGTACTATTTTTAATGAGGCCAACATACTAGATATATACTAGAAGGAAGTTGTTCATACTATTGTCTACACTTTAAACCAGGTATAGTTAAGAGTGAATAGTAGAATGACTCTTTATGAGTTATGGAATGAAAGGAAACCATCACTCAAGCACTTCAAAGTGTTTGTAAGTAAGTGCTTCATCAAGAGAGATGTTGAAGGATTAGGAAGTTTTGATTCCTGAAGTGATGAAGGAATATTCTTGGGATACTCAACTAATAATAAAGCCTAAAAATGCTACAACAAGAGGTTGAGAAGGGTAGTTGAGAGTTTAAATATGAGAATAGATGAAGACTCACATAGAGAAAAATATTGACCAACACCTTACATTGACAATTTAGATGTTGAAAATGAGGAACAATTTGAAAATGGACTGGTCGAAGATACACCAACCAAAATCCCCAACTGGTATGTGCAGAAGAATCATCCAGAAGAACATATCATAGGAGATAAGAATAAAGGTGTGCAAACCAAAAGAAGTTCAGCCCAAGAAGGTGAGCAGGTAGATTTATGTCTCGTGACTGAAGTAGAGCCAAAAACCTTTGATGATACTAGCAAAAGTGAGAAGTGGGTAGATGCCATGGATGAAGAATCGAGACAAATTGAGAAAATATGACTTCGGAACTTTTTCCTAGACTGGCAGAAAAGAATGTCATAGGTACCAAATGGGTCTACCAGAACAAGATGAATGAAGAAGGTAAGATAGTCTAGCATAAAGTAAGGTTATTTTGTAAGGGATGTGCACAAGTGGAAAGTATTTATTTTGAAGAAACCTTTGCACTGGTTGCTAGGTTAGAGGCAATAAGAATTTTTTTAGCCTTCTCAGCCTATAAGGGATATAAGGTGTATCGGATGGATGTAAAATATACTTTTCTTAATGGTAATCTCAATGAAGAGGTGTATATGTAACAACCGGAGGGGTACTTGTTGCATGAAGATGAGAGTTTTGTGTGCCGGTTGATGAAAGCCCTATATAGTTTGAAGCAGGCTCCTAGAGCATTGTATTCCCAGTTAGACAAATACTTGAAGGAGAAAGGATTCAGAAAAGGAAATGCAGAGAGGAACTTATATGTCAAGGTAAATGGTGATCACATGATTATAGTATTTCTATATATGGATGAAATTATCTTTGGTGGAGACAAGGACATCATGTGCATAGAATTTGCATATTAGATGAAGAGAGAGTTGGAGATGTCCATGTTGCGTGAGTTGTCCTATTTTCTTGGTTTGGAGATCTCACAGAAGGAGAAAGGAATTTTCATCTCCCAAACCAAGTATGCAAAAGACATGCTGAAATTTTTCCAAATTGAGGACAACAAAATGGTAAGTACTCCCATGATTACCGGTTGTAAGTTGAGAAAACTAGACGAGTCACCAGAAGTTAAGCAAACACTGTATAGGTCTATGATTGGTAGTATGTTATATTTAATAGTATCTAGATTGGATATTGAACAAGTTGTTTGCATGGTAGCAAGATTCCAAGCTTCTCCTAAACACTATCACCTGAATACAGTCACAAGAATCTTCAGGTATCTGCAAGGAACTATCAACTATGGTTTGTGGTATCCAAAGAAAGGAGACTTCTCTTTATAGGCTTATACTGATGCAAATTGGGTAGGAAGTATTGATGACCAAAAAAGTACAAGTGGAGGTGCTTTCTATTTAGGAGACCGGTTAGTATCATGGCACAGTAAGAAGCAAGAATCAGTGTCATTGTCTAGTACTGAGGTAGAATATATTGCAGCTGCTACTTTTTCACAAGTTTTATGGATGAAGCAAACACTAAAAGACATATAGGTGGAGATATCAAAACCCATTCCAATCCGGTGTGATAACTCAAGTGCAATCAATATCTCTAAGAATCCAGTAATGCACTCAAGAACAAAACACATTGCATTCAAGTATCACTTCTTGAAGGATAAGGTAGATGACAAGGAGGTCTTGGTAGAGTATGTTCCCACTGATGAACAAATTGTTGACATATTTACCAAGCTACTTCCTTTGGGTCCATTTGAGTATTTGAGAAAAAAGATGGGAGTTGTCCCGCCATCTGGCAGCACTTCAAGGCATAAGTGATTGCATTATTCAAGGGGAGGTAACCATTGCTACTATCTTATGACTCTTGAATCATAAAGCATGGACATAGGGGGAGAGTGTGTCTTAACCGAATGTAGTCGAGGGAGAGATTATTGGTGTGAGACTAAGGTTCCCTTTGCCATTGTTATCAAAGGGGGAGCGAAACTGAAAAAAGAAGATGTTGACATCAATGCCAAAGGGGGAGACTGTTGGCATTGAGTTGTCATTGATGTCAACTAGTATTTCAGGTATGCCATCCGGTATAAAGAAGAATGTACTGGTATGGTGATGGTGAAAGACAAATAAGGTATTTAGCATATTGACATGAAGGCTTGTCAACTGGTATGGTGAAAGACAAGTAGTTTTTGACACTATCAGTGACTTCATTGATATGAGGTGAGATGCATTTGTGTGTGAGCATGTTGAGTAATAACCGGTAGAGATTATACTAGTCTATAGTTTGGCTATCTATTTATGATGAAGAGGAAGAATGTTATAGTAATCATAAACCACCAGAGGTGAAGAATTGTTATTGGTGCAGTGTGCATTACCGATTAGCAAGAGAAGATGGTCTCACTAGTAAAGGCCTATACCGATATGAGTTTGTTGGATGTTCAAAGTGTATATCCACTATATGTTGGTGAGATAAGTATATGACCATTGTGATGCCATGTGGAGTTGAGGTGGCAAACATGCAAAGGTTAGTAAAGCCACAATAGACATGGTTCCTGAAATAGCTAGTCGACATTAATGAAACAACCAAAAATCATGGGATTGAAACTAACTAATGCTAATCAACGAAGAAAGTATGACCTGGAAAGATTAGGAAGAAGTTGGTGCCTAGATCTAAGCAAAGAAAATCATATTGCAAGAAGACCTAAAAAAGGAAACAAATGAGCATTTTATGAGTCGACAGAATTCAAGGTAGAAAATCATGTACGAGATTGCTATCTTTAGCAAGTATGCATTGGATAATGGAAAACATGTACAGATGCATTCTTCTAGTACAGGTGATTGATCCAAGACAAACTAGATTGGATCTTATGTAGATCTTCTTAGGTGAAGGAAACCCTAACTGTCTAAGTTTGAATTGTTTCTTAGTAGGAAAGCTCAAGGTTAAATATGATGACCCAAGGCTGTTGTTGTTATTGTAGTAGAGTGAAGACTAGTGTAAATTTTTTGTCTTAAATCCAAAGAGATAAACACTTCAAGTGTTTATGAGTGAATATCTGACTGATAAGGAGAAGCAATATAAAATGGTGTAGGGAACAACCAGTAGAGTGTGCATTGATCACAGAGGTGATAAACCGCTAGAGGCTGTGCCTGATTAAGAGTGATCAAGTGTGAGTTGAAGGTGAAAAGACATTATGAGAGGGGATTTCAAAAATTTATCAACAAAGTCAAGTTGTAGAGTGGATGGAGAGAATATAGACTAATAAGGGAGAAACTAGCAGACTATTTCATTTGTATATCTGAGATTCATATTGTTTTCACTAAGTTGTAGCTTATTGCAGGGGTTGTAGCTCCTTTAGGTTGTAGCCTATAAATTGTGCAAGGGTTGGTTCTCCTTTGAGTTGGTGCTCCTTGGGTTGGTGCCCTAAATATTATAATCAGATTCATTGTGAGGTTGGATTGGAGTAGAAGAGCTCCAACAGCTATTCTCATCAAGGTTTTTCCCACTTTGGGTTTTCCTCATATATATCTGGTGTCATGTGATGCATATTTATGCATGTGTTATGTTAATGTTTTAGTATGTCCTTTCACACACTCTATCTGCATTGTTTAAGTTACTAGTTAGTGCCTAGTTTGTTTTATACATTATCAGTACCTCCTTGTTGAAGCAAAAGAGTTTAAATCGTCTATTCACCCCCCTCTCAGTGATCCATTGTGTCCAATAGTCTTCCTACCACAAAACCACCCTTCTCCATATTACATAGAGAAATCAACCTAAAAAGGTCCAAAGAGTTAGTATCTCCCCTTATAGGAATAAGGGAAATAAAAGTAGCATTCATAGCTTTCAACATGTGCTTATTCCTTTGAGATTCCAAAACAACCTTCAAGAGATCCACCTTAATTGTATCCTAGTATTCTTGAAATAATTTTGTCGGGAACCATTTGGACTAGGAACCTTACCCTTCTTCGTCTTAAAAAAAATATCCTTTGCAATTCATCCATTCTAATAGGTGTAGTAAGATATTCATTCATCTCATTCTATAACAAAGAGGGAATATAGTTCAAGATGAGCCTCTCCTCTTCCGTAGCCATGAGGGTGTCCTCGGTAAATAAAGTAGAAAAATGATGAATAGCCTCTCTTGAGATTAATCTAGTGGAGGATACTTGACTCCCATTCATGGTTTTGAGAGAATAATTATGATTACCTTGTTTCATCTCCTGGACACAATTATGAAAAAAGGCAGTGTTATGATCTCTATCCCAAAGCCAATCCACATTCAACTTTTCCTTCCAAAAGATTTATTCCTGCAATTCCCATTCCTCGAGATCCTTCACAATAATGACTTCACGACTAAGGTAATCCTCAGTAAGTCCTAGATCCTGAATTTGTCAAGTGATCTCATCCAAACAAGATTGAGTGGCAGCCTTGGTAGAGAAAATATTCCCAAAACAATGTCTATTACACCATTTCAACACATACTTCACAAATTCAAGGCGCTTAGTGAAACAATACATTTCTTGAACCCATAAGTTGGTTTCCCATTGACCCACCACTTATCACTTATAATGCCTGCCAAAATACCCTAGAGAAATATTCTAAAATCTACTAATAAATGGAGATAAAAATCTTTTTATTTTTTAAAACATCCATTTTTACTATGTTATCATTAACTTGCATTAAATCAAACACTAAATATTAAGAAGTCACCTAAATAAACATGAATATAACTATAGAACTATATTTCACAAGCATAATGAAAACATTTAAACATCAACATATCTTTGTATACACCTAAAAATGGTTTGAAGATAATTAATTAAAAAAGCAATTATTTAATTAATCCTCCTCTCCAATTTAATTGAGTTTATCAACAATTTGATTAAATTTTCTATTTTCATCTACTTATTAATAAATCTAAGGATTTATTTAATAGGTTAATTTCAACCCTTTAATTAATTAATTCAAATTAATTAATTCCTTCCATCCAAAATTATCCTTTTCATATTATTTGAATTTCTAAACTCAAATTCTCCTAACTTATACCATTCCTAAACCTAACCCTTCCTAAACCTAACTCATTCTACCTACCCACCATGTTCCCTTTCATCCTCTTCTAGAACCTTTGTGACACTTGTCACTAAGTGTTCCCTTTCATCCACTCTCTTCTAGAAGCCTCTTGACACTTGTCACCATAGAGATGACAGATGTTCCCTTTAATCCAACCTCCTCCAATTTAACCATTGATATCTTCAGATCAATCTTGACCGTTGATTCTTGCCACATCACCCCTAGCCTTGGAAATCCTATAAATAGACCTCATTTTGGAGCACAAAGGGTACCAAAATTCATATCATTTTTGCATCCCGATTCATCCCATCTCATTCTCATCTTATGCATTGTTACTATAGGCATCTAGCTTCTAGTTTATCAATTTTAGCAATGTTATCATGCTCAATTTTAGCTTAATTGCATCTTCATTCTAGCTTATTTTCTAGAATAATCATGAATTAATATAGCTGAATCAGGCTATTCTTGCTAGATCATACAATTTCATCCATCAAATCCTCAATCTAAGTGTAGTCAAGTCACTAGAATTTGCATACTCAGATCTGAGAGCATTTTGCATACTCGCATTTACTAGAAGGGAATAAGTCAATTAGCTATGGTTTTGTCTTTCATTGTTTTAATTCACTAACCATTGCTTGTAATGATTTATTGAGTGCATTTTGTTTGCAGGTACAGGTACACTTCACAGAGCATGACATTTTGGTGCCCAAAGTGGGGCCGGAATCATCACTTTTGGCCTCTTACTCTTCAACAAACTTTATCTATGTCCGGCTCTGGGTCAGAAATTCGTACGAGTTGCCTTTTCAGCTCATATGAACTTCCTTTCAGCTTAGGACAACACCTCATCCTCACTCATACTAGGTATAATTTTGTGTCATACGAGCTTCTATGTTGAAAATTCTTTATTCGTACTAGATCTAAATCTATGTTGTATGAGTCTATTTCTTGCAAATTATTTACTCGTACTAAGCATAATTATGTTTTGAATGAGCTAGCTTTGGTTTGTGTCAGAGATCTAAATTTGTGTCGTACTAACTAGAAATCTATGTCGTACAAGTCTCTGTCTTTGTGATTTTTAGCAAACTGCATTTTAGGGTTTTCTGATTCTAATATGAAATTTTCTAACACTAACTCTAATCTGTTTACGAGATGTTTGCAACCTAACTCTTTTCTATAGGATGCTTGTTAAAGATACACTTGTCAAAGACAAATTCAAAACACAAATGACTACTGCATATGGTGAAAAGTTGAAACAACAATATTGAAAGACTAAATGAATTCAACCACAAAACCCTAACCTAACAACAACAAAGATCCACCATAAAATATGAAGATTACCTAAGACAATGCCAATCAAATGAAATCACAAATATTATACCATCACATGTCCAATAGGGTTTGGATCTCCATTCTTCCTATCTCCATTGATCTTGCTTGATATATTTTCTCTCAGATTTAATATGTGCACAAGAGCTCAACAAAGAATGAAAATGTGGTTGCAAGTAGGCTTGATCGCATATGAAAGTTCGAATGCTAGAATGCTTTATTAACTGATTAGTTGAATAGAATGATTAGAATGATTCAGATGATTAGGGTTGATAATGAAGGAATCATCTCCTTATATAGAAGACACTATAAGAAATTGAGGGATAAGATTGAGAGGTGTAAAAGATAAATGGTCGGCTACGATTAGAGCGTAGGTAGTGTAGGAATTAAGAGATGAATGACATGTGTCATGGGTAGAAAGGTAAATGAATTAATTAAATAAATAAAGATTTATTTAATTGATATAAGAAGTGAGATCAATTAAATAAATAAGATATTTATTTAATTTAGGAAAAGGGATAATTTAAATAAATAAATATATTTATTTATTTAAATGAGAAATAAAGCTAGAAGAGGATAAATGAATTAATTAAATAAATAAAGATTTATTCAATTAATAGAAGAGTTAGGCTAAAATAATTAAATAAATAAAGATATTTATTTAATTAGACATGACAATTTTAGCTGTCTACATTTTGCCCTCTTTGAGACAATGCAGCTTGCAGCATTCTTTCAAAGAAGATAATATGAACTGATACAAAGTTGCCCCAAGATGCGAATGATATGCCCCCTTGAGAGATTGGATGAAAATATCTAGAAAGATCATAGACAATCTCTTGATAAGAAAGAAAGGCTAAAATGGACTAACCAGATAGGATAGAGTGACTCACGGGTTAAAGAAGACTAACTCAAGAGACTAGGGCTAGGGTAGTCTATACGATAGACTACGAGGGAAAACATCCTCATTATCATCCACACATCTAAGAGATCAGAGTGCAGAGAGAGCAGAGAGCAATCAACAATGATGGCATTGGTGCACATATTTGATCACGTTGCCGATCTCAGAGGCCAGCAGATGCAGGAAATCTAGTTAGTACCATAAATCCTCCTTGTACTTTTCCACATTAATTGTTGTCATAAATGCATGCTAGCTAGTGCAATAAATGCACTCTAGGTATGTCTAGAAAAATGTCAAGTGGGGTAAAAATGTCTAGGCCTGTCTGCAAAGTATGCAAGAGCGTTTGTGTCATGAATGCTCATTTATGTCTTCAAGGTCAAATCAATAATTCTATGATAAACATAGGTTGTCAATTGGATAAGCTGCTAAGAGGATACACTCAAGCAAATCCTCTAGGGAAGACCAAAATAGCAGATAGGGCTAGGATTGACAATTCTATGATAGAACATATGTTGCCAATTAGGAAACTACTCAAGATGATACACTCAAGCAAAGGCCCTAGGATAAGATAGATCAAGACACTTTGTGATGAACAGGGAATGCCAAAACATAGTACTTTGTGATGAATAGGGGGTACTAAAAAGAGCAGCACTTTGTGATGAACAGGGAGTGCAAAAATGTAGTACTTTGTGATGAACAGGGAGTACCACTAGGATAAAAATCAACACTTTGTGATGAACAGGGAGTGCCACTAGGATAGAGTGCCATAAGCAGTAGGATAAAAAGAAACATTTTGTGATGAATAGGGAATACCAATTTAACTGACATGGTTGATTTTCTTGACTGCAGGATAACATATCGATGCTGGAGTCGCGAGAGAGATTCCCTTCAACTCAGAGGTTGCAAGCAGAGTTGACATTCAAGGATAGAGTAGCAGTTGAGGTCATGGGTCTGTGATATATTTTGTATGTGCCTGAGTTTTGGATGAACATGGGATTGCTGACTGCATTAGCTGAGAGATGGCACTCAGAGACTTGCACGTTTCATTTGCCGATGGGTGAGATGACAGTCACCCTAGAGGATGTATATAGAATATTGTGGATACCAATTGATGGGGAGTTAGTTCCTTATGATCAAGAGGGAGATGGGGATGCATTGAGATGAGTGTTCCAGGATCTAGGACTAGATATGAGGGCTAGACATGTGGCTTGGGGGAGGACTTTAGAGGGGAATACAACTAAACTCAAGAGACAGCTGAGGGGTATTGAGTGGGATAGGGATCAGACTATTCAGTGCTATACAAAGGCTGAGATAGCACTGAGGGTAGGGTGGCAGGCAACAAAGGACACAGGGGCCATATATGCCTATGTTCTAATAGCCGGGGAGGAGATAGGCTACTGGAGAGACCTATACTTTGGAGCAATGCCACCAGATCTGTGGGCTAGGAGCTTCTAGAGACCATCATGGATGATGACGACCACTGGAGGGAGAGACAGGAGATAGGCATCTAGTGGTGGGGTCATGGGTCCTCCACCAGAACTAGATAGAGGGGACATAAGAGATGATCCTGGGGTGGGTCCTTCCAGGGCTTAGACTCTGTAGAGGCCAGCTGGCTCTGAGGGAGGGAGTTCATCATAGCCTTAGATGGCTCCCCATGTATCAATTTTTGTGCCATTTTGTATGATGACACTTTCAGGTGATTGTAGCCATATGTATTTGACAACATTGTATCATGACACTTGTGATTATATATATAATACTGAGATTCATCGTTGTGGTGGCTATATGCATGTGTACCTATGTGATGCTTATGAAATGGATGCAAATATGTACATGAGGAAATGCAATGTATTTTTGTTCTTTTATGTTTTTAAATGTTATGCAAATGCAAATGTGAATGTATGAAATGCATATGAATATGATAACGCAAATAATTATTTACATGATGAAAATATAAAATGTGCTAACCTATGTTGTGTGCAGGATGTGATGCAATTATGATATCTATATGAATGTATGAAATTCTTAATATGTGGTAATGCAAGTGCAACTACATGAAATGCAAATATTTTTGGTGTGTCATTATACTCAGTTGTGTGATAGCAGGCTACACGGACTCAAGGACGATGGAAGTCAATCAAGAGAGGGGGATGTAAGATAGAAGATATGAAACTAAAAGAGCTTCTTGTGCATTATAATCATTGATATTTATTATGGCAAGTAGGTTATGACAATCGAGGCATATGTTCGACCTAGAAAGTCATTGTACCCATTTGCATGGAGCTTGGACAATTGCAAACAAGGAATGCCCCAGTTGATACTTGACTCACTCTGTCCTCATATCCTTGGACAAGTCATAGCATTACTAAGAGACAATTAACAGACAAAAAAAGAAAAGTAGGTGATGATACCCCATCCTCACCTTTCTAGTCAACGATATCCTGGGGATAAAATCTCTAGTCAGAGACATCCTGGAAAAGCTAAAAGACATGTCACCAAAAAAATAAAAATCAAAAGAAAATTAAGACTCAACACCAACATCCACTATAGTCCTCAAGTTTAGTGCCTCTTGTCACTTGTATAAGTCTACTTGACTGTGGTCACAATGTTTACTTTCATAAAAGGATAGATAGCATTGAACCATAATATTGTGTGAGTCTGATGAAAGATTTGATTTGTTGAAGCCCATTGGTACTTGTCTCATCTAAAACTGACTTAATCCATAAAACTGATACTTTATTGCGGGTTGGTGATGCAAATGCTGCTTTATTGCGGATTGCGCATAGATAGACTAAAGAAAACTAGAATAAATTGTACTCCTCAGAATAGGCGATGCTCTCAGTTGCACACCAATCACTAGACATAGGATTTTCCTTAGCCACAGATAGGAGCTGATTTATTATGGATGGAAAGGAATGAAAATGGAGGTTAATATGAATGGCTAACTAATCTTACGAAGATAAATAACAAGCCATGATGGGAGTTGGTAAGTTTATTATGGATGAAGAGGTTGAATCCTGAAGGAGGGAGGAGTAATGTCTCTACACATGGTTCCAGTAACCTGGTTTTCACCACGGTACTTGCCCAGGATGCCACCGAAGTGGTTTTCACCATTGGATGAAATGTTTCTTTACTTTTTTCTTTTTTTTAAAATTTTTTTTTTGGGTCACAAGGCGCCTGTTTGCCAGGTTTTCACCAAGTAATAATTTTTTATATTTATGATTTTTTTTTGTATTTTGTATTTTTTTTTATTTTTTTTTTGTATTTTTGAAATAGGATACTCTGAAGAGCTATGTGTAAATCCTGCAAAGGTGCATGTTGTTGATAGGATCCTCCAAAGGTTCGCCATCTGGAGTTGAGAGCCGGTATGCACCAGATCCATAGGTTATTGTAATGATGTAAGGACAAAGTCAATTTGGTTCGAATTTGCCCTTCTTCTCTTTGTCTTACTGATTTTTAGGATTTTCTTTGAGAACTAAGTCACCTACCTCAAATGTGTGAGGCTTTACCTTATGATTGTAGCTACATTGTTCCTTGATAGAATGTTGTGTAGCTTGAGTGACTGTCTTCCTTGATAAAGGAACTAAGATAGAATTACTAATATGTGGACTAGGTTTGCCCATATGTCTATCACCTAAACAAGTTTGGGCATCCTTGATAACAAAGTCCTTTGAGAAATCTCCATTAAAGGTCTAGTGATGTGATGTATCACCAGAAGGGAATGGATGTGCAGAACAAGTGGATGAGTTATGAAGGTTTATGATTGCAAAAAGAAGTGAAAGTAGAATGGCGTGATGCAGACTTAGGATCAACAAGTATGCTTTTTGACTTAAAATTTTAGAGCTTTTGCCCCCAGTTATTTTGATATTAGGGGAGATCAAATCTTTCTCTTTTTTCTTCATAGAACTTTTATCCTTGACCTTGATTTTTACAGAGTCCAATAGCTTTTGATTTTGAGAGAGAAGTGGAAATGGAATGAGTGGATGATATTGTAAATCTATGTGAGCTCTCAAGAGGGCTGGCGATATGCTCAATAGATTCTTTTCTAGAACCACTCTTAGGACTATTGATATCAAGAGCTAGTTGCACCACTAGAGGATATTTGCATTCAGACTTAGTAGCCACAACACTAGGTTGTTCACACCCAATTCCTTGGTATTGCAAATTGTTCATAGATCGTTCCTATCAACTGAATACTTTAGGAGATAGTGGGAGTTGATCAACATGAAAGATATACTCACCACATCCCATGTCTTTAAACTTGAACTTTTCTTTGATCTCTGCTTGTTTTGATGTAGAATCTTTCGAGGATTTTCGATCCACATATATTGAAGATGGAATAGCCTCTCGATTGACTGGTATTGTTATTTCTGATCTAGGTTCCATATTGTTGCAATATATGAATGGATTTGGGTCAGCTTTGATGGTCACTTCAACTCCATTGTGTGGGAAGTTGATACATTGATGATATCTAGATGGTACCGTGCTCATCTCATGAATCCATGGATGTCCTAGCAATATGTTGTATGTGAGATCTAGGTCTAAGACTTGACAAACCACAACCTTTGTAACTGGTCCAACTCTGAGAGGTAAGGTGATTGTGCATTTGGATGAACGCTCTTCGTCATCATATGCCTTGAAAATAATTTTGTTTGTAGCATTCACAACTTTTTTCAAAATATCCCAATTATTTAGTAGTGCGGAATGTACAAATGTTAAGACTTGCTCCTCCATCTATCAGGACTCACTTTATTCGATGTTTGTGTAGGAAGGCTTCAATGTGTAAAGGTGCATTATGTGGTTGGCTCATGAAGGAATCATTAGCTTTTGTAATTGTAAGGGAGTGTGGAATGGAAAGGTATCCCACCGTGGCTTGAAACTAGTCCACATTCAGATCAATGGGGATGGAAGTGTCTCTCAAAGTTTTGTCAAGAATAGCTTTATGTACGAGGGATATGTGTAAAAGCTCAATGATGGAGATAAGTGCAGGTGTTTTCCCTAATTGTTCTACAAGGTCATACTCAGGTTTGGTTGATGAGGAAGTGGTGTTTTTAGCTAGAGCACCTTGCAAAGTGAATTTCCCTCGACAAGTTGTAAAATTACATTTAGAGGAAGGTTCAGAAGAAGATCCGATTCCTTTTAGGATAACCTTGGGTCTTTGGGTAGAATTCTCAGGTGTTTTGTCCTTCACAATAATGGTAGAGACATAATTATTCATTGAAATCTGATTGATAGTTGAATCATAGTTATAGGATGCTCTAGTATAGTTGGTCTGCTCATCTATGGCTTTGTCTTTTCCCTTGTCATGTTTTGGGAATAGCTCTTTAAAAATTTCATTTTCTTGGTTAGATGAGTGTCCTTCAATCTCAATGTCACCTCTATCAATAAGATCTTGTATGATGTGCTTCAGTTGATGACAATTTCTTGTTTTATGACCTTTGCTCTTATGAAATTCATAATATTCATCATCATTCCACCAATTTGGTTTAACCTTTAGCTCATATGGAGGCAAATCTGAAATT
The DNA here is from genome assembly GCF_030272615.1 of Cryptomeria japonica. Lineage (NCBI taxonomy): Eukaryota > Viridiplantae > Streptophyta > Pinopsida > Cupressales > Cupressaceae > Cryptomeria > Cryptomeria japonica. Next base: position 287,478,979 of record NC_081406.1, on the reverse strand, counting down.
GTTATTATTTTGTTTGCCACTTGCTTTTTGAAAACTGATTCTAGTGGTTCTCCCAATGGAGTGTACTTCCATCGTGACTTGGAAGTTGTTTGAGTATTCACTTGATTGTTTCTAGAGCTTGATCCAAAAAAAATAAAATTGTATTGCATTGTATTGGCATCAACAACACCATCATTGACCGTTTTCTTGTTTTTATTCCAAAGTCTTGGCTTGTCTTTTCCTTTAGAGTCCTCTTTGTTTTCTTTGTATATTTTTATGATGCCTTGCTCAATTAGGACCTTGTCTATTGCTAAGCCTTTTTCAATGACATCCTTGAAGGTGGACAAACATGCTTTTCTCAAGTCATAACCAATGTCTTTGTTAACATTCTGGGTGAACATCTCTATCATTTGTTTTTGTGGAATTTCACAAGACCATCTGCTGGCTAAATTCCTCCATCTTTGAAAAAATGATGAAAAAGATTCTCCATCCTTTTGTTTGGTGTTGTACAAAGTATTGATGGATATGTCTGTCTCTATGTTGTATAAGAAATTTTGGATAAATGCCTCTGCTAAGTCACCCCATGACTTAAATCCAGGTGGGAGTTCAGAGAACCATTCCATAGCTTGATCACCTAAGCTTTGTAGGAATAATCTCATCAAATATGTCTCTTCTGTTGCTACCTCAATGCAAGTTGTGAAAAATTGTCTTATATGTGCCTTAGGATCCCCTTTTCCTCTGTACTTATCAAACTTAAGTGTCACAAAGTGTGTAGGAAATGGAGGCATTGGAATTCTTTTGTCAAATGGATAAGGACATATGTCTCTCATTTAGTAAGTTGGATCGTTGTATTTATGTCCTCCATTTTCTTTTGTAAGTCCTTATTTTTTGTTCCGAATTGTTCTTAGGTGGAGACTGACTTCTTAGACCATATCCAATTCCTAAGCCACCAGGTGGAGGAGGAGCATGTTGCATATATGGATGGTATTGACCATACACATGTTCATATGAAGGAGGTCTCTAATGATGTTGAATATAAGGACCACTTGGTATAGAGTCATGATGAGGAATGGAATATCTGCTTTGTCCATGTATATCATACTCTATAGGTATGTCATGAGTTTTTTCTAGTTTGTTGCCCCCAAATTTGATGTGGGGTTTCCTTGTGTCCAAATTTTTATCATGCCTTTGGATATCCAATTGCTTTGGTGGCTGGTCCTTAGCATTGGCATGTGATTGAGTATATTTTTTTGTATAAGACTTCCATAATGGTCTACGAAGGTGAGTATCATATGCTTGACCATGTGTGTATGGGACCTCAAGTTTTTGAAACAAAGATGATGGTGATTCGGGCACCATATGTGGTTCTCTATTGCCTCCACTATTAGGCATCCTTTGATCCTTATTCAGGTGAGGTTGTTGCAAAGGTTGAGTTTCCATTATTCGAGACATGTCAAAATCATAAGGAATCTTGGCTCCACTTTGTGCCATCACTTGTAAGAAGTATTTTCGATCTCTCCTCATTATTTCCTCAACCAATCGATTGAAATAGGGATCCATAATGGAGTCTTCCACTTCTACTGAATGTATGGAAAAGTTGTCTGTATTGTCATTGTGTGTATAATTGTTGTTTGTAGTGTCCATGTTCTCAACATTTGTAATGTTTCTATAGGAATCCATGTCAGGTAATGTATCATGATCATAATTGAAAAAGATATTATTGTCAGTCATAGGCACTCATGTTTGCAGATTCTTGAGCCTTTTTAGTTTCTCTCCTAGATTTTTGGAACGGGTTTCAACCATGAACTAGATCTTGACCAAGATGTGAGAGACTGGATGAAAATGGAAAGGTATGGAAGACCAAGAGTTGGATGAAATGTAAATGAATCTAAGGTTTACTTGCAATGTCCAAAGTGTAAGACCAAGTATGTATGTAGTAGAGTAGGTGTGGCTTCCAAAGAGATGATAGTTTCTCTTGATGAGGTAAGTTGACCTTGACTCTAAGTAAGACCAAATGAGACCCAAAGGTGATAGACCTTGATGAGGGACCACTTATCAAAATTTTGTATGTAATGTGTTGACAAAGTATGAGGAGACAAGCAAGTGACCTTTTGACTCAAGTTTAGACAAATGTGAACATAATGCATGATGTAAAGCAATGATGAACTTTGTGAGACCCAAAGATAGGTTGAATGCTAGATGAAAATCTAGAAAAATAACCTAGGAAGCCAAAGAATTCTGAAACTGATTGCTCTTGTTTGTTGGACTGTAAATTTTTCCAATTTGTGAAGTTGTTTGTAGTGACCCAATCTGAACTTTTGACTATATTTCTATGGCAAGAGGACACAATGTTGATGAAGACTCAATGTTTGCAAGTGTTTAGACTCAAAAATGACTCAAAGAGAAGAGTGTTGTTTTATGTAAAATTGTTTTGCATACACTTAAAGACACAAAGGACACAAAAGACACAATGTTTTGATGTTTGATCTTGAATGTTTGATTGTTCAAAAGAAGACAAGCACAATTCTTATGGCTAGCCAAGACAATAGTTGTTGATCCCACATGGAGTTTCCCCTGAGGCTATGTTATTCAAAGCGAATACTTAGATGCTTGATCCTATTGGCTCCACCCTCGGCATTGACTTCTCTAAGGTAGCCAAGCATCAGTCCCCACAAAAACTCCCCATTGAGAGCTTTGTATCTCTGCTAAGAACCGTATGTGTGTGGGTCACTCCAGAGGTCCGACCTCCTAACCCAACAACTAGAAGGATTTTGGCTTTCTAAAACAAAAATGTGCTAGTAAGGGCATCTGCTCGTGTGGCCATACATGCAACACTTTTGGCTCTATAAATACAGAAGGCTCCCAACCGGTAGGGGTTACGCCCTACAAATGATCAAATAAATTTGATCAAATGGGTTTATGGGGAGACATAGTGTCGGTATGAACTAATCAGCACACGTTACCCATGGTTTTCACCATAGATATAGTTGTTTATAGTGGTTCGAAAGAGGATGGATTTTCCTCGGTACCACTTGGGTCATTCTCTCCTCACTAGTAGTCCTAATGACCACATGGGGAGACATGCCCTCTAGAGATTAAACAAAAAGAGCCTATTGCTCAAGACACAAAAGACACTGGTTCAATTTTAGTGCACCAATTGAAGTATTTGCTAGTCTATGAAAACAAGGAAAACAAATGAAGATCAAAAAAACCCTTGCCAAGGTCCTAAAACAAATATTATTTAGTAGTTTGGGTTGTTTCAAATTATTACCCCTTCCGACAAGCACATAGGTCAGGTAAATTTTAGATCCAAAAGACTTTGTGAAATAGGGGCCTTCAACAATGCATTTTTTTGACCAATTCAAAGATTTGATTCATCATAAAAAAGAGCACTTGTAAAATTTCAAGAAATTTCCATAAATGTAAGAAAATCCAAAAAAAATTGCTAATTTTCTCCAAAAATTAATCTTTTATGAAAAATCATAAAAAATTCATATAAAATGAAAAATTGATCCACAAAATCTGAATTTTTTACTGGACACTCCTGATGGTCTTTCAAACTTGCATAAAAACAATTCTGCAAAAAATCCAAGCAGTTTGTGAGATATGATCAAAATAATGTGAAACCCTAATTTTCAAAGATCCAATTTTTAAGGAATGATTTGGCATGAAATTTAAAATCACAAAGAATATATCCTGTTTATAATTTTGAGACATTTCGAAAAATGTAAGAAAATCTGAAAAATTCGCTAATTTTCTCTCAAAATTATTTTTTAATGAAAATTCATAAAAAATTCATAGAAAATTCCAATATGCTCCAAAAACTCTAAAGTTTTTACTGTGAACCTTTGATAATGTTTTGGATCTAAAAAAAAAAATTGATGCCAAAATTGAAAGCAGTTTGTGAGATCTGATCAAAATAATGAAAAACCCTAATTTTTAAAGATCCTATTTTTAAGGAAATATTTTGTATCAAAAATAAAATCACAAAGAATAGAGCCTTTGTATAAATCAGAGAGATTTCCAAAAATATAAAAAAATCTGAAAAATTCACTCTTTTTTCTTTCAAAATTAATTGTTTATGAAAATTCATAAAAAATAAATAGAAAATTTAAATATGATCTAAAAAATCTGAATTTTGGATTGTGAGCTTTTGATACTATCCCAAACTTGCAAAAACAATTTGATGGAAAAATTTCAAGTTGTTTGTGAGAACGGATCAAATCTCTCCAAGATCTTGATCTTGTGTCCAAAACCCTAGCTACACAAAGTTATTCTCCAAATTATTTTACAAAACAACAATATAGGGTTAGAAAAATCTGCAAAAAACACAGATCTAAAAAAAATCCATGTCCCACTGGGCTTGACAAAATGTTTATGGTGAAAAGTGGAAACAACAATATTGAAAGACTAAATGAATTCAACCATAAAACCCTAGCCTAACAACAACAAAGATCCACCATAACATATGAAGATTACCTAAGACAATGCCAATCAAATGAAATCAGAAAGATTATACCATCAAATGTCCAATAGGGTTTGGATCTTCATTCTTCCTATCTCCATTGATCTTGCTTGATATATTTGCTCTTAGATTTTATGTGTGCACAAAAGCTCAACAAAGAACGGAAATGTGGTTGCAAGTAGGCTTGATTGCATATGAAAGTTTGAATGCTAGGATGCTTGATTAGCTGATTAGTTGAATAGAATGATTAGAATGATTCAGATGATTAGGGTTGATAATGAAGGAAGCATCTCCTTATATAGAAGACACTATAAGAAATTGAGGGATAAGATTGAGAGGTGTAAAAGATAAATGGTCGGCTATGATTAGAGGGTAGGTAGAGAAAATAAGAAAATAATGAGAGGGTAGGTAGTGTAGGAATTAAGAGATGAATGACATGTATCATGGGTAGAAAAGGTTAATGAATGAATTAAACAAATAAAGATTTATTTAATTAATAGAATAAGTGAGATCAATTAAATAAATAAGATATTTATTTAATTTAGGAAAAGGGATAATTTAAATAAATAAATGTATTTATTTAAATGAGAAATAAGGCTAGAAGAGGATAAATGAATTAATTAAATAAATAAATATTTATTCAATTAATAGAAGAGTTAGGCTAAAATAATTGAATAACTAAAGATATTTATTTAATTAGACAAAGCAATTTTAGGTGTCTACATTTTGCCCCTCTTTGAGACAATGCAGCTTGTTGCATTGTTTCAAAGAAGATAATATGAACTGATACAAAGTTACCCCAAGATGGGAATGATATGCCCCCTTGAGAGATTGGATGAAAATATCTGGAAAGATCACAGACAATCTCTCGATAAGAAAGAAAGGCTAGAATGGATTGACTGGATAGGATAGAGTGACAAAGTCACAGGATAAAGAAGACTGATTCAAGAGACTAGGGTTAGGGTAGTCTATAAGATAGACTATGAGGGAAAACATCCTCATTGTCATCCACACATCTAAGACATTAGAGTGCAGAGAGAATAGAGAGAAGTCAACAACAATGGCATTGGTGCACAGATTCGATCACGTTCACTGATATGAGAGGCCAGTAGATGTAGGAAAGCCAGTTAGTACCACAAAACCTCCTTGTACTTTGCCGCATTAATTATTGTCATAAATGCATGCTAGCTAGTGCAATAAATGCACTCTAGGTATGTCTAGAAAAATGTCAAGTGGGGTAAAAATGTCAAGGTGTGTCTGTGAAGTATGCAAGAGCATTTATGCCATGAATGCACGTTTATGTCTTCAAGGTCAAATTGACAGTTCTGTTACATTGTCGATTGGATAAGCTGCTGAGAGGATACACTCAAGCAAGTCCTCTAGGGAAGACTGGAATAGTAGATAGGGCTAGGATTGACAATTTTGTGATACAACATACATTGCCAATTAGTAAACTACTCAAGAGGATACACTCAAGAAGAGGCCCTAGGATAGGATAGATCAAGACACTTTGTGATGAATAGGTAATCCCAAAACATAGTACTTTGTGATGAACAGGGAGTACTAAAAAGAGCAACACTTTGTTATGAATAGGGAGTGTAAAAATGTAGTACTTTGTGATGAACAGGGAGTACCACTAGGATAAAAAGCAACACTTTGTGATGAACAGGGAGTGCCATATGCACTAGGATATAAAGTAGCATTTTGTGATGAACAAGGAATACCACTTTAACTGACATAGTTGATTTGCTTGACTGTAGGAGGACCTACCGATGCTGGAGTCGCAAGAGAGATTCCCTTCGACTCAGAGTTTGCGATCAGAGCTGACATTCAAGGATAGAGTATCAATTGAGGTCATGGGTCTATGATATATTTTGTATGTGCCTGAGTTTCAGGTGAACATGGGATTGTTTATTGCATTAGCTGACAAAAGGCACTCAGAGACTTCCACATTTCATTTACCAATGGGTGAGATGACAGTCACCTTAGAGGATGTATATAGGATACTATGGATACCAATCGATGAAGAGTTAGTTCCTTACAATCAAGAGGAAGATAGGGATACGCTGAGATGAGTGTTCTAGGATCCAAGACTGGATATGAGGGATGGACATGTGGCTTGGGGAGAGAACTTTAGAGAGGGATACAACTAGACTCAAGAGATAGCTGAGGGATACTAAATTGGACAGGGATCGGACTATTCAGCACTATATAGAGGCTAAGATAGCACTAAGGGTAGGGAGGCATGCAGTAGAGGACATAGGGGCAAGATATGCTTATGTTCTGTGAGCCAAGGAGGAGATAGGCTATAGGAGAGACATATACTATGGAGCAGTGCCACCCGATCTGCAGGCTAGGAGCTTCCAGAGACCATCGTGGATGATGACGACCACTGGAGGGAGAGACAAGAGACTGTTAGGCCCAATATGGAAAGCTAATGTATTGACAGGGGAAGGGTGAATCAGTACTCCAAAACTCTTCTTGAATAATAACTTTGCTATTACGCATAAATAGAATAGTGCAGTAACATAAAATAAAGTTAAAACAAATAGATAACAATCATACATGATTCACTCCATAACACATATATTTTGGTTATGCAGAAACTCTTGGTTAGAGAGAAAAACTGTGGTGGGGATGGCACCCACAACTTCACTACTACAATAATAAAGAATTCTCAGTTAGAGGTACATTTAGCTATTTCTGATAGCTTACCCTGTTAGGAGTAACAAGATTTGTTAGATCTACCTTGCTAAAGGATTTTACAACATTTATTCTGAATGTTGCACCTGGTTAGAGGCTTTCCAATTTATAGACTTGATTAGAGTCTTTTACCTTGTTAAAGGTTTCTCTTTCAACTTCACAATATTACAATAAAATCATTACAAATATCTGCAACTTTACATCTAAAATGTTATAGCAGATTCTATGTGCTCAAAATAGATTACCTTGCTTATAGTATACCTCGATAAATCATATAGTAACTTAGTAAACCCTTATGTTTACTCTATTCTTCGACTGTTCTCTGAAAACCTTCTCGGTGACCTTTGTGTCTCTATAACAATCTTCCTTCATGCATACATACACTTCACTCATGCTGTATATATAGATCTTCTTAAAACGGTGATCCAATTCATTGCTTCAATCTTACAAACAAGATTCCTCGAATGAATAACTAAACAAAATATTTCATTGGTTAGATTGTCCTTGTCATCATACACAATCTTCTGGTGCAATTTCCAATGTAATAATGGTTAGATGTGCCTTGATCTTGTAACACATTTTCATATGCATGTCCAGGTTCACTGTATCTAGTAACATGTTTCACTCAGTGTATGTCAACTCGGTGTGTTATCTTTGTTTCTTGGTAGTCTCAAAAAGATACTCGGTAGACATCTCGGTGTATACTACGTTCTGTGACTGCTTTCCTCTGTAACTGACTAGACTATGCATACCGACTTCTCTATGTGTACTAACTGCATGATTTGGTAGTGCTAACCGACTAGAATATATAGTATGACTTTGAATACAAAAACTAATGGCAATTTGATAAGTAGTAACAATCTCCCCTTTTGACATTAGTTGAGATGTTTGACAAAAACTACTTTCAAAGTCATAACTCAGAAATCTATATACTTTGCAAAATGACTATACTTAACAGTAAATACAATAGTCAATGAAATAGTATATTCTGATATACTCCCCTTATCATTATACTATACATAACTCTGATTTTGTGTGCTCGGTTTTGTGCTTGTGTGCTCTGCTTACTGTCCTTGGATATTCTGTATACTCTACTTGGTATATTTCCCCTGTATATAATACTCTGAATACTGTATCAAAACTATATTACCAAAACTATATCTCCCCCTATATAGTATCACTCCCCAAATATTAGTATTACTCCCCCTTTTTGACAAACATCAAAAACTTAATTTCCATTTGGAGGTGGTAATTGATCAAAAATAGAGTTATGCTTTTTTGGGCATCGGTGAGTGCGACTGAGAGTGAATCCTATACACTTTCCATTAAAGAATGTTGTGCTTGAATACCAGCCAATAGTGATATTAAGCCATCAAGAGTGCTTCCCTCTTGTGTAGTAGATAGGCGTGTAGCTCTGTTAATCTATTCTTGTGTTGGATACAATTGTTTATTTGTGTATTGTCTTTGATGTTACACAAATGTCATATCAGTCTACCGAGCTCAGAATGTTCAGCAAGGCAGTTAGACAGAGTCTACCGAGTTCAGATGGTAAGGGAAGCAAGTTACAGAGTCTACCTAGCACTCCAGAATGCTATACCGAGTTCGCAGTCTTTACCGAGTTCAGTCGGTTACCGAAGAATCAGCAGTGTTCACCGAGCATCAGTGAAATATTTATGCAGCCGACCGAAGCAATATTTATTGAAACTTGTATATGTAGCCGACCTATGTAATATTTATTGTAACTTGTAATTGGGCCGACTTGGTAACCTGAATGGTATATATGAGAGATCAAGTTGCGATTTCGAAGTGTGAGGAAGTGTGAGAAGTATGGAAATGTGAAGGAGCAGAAATGTGCGAATTCTAATGAAGGATCAGTGATATCCTTGAGGTGCAGAAAAGATATATGTGATCAGTAAGGATCTATTGGTGCAGAACAGAGATCTATATCAGCAAGATAAGTTGTATTTAATTGAGATCACTTCATTGTTTCTTTCTAACCATTGTAGCAGTGATACCGAAATCTCTTAACAGAGTTGATCTAACAACCATTTTTGTAAATCCTCTGACAAGGTGACAATTCGGTTGAATTGTTCTTAAGACCTTTCACAAGGCCACTCCTAGCAGGGTGATTAAATCCTCTAACAGGGTCACACCTAACAGTGTGTTTTGTAACCTTTAACAGGGTTGGCTCCTAACAGGGCTCACTTCAGAAGAGTGAAAATCAGTAACTAGTTACATTGGTGGTTTTCCCAAAATTGGGTTTCCACGTTATATCTGGTGTTACTTGTGTTCATGTTATTTGTTTTATGCATGTTAATGTTTAATGAACAATGATAAGTTAATTTACTGAGTTTCAGCAGTTTATATTTAAGACATCTAAGGGACTTGTGGATTTATTTTTGTGGTAACTGATTCACCCCTCCCCTCTCAGTTACTCCATCCATATTTCCAACAATTGGTATCAGAGATTTCGGTGCTTGTAGGAAGGATTTCAAGGATCTAAGCTAAAGATCAAGATATCTTACAAGAGGGAAATTCCAAGGCTAAACAGAAATAACTTTTCAGCATGGCAAGGTCTCATGAGACTCCATTTGGCTTCCATTGGAGATACAGGATTGACACATCTTGACACAGAATATGTGACACCCACTGGTACACTAATTGTTGCTGATATTGCTGCAAAGAAGACTCATAACACCATGATGATAGACATTGCATCTGCCCTAAGCTATGAAGAGTTTGATGATGTCAAAGACTGCAAAAGTGCATTTGAAATGTGGAACAAGCTGAAAGATATCTATGGTGGTGATGACAATGTGAGAAGAGCCAAAGCAGAAAGCTTGAGAGGACAGTTTGATCAATTAAAAATGAGTGAGGATGAAAATATTGCAAAATATGTTGAAAGAGTCAAAGCCAGTGTCAGTGCAATCAAAGCTTCTGGAGGTGATATCTCAGAGGAAACAGTCATAAGCAAAGTTCTCAGAACATTACTACCCATTTATGCAATCAGAGTTTCTGCAATTCAGGAAAGAAGATGTGAAGCAAATCATAAGATAAATTTAGAGGCCATAGTTGGAAGATTAACTGCATTTGAGTTAGACAACTATGACAACTATGTTCCAGCTTCCAAAAACATGGAATCAGCATTTGAGGCTAAGGTTTCACTCAAGGAGAAAGTCAAAAAGAAAAAGGAATCTCGGTCAGAAAGTGAAGATGAATCAGAACCAAGTTCAGACAGTGATCTTGAAATAATTGAAGCTCTTCTAGCAAGGAAATATTCCAAAGGCAGAGGAAAATACAGAGGCAAAGTTCCTCTAATCTGTTTTTCATGTGATGAAGTCGGTCATATTGCTGCTAGATGCCCAAACAAGCAGAGCAAAGATGAGAAGAAAGATCACAAATGGAATGGAAAAAAGGACTACAAATCATTCAAAGGTAAGAAAACATGCTTTATGGCTAAGGATTCTAATAATAGTGAAGATGAAATTGTTTATATTGCTATAAGAGATGATTCTGATAATGATGAGGAAGATAAGATGGCACTTATTTCTCATATAAGCAAAAATGATATTTGGATCATAGACAGTGGTTGCTCTCATCATATGACTGGTGATAAAACCAAGTTTGAACATTTTATAGACTATGATGGAGGTAGTGTAAGGTTTGGTAATAATGAACCTCGCTACATAAAAGGAAGAGGTAGAATCCCTATAACCAAAGAACTTGTATTTGATGATGCCTACTGGGTTGAAGGTCTCAATCACAACTTGATGAGTGTGACACAGCTACTTAATAGTGGACTCAAGGTGGAATTCATGCATGGAAAGGCCAAACCGCTAAATAATCAAGGAAAGCTGATTGGATCAGGCACTCAAACAAAAGGTAATTTGTTCCGACTTGAAACAAGTGAAAATTCATGTTTTATTGCTCAAGTTGAAGAAAGTTGGTTATGGCACAAAAGGTTATGTCATGTAAATTTTGATAACCTAGTGAAAATAAGTAAATTCAGAAAAGTAAGAGGTATTCCAGATATAAAGAAACCTGAGGTCAGTCTATGTAAGAATTGTCAAATTGGAAAGATGGGAAAGACTAGTTTCAAAAGTAAAAACTATCAATCTGAAGATATATTAGAAATTGTGCATACTGATTTATGTGGACCCATAGGAATTGAAAGTTATACTGGAGAAAAGTTCTTCATTCTTTTTGTTGATGATTACTCAAGAATAATCACTGTCATGTATTTAAGGAACAAATCAGAAGCATTTGAAAAGTTCAAATGGTATTTGACTAGAGTAGAAAAAGAAACAGGTAAAAGACTTAAATGTCTAAGGTCAGACAGAGGTGGTGAATTCATCTCTCATGAATTCAATAACTTTTGCATTGAAAGAGGAATCAAAAGACAAGTATCAACCCCTAGAACTCCTGAGCTAAATGGAATAGCTGAAAGAAGGAACAGATCTATCATGGATTGTGCAAGAACCTTAATGATTGAAAAGAATATTGCTATCAAATACTGGAAGGAAGCTATCAGCACTGCTGTTCATACCTTGAACTGAGTACAGCTGAAGAAGGACTCATTCAAAACCCCCTATGAATTATGGTATGGCTACAAACCTAATGTAAGTTACCTAAAAGTATTTGGAAGTAAATGTTACATTTTGAAAGAATCTAGAAAAGGAAAATTTGATGTGAAAGATGATGAAGGTATATTCTTCGGATATTCTTGCAAGAGTAAAGCATATAGATGTTTGAACTTGTCTACTCATAAAGTTATAGAAAGTGCACATGTGAAAGTTGATGAGTTTGCAGAAAGATCTGAAGAAGAAAGCAAAAGAGAACCAGAAGATTATAGAAGATTTGTGTCTATTGAACCTGATACAATACTAGATACATCTGCTAATTAGGAATCTTCTACTCCCGAGTCATTAGTAACCGAGTTATAGAAAGAGCAAACCGAACCAGTGTCTACCGAGTCTGAAGAAACCGAGCCAATATTTACCGAGCCGGACCAGCCAGTTGAAGAACAAGAGGACAATGATGAAATTCATTCTAAAGGCAAGAAACCTGTATTAGCCGAGTATGTCAGACGACATCACTTAGTAGATCAGATCATTGGAGACAAATCTGAAGGAACCATGACAAGAGGTAAGTTGAAAAGTACTTGTTTACTTGCTGATTTTGAACCTAGAAATGTCAAAGATGCATTGGGAAATGATAGTTGGATAGAGGCTATGAAAGAAGAGATAGAACAGATAGAGAAAAACAAGACATGGACTCTTGTACCCAGACCTAAGGATAAAAATGTGATTGGAACTAAGTGGGTATTCAGAAATAAACTGAATGAAGATGGAAAAGTTTCAAGAAACAAAGCAAGACTAGTATGCAAAGGATATGCTCAACAAGAAGGAATAGACTATGGAGAAACTTTTGCTCCTGTTGCAAGATTGGAAGGAGTCAAAACGTTACTTGCATATGCCGCCTACAAAGGATTCAAAGTTTATCAGATGGATGTTAAATCTGCATTTCTTAATGGTATATTGGATGAAGAGGTTTATATTGAACAACCTGAAGGTTTTGTTGATCCACAAAAGAAGGACATGGTTTGCAAATTACATAAAGCATTGTATGGTCTGAAACAAGCCCCTAGAGCATGGTATGAAAGATTGCATAACTATCTTATTCAGATTGGATTTCAAAGAACTAATGATAACAGTAGCTTGTATATCAAGGAAGGATCAGATAACAAAATTGTCTTAGCAGAAATATTTGTAGATGATACTATTTTCACAAGAAATGATGATCTTTGCAAAGAATTTTCAGTACAAATGAATAAGGAATTTGAAATGTCTATGTTTGGTGAGATCAAATTCTTTGTTGGTCTTCAAATTCAACAGAACAAAAATGGTATCTACATTACACAATCAAAATACATCAAAGAGATACTGAAAAAGTTCAGTATGGAAGATTGTAAACCAGTTGGAACTCCTATGTGTACTGGATTGAAGCTTACCAAGGAAGATGAATCACAAGAAGTAGATCAAACACTATATAGATCTATGATTGGAAAGCTGCAGTATGTTGTTCATACTAGGCCAGATATTGCTCTTGCAGTTGGTATTGTTGCAAGATTCTCAGCAAAACCAAGAGAAAGTCACATGATGGCAATCAAAAGAATAATGAGATATTTGAAAGGAACTGAAGAGTATGGATTATGGTACAAATTTGGAGGAAATTTTGATTTGAAAGTATTTACTGATGCTGATTGGGCAGGAAACATTGATGACAGAAAAAGTACAAGCGGAGGAGCATTCTTTCTAGGAAAGAGATTGGTTTCCTGGACAAGCAAAAAGCAGAACTATATATCCCAATCTACAGCAGAGGCAAAATATGTTGCTGCAGCAGTAAATTGTTCAAATGTTGTTTGGTTTAAACAGCTATTGGCAGGCATGAAAATGGAAATCAAAGAACCAATTGTTATGTTCTGTGATAATACAAGTGCAATTGACATGTCCAAGAATCCAGTGATGCATCCCAAAACCAAGCACATTGCAATAAAATATCATTTTGTCCGAGAATTGGTGCAGGACAAGGAGATCAAATTGGAATATATTCACACAAAGGAACAAATTGCTGACATATTCACAAAACCATTGGCTAAGGATGCATTCTTTTATCTAAGAGGTAAGTTAGGGGTCACTCCCCTATCTGAAATTCACTAAAGAAAAGTTTTATTGATGCATCAACTCATCCTAAGTGAAAAATCTACTAGTTGATGCAGTATAATCAGGAAAATATGGCATATGAATCAGTACAAAAGGTACATTATAACTCAGATGAAGTCTTATTGTCTTTGGCATGTGTTGTCAAAGAGGGAGAGTTTTACTGTCATATCCTACTAAAATTTGAAAGAAAGTTCATTAAGATAAAGAGGGAGAGTTGTTTGATAAAGAGGGAGAGTTTTACCGTCCAAAGATGAAGTTACTTCACAGAGGGAGATTATTGAAAGAGGGAGTGTTCTCTATCCAAAGGGAAAGTTATGTTGGCATGTTGCTGTCATAAAAGAAAAGACCTGTTTTCAAATTTCATTCTGCTATGACATGTTGTGTTGCCATCAATGCCAAAGAGGGAGATTGTTGGATACAATTGTTTAATTGTGTATTGTCTTTGATGTTACACAAATGTCATATCAGTCTATCGAGCTCAGAATGTTCGGCAAGGCAGTTAGACAGAGTCTACCGAGTTCAGACGGTAAGGGAAGCAAGTTATAGAGTCTACCTAGCACTCCAGAATGCTATACCGAGTTTGCAGTCTTTACCGAGTTTAGTCGGTTACCGAAGAATCAGCAGTGTTCACCGAGCATCAGTGAAATGTTTATGCAGCCGACCGAAGCAATATTTATTGAAACTTGTATATGTAGCCGACCTATGTAATATTTATTGTAACTTGTAATTGGGCCGACTTGGTAACCTGAATGGTATATATGAGAGATCAAGTTGCGATTTCGAAGTGTGAGGAAGTGTGAGAAGTATGGAAATGTGAAGGAGCAGAAATGTGCGAATTCTGATGAAGGATCAGTGATATCCTTGAGGTGCAGAAAAGATATATGTGATCAGTAAGGATCTATTGGCGCAGAACAGAGATCTGTATCAGCAAGATAAGTTGTATTTAATTCAGATCACTTCATTGTTGCTTTCTAACCATTGTAGCAGTGATACCGAAATCTCTTAACAGAGTTGGTCTAACAACCATTTTTGTAAATCCTCTGACAAGGTGACAATTCAGTTGAATTGTTCTTAAGACCTTTCACAAGGCCACTCCTAGCAGGGTGATTAAATCCTCTAACAGGGTCACACCTAACAGTGTGTTTTGTAACCTTTAACAGGGTTGGCTCCTAACAGGGCTCACTTCAGAAGAGTGAAAATCAGTAACTAGTTACATTGGTGGTTTTCCCAAAATTGGGTTTCCACGTTATATCTGGTGTTACTTGTGTTCATGTTATTTGTTTTATGCATGTTAATGTTTAATGAACAATGATAAGTTAATTTACCGAGTTTCAGCAGTTTATATTTAAGACATCTAAGGGACTTGTGGATTTATTTTTGTGGTAACTGATTCACCCCTCCCCTCTCAGTTACTCCATCCATATTTCCAACATCTTGAACTGATAAGAGATGAGGAAGGAATAATGTCTGGAGTGTCATTATATCCATCCAGATCTTATGCTCTTCATTTCTGAGTTCTAACTATTGAGCCATGAGCTGTTGAAGCTTGGTATAAAAATTTTGAACTGAATTGGGCTCTGTGGTCAACTTATTTGAGAGATCGGTGATCTCTTTCTCAATTGCATCAATTTTATTCTTGATATCTTTAATGAATATGGAAAATGTACAAAGTTTCTGAAATAAATAAAGAATATGCTTGAGTTGAGGGGACAACTCAGCAATGAATTTGACAAGCTTGACTTTTCTAATAGTGAGAGCTTTTTGTACCTCTTCAATCATTTTTGTAGTAAGCTCCTTATCTTTTAGCTTGCTCAGGTACTTAGATGCATCAACTCTAGATGTTTCTATTTGAGTAAGGAGTTCATCTACTTGAATGTGGATGGCTGCATTGGTTGACACTGTAGCTGTAGGTAGCATATCTGTCAGCAGTGTCTTCACCTTCTAAAGTACTTCATTCTTCTTTTGAATGGCCATTTGTTTTTCTTGTTCGGCCTTTGCTTTGCATAGTTCACTAAAATCAATAAGTGCTTGCCCCTTTAATTTTGAGATATCCACATTGGGCAACACTATTGGTTTAGATAAATCAACTTTAAAACTATTCTTTTTCACCTTCTTCTCTTTACCTTTGGTCGGTTGGACCAAGACAATAGATTGTGAGGCTTACTGACCCTCGGTAGGTTGCTCGATAGATGCAACACTTTGGTCGGTACCTGTAGCTTCTATGGTGTCTTTGGGTGTCTTGATACTGGGTGTCTCAGCTACTACATTTTTCAGTGCTTGACGGTGCGTGAGAGGTCTTTTCTTGAGTTGTACCTTCTCTTGCTTCAGACTGGTGACCTTCGGTGCCTTGTGTTATGTCTTTAGGAGCTTCGGTAGAGAGAGTTTGAGTGATTGGCAGATAAGGCTGAACTTGTACTAACATAGATTCACTAGATACAAGTTTTGCATATGTAGTGCCTTCGATCATCTCTTGCTCCTATTCTTCTACATCCATGACATCTTCATCAATTTGAATAGTGTCAGCCGGGTCTTGCTCGGTAGCATCAGGACCGTGCTTGGTGACATCAGGATCTTATACAATGACTTCAACAATTTCAACTTTGGATTGTTCACCGACATCTTTTATTTTGAAGATTTCCTGCCATTTTGCTTTTATCTCATTTTCTACATCAATGTATAGCCCATTCATCAATTTTAAGGCTCGCTATTTGACAAGAAATTTAGAATTGTAGGTTGTCAGATGCTCCTTAATCTCTGCTATAGACATATCAGGAAATAGATGGACTAGACTTCTTTCTCTAATTTGTTTCTCTGAGTCCATTGCATATTTCCACTTGTTATCAATATGTAAGTACAGTTCACTCGGAAGTAATTTTACTAGTTCTAATGGAGCTAGTTGAAACTTTAGAAGTGTACAAATGACAGCTTCTTAAATTTGTCTCTTCTCATCATTATTCCTAGTCTCATACTTGACATATCTAAAAGAACCAAATCCACCGTATTCTTTTAGATTTGCACAAAAGTTTTCAACACCATGTATGTTTACCTTTTTTCTTTTGACAATTTGGAATTTGTTGGCATCCTCTGATTCTGTATCACTAGACTCTTTTGCCAGAATGAGTCTCCGAGTAGATTTCTTGTAGGTCTTGGTTACCTTGGGAGCAATAACACTCTTTTGTTTCTTACTCGGTGATGCAGCTGATGCTCTTTTATTTGGCTTCTTTGTTGGAGGAGTCAATAGGGCCTTTGGAATGTCATGTTTCTTTCTTTTCAATATTTTACCCTTAGGCAATTCGGTGCTCAATGTTATTGCTGCCTCTTGAGCTTCTGATTCCTCTTTGATAATGGCAAGAGTACCTTTGATAGGTGTGGAGGAAGATTCTTCTCCGAATTTCTTAGATAATGCCTTAATCATCTTTGTGGCCTTTCTTGTAGCTTTAGGTATTACAATGCTCATTTTTACCTTTTCCTTAACTTCTTCATAAGTTCCATATCTTAGTTCGGTAGCATGCCTTGGCAGTGTAAGAAATGCATCAATTTTCTATTGTGTGATATCATAGTCAATCTCGTAACCCATTGGTGGCAAAGATTGAGTCCTTGGTTCCATAGCATTCACATAATAGTAATTGGTGTCTACCTTAAAACATATATCATCTTTATATTTCTCTACCAGCTGGGGTGGAATCCAATACCTATTGTGCATCTTCTCTTGAAATTTTCTGAAGTAGTCATCCATGATATCATTGAAATTATCTCCCAATTTCTTGATAAAGTCATTAATTTGATGGGTGATTGGTCAGTGTAGCCCCCAAACTACTTTACCAACTGATGGAAAGAATTTCTCAAAGTAGAAAAACATGCATACAAGAAGTGAACCAAACTTCAGTGTATTTGCTGAGTTGTTCTTCTTTGGCTTCCTTATTGTGTTCAGGTTCTCAAACAAGTTTTTCAATAACACTTCACATAAATCTACTTTCATTCCCTTTTTCACTATTTTATAGGCTAAGTCAACTGCTGCACAAGGTACACTGTTTTCCTTTGCTTATTGGAAGAAATAGTAACCAATTACTCTAATTGCAAACTTAAGTTCTACATCAGTGACATTGTTCAGTTTCAATCCTTGGTAATCAGATTCTACTCTAGTCAAACTTATTAACTCCTTCTATGATATCATCTTCTATGCTCGTGCATGATCATAGATAGGATAACCGGTGATCACATGAATGATTTCCTTAGTGATTTTGAATGGTTTCTCCTCTAGCCACATAAAATAATCATGAACTCTGCTAAAAAAAAACTTAACCCACTGGGGTTTGAACACACAGGGATAGGCTAGGGCTTCAGTTAATCCCTTGATTTTGATATGCTCATACTTGCTATCCATTTTGCCATCGGTACATAGCTCATCATATGTGTCACTTATCTCAACATGATCAAGTTCTTCAACACGACATTTGGTGAAGAATCTAACATCTTCAACTAACAAGACTCGATCAGGGATGAGTGAAAAGGCAGTTTTGTCATCCGGTTCAGAGGCAACTTTAGGAGTCAAAGAGTATTTCAGTGTGGGCTTCTCGACATTCTTGACAACTATGGGATCTTGGATCTTAGGTGCCATGTGTAAATTTCAGATAAAACTAGCAAACTATCCTTAGGGTTTGACGGTTTACAAATGACAGACGCTTCACACTCAGTAGATAATAGCAATTTGACAAGATCGGTAAACAAGCTTAACAGTGTGATGAGATTTGTGTAAATACCTTGGATTCACTTTGAATGAGGTTTGATCGCCTTGATTCACTTTGTTCTGCTCTCTTGAAAACTTGGTGAATGAAAATGACCGCGGAAATACCTTTAAGTACACAAAATACCTTATCGGGCTCCATGTGGGTTAGGTCAAAACATTAAATGCACTTGGTTCACCTTTAAACCAATTTACTCTCTTTTTTTCATTTTAACTGAGTAACCAAATTTTACCGACTTGATAGGCTTCCTGTATACACCGACTTGATAGGTTTCCTGTAAAGTACTTTTGATAGAATTTCAAACTTACTAATACATCTTAACTATGCAAATTTTGGATTTAGTACATAATAGAATAGGAACTGTTATGATTTTAACCTTCAGAGAATGTAGTCCCTTCGTACCTTTGCTGATTAATTTGGAATAGGTGCACCTAACTCGGTAGGTAAGGTGCTTTCTTCATTTGACACAATTTCCTTCTTTTTCCAAATCATCTTTAATTTTTCTTTTATCTCTTCAGTGTCTCCTCTAGGTTGATCTCTGCAATCTCCAGCTAAATGTCCAACTTTGTGTCAATGAAAACATGCCATTCCAAGATTTCTCCATGATCTTCGGTTGTTCATTCCAAACCTTATAAAATAGTTGGCACTTATATGTCCATATCTTCCACAAAATTTGCACCATATCTTTGTATTGTAATCCCATGGTACTGCTGCATATTGTCGATAAGAATTTGTGTGAGTTCGATAACCTCAAGCATTTGCTCAGTGTGCAGACCACATGTAGTTCTTTTGCTTAAGCCAGCACTTCTCGGTACTATGCCCATATCTATTGCAGTTTTTACAAAACCCTTTGAATTTTTCCTTCTGATAATTGTTAACAGACTTTGTCCTACATTGATTAGATGTATGAAAATATTTATTGCAATTGTAACAATAACCATTTGACTTAGTGATATTCGGTTGCTTACCTTTTTTGATTTGTCATATGTTGGTAGTGTGACCTTGATTTCCATAGTAGTAGCAAATAGGCTTCTTTCTTTTGATGTTATTCCTGTTTCCAGCTTGCTTTGATGATTCTCCTCTCTCGGTAGAATGAATTTCTTTCTCAGTAGATTCTTTTCCTTTGTAACTGAGTCCTACATCTTTTTTGGGTCTTCTTGTATTCAATTTCTCATCCAACATCTTTGATGCTTCATAACTTTTCTTCAATGTTTCTCTAGATTTCTTCTCTGTTTCAAGTTCATTGGTCAACCTTGATACTTCAAGTCTTAATGCTTAATTTTCATCATTCCTCATAATTGCTTCATGATGTGCATAACCTAGTTGATCTGTCATATTTTGTTGAATCCCAGTTAACCTTGTGATTTCATCATTCTTATCAAATACTAAGACTTCAAGTTGTTGTTTCTCTCTTTGTAGATCTCTTTCTTTATCCTCTGATGTCCTTAATGCATCTAGATTTTCAGTCATCTATGTACTGAAATGTTCATGTTCTCTTTTCATTGCTTTTAGTTGATCAGCCAATGCTTTGTTCTTTTCTTTCAATACTCCAATCATTTCTTCAGTCTCTTTAGATATACTATTCTCAGATGATGTCTCAATTTGTTCCACTAACTCTTGAGAATCCTGCAAATCATCAGATAATCTTCTTCTTACTTTCAGAGATTTTTGCATTTGCCTTTGCATGTCTGCAATCACTTGATTTGCATGATCTAGCTCTTCTTGCAGATACACAATCCTCCGAGATTTTTTATAGCCTTCCATTGATAAGATCTTTCTCTTTAGGTAGTTAAACCCTTTTCCAAGATTCAAGCTCTGATACCAATTGTTAGGCCCAATATGGAAAGCTACTATACTGAGAGGGGAGGAGTGAATCAGTAGTCCAAAACTTTTCTTGAATAATAACTTTATTGCTATGCATAAACAGAATAGTGCAGTAACATAAAATAAAGTTAAAACAAATAGATAACAATCATACATGATTCACTCCATAACACATATATTTTGGTTACGCAAAAACACTTGGTTAGAGAGAAAAACTACGGTGGGGATGGCACCCACAACTTCACTACTGCAATAATAAAGAATGCTCGGTTAGAGCTACATTTAGCTATTTCTGATAGGTTGCCCTGTTAGGAGTAACAAGATCTGTTAGATCTACCTTGCTAAAGGATTTTACAACATTTATTCTGAATGCTGCACCTAGTTAGAGGCTTTACAATTTATAGACTTGATTAGAGTCTTTTACCCTATTAAAGGTTTCTCTTTCAACTTCACAATATTACAATAAAATCATTACAAATATCTGCAACTTTACATTTGAAATGTTATAGCAGATTCTATGTGCTTAGAATAGATTACCTTGCTTATAGCATACCTCAATAACCCATATAGTAACTCGGTAAACCCTTCTATTTACTCTGTTCTTTGACTGTTCTCTGAAAACCTTCTCGGTGAGCTTTGTGTCTCTATAACAATCTTCCTTCATGCATACATACACTTCACTCATGTTGTATATATAGATCTTCTTAAAATGGTGATCCAATTCATTGCTTCGATCTTACAAATAAGATTCCTCAAATGAATAACTAAACAAAATATTTTATTGGTTAGATTGTCCTTGTAATCATACACAATCTTCTGGTGCAATTTCCAATGTAATAACAGTTAGATGTTCCTCGATCTTGTAACATGTTTTCATATGCATGTCTAGGTTCAATGTATCTGGTAACATGTTTCACTCGGTGTGTTATCTTTGCTGCTTGGTAGTCTCAAAAAGATACTCAGTAGATAGATCAGTGTATACTGCATTCCATGACTACTTTCCTCTGTAACTGACTAGACTGTGCATACCGACTTCTCTATGTGTACTGACTGCATGATTCGGTAGTGCTAACCGACTAGAATATATAGTATGACTTTGAATACAAAAGCAAATGGCAATTTGATAAGTAGTAACAGAGACAGGCATCTAGTGGTAGGGTCATGGGTCCTCCAACACCATCAGATAGAGGGAACATGAGAGATGATCCTAGGGCACGTCCTTCCAGGGCTCAGACTCCATCGAGGCCAGTCGGCTATGAGGGAGGGAGTTCATCATAGCCTTAGAGGGCTCCCTATGTATTAGTTTTTGTACCATTTTGTATGATGACACCTTCAGGTGATTGTAGCCATATGTATTTGACAACATTGTATCATGACACTTGTGATTATATATATAATAATGAGATTCATCATTGTGGTGGCTATATGCATGTGTACCTATGTGATGCTTATGAAATGGATGCAAATATGTACATGAGGAAATGCAATGTATTTTTGTTCTTTTATGTTTTTAAATGTTATGCAAATGCAAATGTGAATGTATGAAATGCATATTAATATGATAATGCAAATAATTATTTACATGATGAAAATATAAAATGTGCTAACTTGTGTTATGTGTAGGATGTGATGCAATTATGATATCTATATGTATATATGAAATTCTTAATATGTGGTAATGCAGGTGCAACTACGTGAAATGCAAATATTTTTGGCGTGTCATTATACTCAATCATGTAATAGCAGGCTACACGAACTCAAGAAGGATGATGGAAATCAATCAAGAAAGGGGGATGGAAGATAGAAGATATGAAACTGAAAGAGTTTCTTGTACATTATCATCATTGAGTTTTATTATGGCAAGTAGGTTATGACAATCGAGGCATATGTTCGACCTAGAAAGTCATTGTACCCATTTGCATGGAGATAAGACAATTGCAAACAAGGAATGCCCTAGTTCATACTAGACTCATAGTGTCTTCATATCCTTGGACAAGTCATAGAATTACTAAGAGACAATCCACAAATAGCAAAAGAAAAATAGGTGACGATACCCCATCCTCGCCTTTCTAGTCAGTGACATCCTGGAGATAAATTCTCTAGTCAAAGACATCCCAGAAAAGCTAAAAGACATGTCACCAAGAAAATAAAAATCAAAAGAATACCAAGACTCCACACCAACATCCACTATAGTCCTCAATTTTAGTGTCTCTTGTCACTTGTATAAGTCTATTTGACTATGGTCACAATGTTTACTTTCACAAAAGGATAGATAGCATTGAACCATAATATTGCCTGAGTCTATTGAAAGATTTGATTTGTTGAAGCCCATTGCTACTTGTCTCATCTGAAACTGACTGAATCCATGAATTTGATAATTTATTACAGAGAATATGAAACTTTATTGTGGACTGGTGATGCAAATGCTGCTTTATTGCAGATTGTGTGTGAATAGACTAAAGAAAACTGGAAGAAATTGTACTCCTCAGAACAGGCAATGCTCTCAGTTCCACACCCATCACTAGATGTAGGATTTGCCTTAAGCATAGATAGGAGCTGATTTATTATGGATGGAAAGGGGTGAAAAGGGAGGTTATTATGAATGGCTAACTAATCTTGTGAAGATCAATAACAAGCAATGATGGAATGGGCAAGTTTATTATGGATGAAGAGGTTGAATCCTGAAGGAGGGAGGAGCAATATCTCTACACATGGTGCCAATAACCTAGTTTTCACCATGGTACTTGCCCAGGGCGCCACCGAAGTGGTTTTCACCATTGGATGAAATGTTTCTTTACTTTTTCTCTTTTTTTTTGATTTTTTTTGTGTCACAAGGCGCCTGTTTGCCAAGTTTTCACCAAGAAATAATTTTTTATATTTATGATTTTTTTTGTATTTTTTATTTTTTATTTTTATTTTTGTATTTTTGAATTAGGATACTCTAAAGAGCTATGTGTAAAACCTACAAAGGTGAATGTTGTAGATAGGATCCTCTAAAGGTTCACCATCTAGATTTGAGAGGTGATATGCACCAGATCCATAGGTAATTGTAATGATGTAAGGACCAAGTCAATTTGGTTCAAATTTTCCCTTCTTCTCTCTGTCTTGCTGATTTTTAGGATTTTCTTTGAGAGATAAGTCACCTACCTCAAATTTGTGATGCATTACCTAATGATTATAGCTACATTGTTCCTTAACTGAACGATGTGTAGCTTGAGTGACTGTCTTCCTTGATAAAGGAACTAAGATAGAATTACTAATGTGTGGACTAATTTGGCCCATATGCGTGTCACCTAAAGAAGTTTGGGCATCCCTGATAACAAAGTCCTTCGAGAAAGATCCATTAAAGGTCCATTGATGTGATGTATCATGAGAAGGGAATGGATGTGCAGAACAAGTGGATGAGTTATGAAGGTTTATGATTGCAAAAAGAAGTTAAAGTAGGATGGCATGATGGAGACTTAGGATCAACAAGTATGCTTTTTCACTTAAAATTTTAGAGCTTTTTCGCCCAGTTATTTTGATATCAGGGGAGATCAAATCTTTCTCTTTTTTCTTCATAGAAATTTTATCCTTGACATTGATTTTTGCAGAGTCCAATAGATTTTGATTTTGATTTGGACTAAAGGCCTTTTCTTTATTTTTGACTTTTATTATTTTCTTTTCAAAGCTTGATTTTTCATCCTTAATGAGTAAGGACTTTTGTGATTCTTGTTGATCCAAGTCTAGGAGAGAAGTGGAAATGGAGTGAGTGGATCATATGGTAAATCTATGCGAGCTCTCAAGAAGGCTAGCGATACGCTCAATATATTCTTTGCTAGAACCATTCTTAGGACTATTGATATCAAGAGTTGGTCGCACCACTAGAGGAGATTTGCATTCAGAATTAGTAGCCACAACACTAGGTTGTTTACACCCAATTCCTTGGCATTGCAAATTGTTTATAGATCATTCTTGTCGACTAAATACTTTAGGAGATAGTGGGAGTTGATCAACATGAAAGATATACTCACCACATCCCATGTCTTTAAACTTGAACTTTTCTTTGATCTCTACTTGTTTTGATGTAGAAGCTTTCAAGGATTTTGGATCCACATATGCTGAAGATGGAATAGCCTCTCAATTGACTGGTATTGTTATTTTTGATCTAGGTTCCAGATTGTTGCGATATATGAATGGCTTTGGGTCAGCTTTGATGGTCACTTCAACTCCGTTGTGTGGGAAGTTGATACATTGATGATATCTAGATGGTACCGTGCTCATCTTATGAATCTATGGATGTCCTAGCAATATGTTGTATGTGAGATCTAGGTCTAGGACTTGACAAATCACATCCTTTGTAACCAGTCCAACTCTTAGAGGTAAGGTGGTTGTGCCTTTGGATGAACGCTCTTTGTCATCATATGCCTTGATAGTAATATTGTTTGTAGCATTCACAATGTTTTTCAGAATATTCGAATTGTTTAATAGTGCTTAATGTACAAATGTTTAGACCTACTCCTCCATCTATCAGGACTCGCTTTATTCAATGCTTGTGTAGGAAGGCTTCAATGTGTAAAGGTACATTATGTGGTTGGCTCATAGAGGCATCGTTAGCTTCTATAAATGTAAGGGAGTATGGAATGGAAAGGTATCCCAGTATGGCTTGAAACTTGTCCACATTCAGATTAGTGGGGATAGAAGTGTCTCTCAAAGTTTTGTCAAGAATGGCTTTATGTGCGGGGGATATGCATAAAAGCTCAAGGATGGAGATAAGCATAGGTGTTTTCCCTAATTGTTCTACAAGGTCATACTCAGGTTTGGTTGATGAGGAAGCGGTGTTTTTAGCTAGAGCACCTTGCAAACTGAATTTACGTTGATGAGTTGTAACATTACATTCAAAGGTAGGTTCGGAAGAAGATCCAATTCTGTTTAGGATAACCTTGGGTCTTTGGGTAGAATCCTCAGGTGTTTTGTCCTTACGATAATGGTAGAGACATAATTGTCCATTGAAATGTGATTGACAGTTGAATCATAGTTATAGGATGCTTTGGTATAGTTGGTCTGCTCATCTGTGGCTTTGGCTTTTCCCTTGTCATGTTTTGGGAATGACTCTTTAAAAATTTCATGTTCTTGGTTAGAAGAGTGTCCTTCAAGCTCAATGTCACCTCTATCAATAAGATCTTGTATTATGTTCTTCAATCGATTACAATTTCCTATTTTATGACCTTTTCTCTTATGAAATTCACAATATTCATCATCATTCCACCAATTTGGTTTAACATTTGGCTCGTATGGAGGCAAATTTGGAATTGTTATTATTTTGTTTGCCACTAGCTTTTTGAAAATTGATTCTAGTGGTTCTCCCAATCGGGTGTACTTCCTTCGTGACTTGGAAGTTGCTTGAGTATTCACTTGATTGTTTGTAGAGCTTGATCTAGAAAAAACGATTTTGGGTTGCACTATATTGGCATCAACAACACCATTATTGACCATGTTTTTGTTTTTATTCCAAAATCTTGGCTTGTCTTTTCCTTTAAAGTTCTCTTTTTTTCTTTGAATATTTTGATGATGCCTTGCTCAATTAGGACCTTCTCTATTGCTAAGCCTTTTTCATTGATGTCCTTGAAGGTGGACAAACATTCTTTTCTCAAGTCATAACCAATGTCTCTGTTAACATTCTGGGTGAACATCTCAACCATTTGTTTTTGTGGAATTTCACAAGAGCATCTACTGGCTAAATTCCTCCATCTTTGTAAAAATGATGAAAAAGATTCTCCATCCTTTTGTTTGGTGTTGCATAGAGTAGTGACTAATATATCTGTCTCTATGTTGTATGAGAAATGTTGGATAAATGTCTCTACTAAGTCACCCCATGACTTAATTCTAGGTGGGAGTTGGGAGAACCGGTCCATAGCTTGATCACCAAAGATTTGTGGGACTAATCTCATAAAATATGTCTCTTCTACTGCTACCTTAATGCAAGTTGTGAAAAATTGTCTTATATGTTCCTTAGGATCCTCTTTTCCTCTATACTCATCAAACTTAGGTGTCACAAAGTGTGTAGGAAATGTAGGCATTGGAATTATTTTGTCAAATGGATAAGGACATATGTCTCTCATTGTGTAAGCTAGCTTTGGTGTATATATGTCCTCCATTTTGTTTTGTAAGTCCTTAATTTGCTATTCCAAATTGTTCTTTGGTGGAGACTGACTACTTAGATCATATCCCATTCTTGAGCCACTGGGTGGAGGAGGAGAATTTTGTATATATGGATGGTATTGATCATACACATCTTCATATGGAGAAGGTCTATAATGATGATGCGTATAAGGACCACTTGGTATAGATTCATGATGAGGAATGACATATCTATTTTCTCCATGTATACCATACTCTACAACCATGTCATGAGATTTTTCTAGTGTGTTGCCCCCAAATTTGACGTGGGGTTTCCTTGTGTCCAAATTTTTATCATGCCTTTGGATATCCAATTGCTTTGGTGGTTGGTCCTTAGCATTGGTGTATGATTGAGTATATTTTTCTATATGACTTCCATAATGGTTTGCAAAGGTGAGTATCGTATGCTTGATCATGTGTGTATGGGACCTCAGGTTTTTGAAACAAAGATGATGGTGATTCAGGCACCATATGTGGTCCTCTATTTCCTCCACTTTTAGGTCTCCTTTGATCCATGTTGAGGTGAGGTTGTTGCAAAGGTCAATTTTCCATTATTTGAGTAATGTCAAAATCATGAGGAATCTTGGCTCCACTTTGTGCCATCACTTGTAAGAAGTATTTTTGATCTCTCCTCATTATTTCCTCAACCAATCAATTAAAACGGGGATCCATAATGGAGTTTTCCACTTCTGTTGAATGTACAGAAAAGTTGTCTATATTTTCATTGTGTGTATCATTGTTGTTTGTAGTGTATTGTCATTGTGTGTATCATTTTTATTAAAATGAGGATTCATAAACATCTCAAAGTTCATTATCACCCTCTTTGATAAACTGATCACTCAAACATAGTTTCTCACCAAGATCAATCATCCTTTATCACGAAACTGAAATGTTTGGTCAGGATAATCTTGTCCCATATCGTAGGATATATCATTCCTACTAGACTTGGTTTTTATCAAATCATCACCATTGCACTCCTAAACCAAAGATGAAAAAACTTGCAAACCTTTAAACACTTGAATTCTCTTTTAGTGTCATATCACTCTATTGCCTTGTAATTGACTATTGATCACTTACTCAAAACAAACTTTTGGACAATCAAATCCTAAGCAAAATAGCACATGTGTATGCTTGTTCTAACTAGAGCTTAGAGATGAAGGATCACAGAGACTGAAATCAAAACATTGAAAACATTCAAAGGGCATACAATCTCAAAAGCATACAAATTAAGCTTTATGTGTACAAACAATATAGCAGAGTATGAAGTATTGGTAATAGGTATCCAAATGGTTGTGGAATGGAACATTAAACAACTTCAAGTCTTTGGAGACTCTCATCTTGTCATTAATCAAATCAATGATGACTATCAAACAAAAGATAAAAAGCTCATGCCTTACAAAAAGATGGTGGATGATTTCAAGAAGTACTTTGTCAAAATCACTTTTGAACAGATTCCAAGAAATAACAACAAAGAATCAGACGCCATGGCTACACTTGCTTCTCTATTGCAGACATAGAAAAATTAACAACATTATGAATTCCTCATTGAAGAGTTGTTCATCCCGCATTTAATTATCATGATTCCTGAACCATCTGTCAACTTATTGGACATGATTCCTCTTGCTATGGCAAAACTTACACATACCTAAAATCCAACATCTTACCTCTAGATTTATCAAAGAACCAAAAGAGAAATTGTATTCACCAATCCTCTCATTTTACTCTCATCATGGATACCCTGTTTAAATGAGCTCTAGATAGTACTCTCTTACGATGTCTCAAACAAGAGGAATCTGAGAAAGCCTTACATGAAGTCCATAACAACATTTGTGGTACTCATTCAAGTGGTCTTACCCTTCCGAGAAAACTCATATGCTTGGGCTATTATTGGTTGACTATGGAACGAGATTCTTTTAAAATAGCTAGAACATGCAAATAATGTCAAATCCATGGGAATTTGATTCATGCACTAGCACAATAACTTCATGCTTTAGTAACATCTTAGCCTTTTTGTCAATGGGGTCTTGATCTGGTAGGAAAGATAAATCCTTCTTCATCTAATGGACATAAATTCATCCTGGTAGCTACTGAATATTTCACAAAATGGATTGAGGTAGTACCTCTCATAAACATCACAGGAAAACAAATTATTGCATTTATCTTGAATTACATCATCTATCGCTATGGAATACCAATGACCATTATCACTGATAATGGGTGACCATTCAAGAATCAATATGTACAAGAGCTATGTGAGAAGTTCAAAATCTAGTACAAATTCTCCACACCATATTTCCCATAGGGAAATGGGTAGGCAGAAGCATGTAACAAAACTATTCTGAAAATCCTCAAAAAGACAGTGAACGATGTTGGAAAAGATTGGCATATTCAATTAAACCCTTCTCTATGGGCCTATGGCACCAATATTTGCACACCGATGGGTGCCACACCTTTCTCTCTTATATATGGATCAGAAGCCATATTGCCAATCAAAGTAGAGATACCCTCTCTACATGCATCACTAAAAGGCCTCATCCTAGGTGAAGAACAACGAGTATCTAGACTGCAAGAGTTAGAATTAATCCATGAACAAAGATAAAATGCCTTTGATCATTTAAAGGTATATCAGAAAATAATGTACTGAAGCTATAATCACAAGGTTAAACCATGAATCTTTCAAGTGGGAGAACTAGTGCTAAAGGAAAATCCATGCAACCAAGCAGATCGAGAAAAGAAAGGCAAGTTTGAACCAAACTGGTTAGGTCAGTTTGTAGTCATAATAGTATTTGGATCTGGAGCATATCAGCTATCAACACAGGATGGAGATCAGCTTTAAGAACCCATCAATAGCATGCACCTAAAGAAGTTCTATGTCTGAAAAAATCAGAAAAATAAAAAACAGTGAAAAAGCAAAAAAATCAAAAACAATGAAAAAGCAAAAAAATAAAAAATAGTGAAAAAGGAAAAAGAAAGAAAAAAATCAAATATTAGAAAAAGTGCAATAAAAACAAATGGTGAAAACCTTGCAAATAGGCACTATCTGTCTGCTAGCTCTTCCATCTATTAGTTCATGTATCTTTTTGCTTGCATCCATTCATTTTCCATTAGCGTTGATATCATGAAGCCTCTGTACATACGCAGGCATCGTAGCTACTCTCTTGCCATAGTTTGGATCATTGGATATATCATAACAACTTTGTTTCTACGCTTGGGGAAAAATCCTACACTTAGCTAGGGGCAAAACCATTGATCATTTTGAAGCTTAATCAAACAAGTAGAACAATAGTTAGACAATTCTTATCAAGAAAAAACTAAGACACATCCAACATTGAACAGGAGATCAAACTATCAACTATCAAGCTATCACAGAGTCAATATAAGCACATTCACACACTTTTCAGTGGATAATATCTTTTTGGATGATGATTGTAACATGATTATTCAACTTTTCTATATTTCTTTTTGCTATCATTATTTCTGAGTGACTCCAGAATGTCATTGACTAGAGGAACAAGGAAGAAACATGATAATTTTCTTGTCTGTTGTCTAAAAATTAATCATTAATATGTGCAAATTTGTCTCGGGACATGATCATCAAAATATCATTGAAGACATTTCCAATTTGCGTATTAAAATGATAATGATAACTTAATGATGAATGAATAGTACCAAACCGGTACTGAGAAGGGGGGGTGAATTAGTACAGGCAAAAACTCAACCTTAAACTAGTTTTTCAACTAACACTTATGCACTGATAGACAAACAACAACACCAGTCCTTCAACAAAGTTCAACCGGTAAAACCCCATGTAACTAAGACAAGCAAAGATTGGTTGACACTTATCTTCTCATATAATCTAATTCTTCATTCCCATTTCACTCTAATGCATGAACAAGCAATCTACCATCAAAGATGTACATATTACAGCAAGATCAACATGCATCACCACTTAATCAGAAAATAGTCATAACATCATGTGAAGAAAACATCACACACGACACACATTTTTCATGTGGAAACCCAACTAGGAAAAACCACGGTGGGGATGAATACCCACAAGCTTCTTTTTGAACTCTTTGGAAGTCCGCTCTGTTAGGAGACTTGTCTAGTTAAAGATAGATACAATAGGTTTTGTTACGAACCAATCCTATTAGGGATCACCTGGTTAAGGGATGGCTACAATACCTAGTTAAGGGTTAAACCTTGTTAAGGGTACCTTGTTAGAGGATTTCAAGAACTCAATATCTAAAGGATATCAATGACTCAGTAACTTTGAGTTACCCTGTTAGAGGATTTTCAACAAGCCATTTAAGGCTACCCTACTAGGGGATTTCACAACCATTGAAGTAGTTAAAGATCAATAGGTATATCAATGAAATGATAATAGCACTCAATGCCAATGCAGATTCGCTTAAGCTCCTCTTCACCTTCTGCACTTACACTCTTCAGATATGACTTCTCTCCTCTGGTCTGGCAAGAATCACGTATCTCTTCTCTTAGATACACACACATAACTTTTGCCAACAACCTCTGAAAGAATCACAACATTGACCTTATAGGACAACAGACATATCAATAGCATAAACCCTAAGCACTAGACTTGTTAGGTTAAGGAATTGAAACGGTTCAATCCTAACCATTGATCATACTTTATTGAATGCAACAGTCTTGATCCATTCTCAAGATATTCTCCATCGTTCATTTTCTACCGATTTCATGGTGGCTGATAACCCGTCACATATTATCACCATTTACAGACTTCGTACATTCCCGTTGTAGATAGGAACACTCTTCTTTATGCAAGATCCTTTACGCGCACAAGGCTTACATGGCAACGCTATTTGTTCTTTTTTATCATGCTAACTTCAACACATAAAGATCACTGATTGAGTCACACAGGCTTAAGATACTCCAACTGGAAATCTTGAAGTGGAAACTACCTACCAACCGGTAGTCATACAATGCTTCCATGTGCCAGTTCCCATGACTACATGTTGGTTCACCTTGACATTTCGGTTCACCTAGAACAAATATACCGCTTTACTTTTGCATATATACCAGTTCTCACATATGCCAGTTCTCTCTTCATATCACATATTTACATCAATGACAACATACAATATCATTATGTCCTCATACCAGTTCACATAATGCCAACAATCTCCCACTTTGGTAATGATGGCAATATACAAAGATATCTTTTTGCAAACTCATCTTCTCCCCAATTTCTACAGATATCTTCTCTGCTACACTTCTTCTCCCCTTTTGACAACAATGCCAAAGTGGAGGCACAAACATCCCTATTCCATTGTGTTGCTCCCCCTGAGGAGTAACATCCTTCAACACATCAATCAAAAAAAATTTGACTATGCAATACCTGACTGATGTGGAACAAATAATTTTAATTTACCTCCTAAAGAGGCAGTACCCCAAATTCACCTCTTAAATACACAAATGTAGTCTTTGAGAGAGGCTTGGTGAATATGTCTACTAACTACTCCTTATTGGAAACATGTTCCAGTGCAATCTCTTTATTCTGAACCTTTTCTCTCAAGAAATGATACTTATGCTCAAAATGCTTGGTTCTAGAATGTAAAATCGGATTCTTTGAAATATTGATAGCACTTGTGCTATCATAGAATATACTTACTGGTTCAGATACAAGGATTTTGAAGCCATCTAATACATGCTTCATCCAGATTATCTGAGTGCAGTTCATGAAAGCTGCAATATACTCTGCTTCCACTATAGACTGAGAGATACAACTTTGCTTCTTACTCATCCATGAGACCAGTCTACCACCGAGAAAGAATGCACCACCGGTTGTGCTTTTCCAATCATCCACATTACTTGCCCAATCAGCATCTATGAATACTTTCAGGTTGAAATCATTGTTGTATGGGTACCACAATCCATAGTCAACTGTTCCCTTCAAATACCTAAGAATCTACTTGACTGCAACCAAGTGGGATTCTCTTGGACTTTTCTGGAACCTTGCAGTAATGCCAACTACATGTGCAATATCTAGTCTGCTATGCACTAGATAATGCAACTTGCCAATCATTGATTGGTATTCCTTCTCATCAACCAATGTGGAATCATCCTCTTTTGATAATTTGCAACTGGTCACCATCGGTGTACCAATCAATTTGCTATCTTCCATGCCAAAGGTCTTCAACACCTCTTTGACATATTTGGACTGAGTGATAAAGATTCCATCTTTCATCTGCTGGATCTACAGTCCAATGAAGAACTTAATGTCCCCTATGAGTGACATCTCAAACTCTTCCTTCATCTCATTAGCAAACTCATGACTCATCTTGTCATCTCCACCAAAGATAATGTCATCAACAAAAACTTCACAAATTAGGATTTGATCTCCTTCTTCTTGAGCATATCCTTTGCACACCAATCTAGCTTTGTTCCTGATCACTATGCCATCCTCATTCAGCTTGTTTTTGAACACCCATTTGGTGCCAATGACATATTTATGTTCCGGTCTGGGTACCAAGGACCATGTACCATTTTTATCTATCTAGTCAAGTTCCTCTTCCATTGCCTTGATCTAGTCTTCATCTTTATGAGCCTCTTTGAATGACTTAGGCTCAAATTCAGAGATCAAACATGAGTTTTCTTTGATCTTTCTTCTTGTAAGGATTCCTGCATCCTTATCTCCTCTGATCTACTTAAGATCATCATTCAGCTTGACATACCGGGGAATATTCTTGACTGGTTCTTCTTGCTTTTCCTCTTCATCCTCATCTTCATCAGTATCAACATTCACTGGTTTAGGAACACTGTTACTAGTACTTGGTTGACTGACAACCAGTTCCTAGAAGGTTGCAACTATTTCATTTATAGCTTGCTTACTGCCTATTTCCTCTAGTTTCTCAGAGGTTTCATCAACTCTCACATTGATACTTTCCATAATTCGCTAAGTCCTATTGTTGAAACACTTGAGAGCTTTACTCTTGGTGGAATATCCTAGGAATATCCCCTCATCACATTTAGCTTCAAACTTGCCCTGATGTTCACTCCTCTTGATATAACATTTTCTATTGAATACCCTAAAGTAGCTAACTACAGGTGTCTTACCGGTCCAATACTCATAAGGAGTTTTATCCTTACCTTTCTTGATGAGTACCCAATTCATTGTGTAGACTGTAGTGCTTACTGCTTCTCTCCAAAAGGTGTGAGCTACTTTTCATTGAATCAACATGGTTCTAGCTGCTTCAACCATAGTCCAGTTATTCCTCTCTTCTAGGCCATTCTGTTGTGGAGTCTGAGGAGTAGATAGTTGCCTCTTGATGCCAAATTCTTCACAATACTTGTTGAATTCACCGAAAGTGAATTCCCCTCCTTGATCAGTTATGAGACACTTGATCCTTTTACCACTTTCCTTCTCCACTAAATCTCTAAAAGCCTTAAACTTCACAAAGGCTTCAAAATTGTCTTTCAAGAATGTGACCCACATCATTCTTGAGTAGTCATTAGTGAGAATCATGAAGTACCTATCACCCTGCACACTTCTAGTTTTCATAGGACCACACAAATCAATATGCACAAGATCAAGCAAGTTGTCAGCAGTGAAAGATTTACCTTTAAAGGTTGAGGAATACATTTTCCCCAATTGACACTCTCTACACAAGGTATTATCCAATTTTCTTAGCATCGACAACCCTCTAACTGCCTTGATCTTACTAGCCTTCACAATGTTATCAAAGTTTACATGGCAGAGTCTCCTATGCCATATCTAGCTATCATCAAACTTAGCCATAAGACATGTACTTATATTTGCATTCAGATGAAATAGGTTACCTTTGGTCTGCATGTCGGTGGCCACCAATTCACCATCTTTTCCTTTGATTCTGCAAATTCCATTCTTGAATTCCAGAGTGAGGCCATTGTCATTCAGATGGGCAATACTCAGAAGCTTGTGTCTGAGACCATCAACCCAATACACATTGTCAGCACTACTCTTTCCATTCAAAGAGATGGACCCTTTTCCTTTAACAATACATGGTGCATCATTGCCAAAATGAACCACACCACCATCATACTCTTCCAAGGATAGAAACTTGCTCCGGTCACCAGTCATATGGTGTGAGAAACCACTGTCAATAATCCACTCATTGGAATTATCAAAGTGAGAGATAAGAGCCTTCTTGTCTGACACATCTTCCTTTACAAAAACAAACACAATGTCTTCATTCTCTTCATCTTTTGATTCCTCATCTGTGACACCTTCATCAACTACAACAAAACAGTTTCTCCGATTTCCTCCTTTGAATTTCCTGAATCTTTCTGGTTTCTCCTTGTTGTCACTATTTGCACAGTTCATAGCAATATGTCCTATCCGGTTACACGAAAAACATTTCAAAGGGAGATTACCTCTGTATTTACTAGTTCCTTTTGGAAATTTCCTAGCAAGAAGAGCTTCAAATTCCATCAAAAACTTCTCATCATCCATTACTCTGCTTTGTCTTGGTTCACCACTAGTGCTTGCTTCTTTTCCTTTCCTAGATGGTACAACAGAAGCTATAAAAGTTGATTCAGTCTTTTGAACACTGCCATCAAAACTATTTAGCTCATAGGTTGTCAACTTTTCTATGATGGAGTCGAAGGATACCTTAGTCTTGTCTATTGATCTCAGCTCTTGAATAGGAGCAACCCTTATTACATAGACCGGCAATAGGGATCTCAGGACTTTTCTTACCATAGTGGAATCTTCCATTTTACCACCTGCACTCTTGATATCTCTGACAACAATTTTGATTCTAATACCATATTGTTGAATGGTTTCACCTTCAACCATTCACATGTCTTCAAACTTTCCTCTAAGGCTTTCTTCCTTAGCTTGTTTTACATGCTCATCACCTCCATAGATATTTTCAAGAGCATCCCATACCTCTTTGGGATTTACCTTATCTTGGACATCAATGAACTCAATATCAGATAAACTACTGATTAGGGCTTCCATGACTTGCCCATTCTCCTGTATCTCTCTCTTTTGATCATCAGTGAGAGTACCAGTAGGGGCAACATAGGGATTCTCAACATAGCTCCAGTGTTGAGCACCCATGCTTCTGATGTATATCTCCGTTCTATCTTTCCATATACTAAAATTTTCTTTGTTAAACTTTGGACCTTCCCTCTTCATCATTACAATAGGATATTTCCCTCAAGCGGTTAAGCTTACAACATAGAGGACCTGGAGGATTCTCTGATACCAATTGATAACTTAATGATGAACGAATAGTACCAAATCGGTACTGAGAAGGGGGGGGTGAATCAGTATAGGCAAAAACTCAACCTTAAACCGATTTGTCAACTAACACTTATGCACTGACAGACAAACAATAGCACCTATCCTTCAATAGAGTTCAACTGGCAAAACCCCGTGTAACTAAGACAAGTAAAGACCGGTTGATACTTATCTTCTCATATAATCTAATTCTTCATTCCCATTTCACTCTAATGCATGAACATGCATTCTACCATCAAAGATGTACATATTACAGCAGGATCAACATACATCACCACTTAATCAAAAAACAATCATAACATCACATGAAGAAAACATCACACATGACACACATATTTTTCGCGTGGAAACCCAACTAGGAAAAACCATGGTAGGGATGAATACCCACAAGCTTGTTTTTGAACTCTTTGGAAATCCGTTCTATTAGGAGCCTTGTTCGGTTAAAGACAGATACAATAGGTTCTGTTAGGAACCGATCCTATTAGGGATCACCCAGTTAAGGGATGGCTACAATACTCGGTTAAGGGTTAAACCCTATTAAGGGTACCTTGTTAGAGGATTTCAAGAACTCAATAGCTAACAGATATCAATGACTCAGTAGCTTCAAGTTACCCTGTTAGAGGATTTTCAACAAGTCGGTTAAGGCTACCCTATTAGGGGATTTCACAACTATTGAAGTAGTTAAAGATCAACAGGTATATCAATGACCTGATAATAGCACTCAATGCCAATGCAGACATGCCTAAGCTCCTCTTCACCTTTAGCACTTACACTCTTCAGATATGACTTCTCTCCTCTGGTCTGGCAAGAATCAGATATCTCTTCACTTAGATACACACACGCAACTTTTGCCAACAACCTCTCAAAGAATCACAACATCGACCTTATAGGACAACAGATAGGTTGGTAGCATAAACCCTAAACCCTAGACTTGTTAGGTTAAGGAATTCAAATGGTTCAATATTGACCATTGATCATACTGTATTGAATGCAACAGTCTTGATCTAATCTCAAGACATTCTCCATCATTCATTTTCCACCGATTTCATGGCGGCTGATAACCCATCACATGTTATCACCGTTTACAAACTTCACATATTCCCGAGGTAGATAGGAACACTCTTCTTTATGCAACATCCTTCATGCGCACAAGGCTTATGTGGCAACACTATCTGTTCTTTGTTATCATGCTAACTACATCATATAAAGATCACCGATTGAGTCATACAGGCTTGAGATACTCCAACTATAAATCCTGAAGTGGAAACTACCTACCAACTGGTAGTCATACAATGCTTCCATGTGCCAGTTCCCATGACTACATGTCGGTTCACCTTGACATGTCGGTTCACCTAGAACAAATATACTGCTTTACTTTGGCATATATACTAGTTCTCTCTTCATATCACATATTGACATCAATGACAACATACGATATCATTATGTCCTCATACCAATTCACATAATGCCAACAAATTAATACTGCTTGTTTTATGCAAACAACACTCAGGTCACTGCAGTTCAATTATACCTTGATGCTTATGTTAACTTGCTATATCAAAATTGAAGAAAGAATTGCTCAGGTCATCATGATTTAATTATACCATCGATATTTGCACTCACTTTCCACATTTCAAAAGCTCAATGTTGACAAAAAAAATGCAAAATAATCTAGTGACTGGTCCAATCATTCTATTACATTTTTCATTTGCATTTTAGCTTGCATTTCATTCTTACATGGGATCCCACATGCTCCTTTTATTCAAGGTTAAATATATCGCAGGAATCATCAAAGTATCATCACAAGTGTATACGCAATCAGAATGACGACTCATATCTCTCTCATGATATTATTGACCTAGCCCAAATCTTATGCTATATCCCTCAACAAAATCAACAATCAACATATCCGAATATTTCTACAACTTGAATCAATAAAATATCAATTCTTTATCTAATCAACCTTATCAAATTTAATCAATCAATCAAACCTAATCTAATTCTGATCATGTCTTATACAACATGAATCCTTCCTAAAACCAGACAATTTGATTCTGGTTCATGTCTTATACAGGATGTATCCTTCTAAAAACTAGACATTCTGATCATGTCCTATATAGGATGAATCCTTCCTAAAACCAAACACTTTGATCATCATTGTCTTATACAGGATGAATCCTTCCTGAAATGAAATTGAATCTTATCAATCAAGAATTTTCAATCTTACCAATCTAAGCGATCAAGCTAATCAAAGAACTCGCACTTTCATCAAACCACAATTGTAGAAATTAAATCAAATCTATCAAGATATCAATCTCGGAAAAACTCCAAAGATCAATTATCTCAATTGATCTCCTGAGGGGGCATCATCATACCATAATTTAGCAATCAAGAGCTAGGGCATCTTATCAAATCATATCATCATCAAAATGAGATTATTCTTTGAATAAATGCATCATCACAACTCACTTCAAAGAGGGGCAAAATGTATGCACCTAAAAATGGTTTGAAGATAATTAATTAAATAAGAAATTATTTAATTAATCCTCCTCCCCAATTTAATTGAATTTATCAACAATTTGATTAAATTTCCATTTTCATCTACTTATTAATAAATCTAAGGATTTATTTAATAGGTTCATTTCAACCCTTCAATTAATTAATTCCCCCCATCCAAAATTATTTCTTCTAGTCCGAATTAATTAAAACATGAGTTGTTGAGATTAATTAGCCTTTTCATATTATTCAAATTTCTAAATTCAAATTCTCCTAACTTCCACCACTCCTAAACCTAACTCATTCTACCCACCCACCATGTTCCCTTTCATCCAACCTCTTCTAGAACCTTTGTGACACTTGTCACTAAGTGTTCCCTTTCATCCACTCTCTTCTAGAAGCCTCTTGACACTTGTCACCATAGAGATGGTAGATGTTCCCTTTAATCCAACCTCCTCCAATTTAACCATTGATATCTTCAGATCAATCTTGACCATTGATTCTTGCCACATCATCCCTAGCCTTGGAAATCCTATAAATAGACCTCATTTTGGAGCACAAAGGCTACCAAAATTCATATCATTTTTGCATCCTAATTCATCCCATCTCATTCTCATCTTATGCATTGTTACTATAGGCATCTAGCTTCTAGTTTATCATTTTTAGCAATGTTATCATGCTCAATTTCAGCTTAATTGCATCTCCATTCTAGCTTATTTTCTAGAATAATCATGAATTGATATAGCTTAATCATGCTATTCTTGCTAGATCATGCATTTTCATCCATCAAATCCTCCATCTAAGTGTAGTCAAGTCATTGGAATTTGCATAATCAGATCTGAGAGCATTTTTTAGAGTCGCATTTACTAGGAGGCAATAAGTCAATTAGCTATGGTTTTGTCTTTCATTGTTTTAATTCACTAACCATTGCTTGTAATGATTTATTGAGTGCATTGTGTTTGCAAATATAGGTACACTTCACAGAGCACGACAATCTCAATTATACTCTTGCAAACAAATCCATTCTCTAGGGTATCTTAACATCACTACTTGACATCGTACTAAAAAAACACTTATCCATATAGAACATCATATTCTATCATTCAATTAACCATTTAATTTCCATGGAATTAGAGTAATTATAACACATGTGCAGGTCCAATATAATATTAACCAATTTCACAGAGCTCTACAACCAAGAACACGATCCTCTCAAACCCTAAGACGAGAGGCTACGAGGGTTGGTAATGGGGTTGTCGGTGGCCATCATAGGAGGATGTGAGGCAACAGTGAGGGTCGGTGGTGGAGATGGGAGTTGCAGGATGAAAACCCTAGCTGCTACTACTGGCTTGGTCCCAAACCAGGATACATTGGTATATATCTCCATCACCAAGTTTGCTGAAATTAATCCCCTTCATTCTGTGACCACGTAGCATTGGTGAATAGAGATTTTTCTATTGTGGAG
This sequence comes from Cryptomeria japonica, assembly GCF_030272615.1. Lineage (NCBI taxonomy): Eukaryota > Viridiplantae > Streptophyta > Pinopsida > Cupressales > Cupressaceae > Cryptomeria > Cryptomeria japonica. The sequence continues at coordinate 287,439,156 of NC_081406.1, read as the reverse complement.
AAGCAAGTTGTGGGTGTTGAGAAGAAGTGAGCAAAGATTATGGTGGGAAATGGTGATGGCTAACCATATTTAAAAGTCGTGGTAAGGAAAGGACCCCCTCTCTAGCCTATTCCACTTTCCAGTAGCACATATAGTACTACAATCCCATTGTTGGAAATGTGGTCATCAATATTAATGCATATTCCAATAGTTGTGCACACATTTGTTGATGCTGGAATAGACTTACAGGGATGTGGAGTTTAGAAGGAGCTCATATAAGCTGCCATCAAGTGCTTCATGCCTAGTATTGATGCTGGAAGTATTACTGTGAATTCATAAACTCAGAAATTAAGCACCTAATGATCTTGGATGCACGTAGCTCTCAACTAGGAACATGATCCTCTCAAATCTTAAGCCAAGAGGCTCCAAGGGTTGGTGGTGGGGCTACAAGAGGCCATTGCAGGAGGACGTGAGGTGGTAGCGAGTGCTGGTGGTGGTGATGCAAGTTGCAGGTGAGGCCATGTCGGACATTGGCGACAGAAGCTGCAGGCAAGACCATGAGGTAGCGAGACTGTGTAGGCAGCCATTGATGGAGGTTGTGAGGTAGCAAGATCATGCATGGTGAGATGAAGTTGAGGATTGAGTAACTCGGAGTGATGTAGCAAAACATGCAACCAGGGTTACTAGGACCTAGACCTGTGGGAGTTAGGTGGGCTACGTGGAAGCTACATGATGAAATATCAAAGAATAGACACTCTTTTGATGGATACCAGCGGTTTCCAGGTAGGCTTCAGGATAAGGGGAGAGAAAGAAGATTCATGCAACATCATTTTGTATGCCGACTAGATCAAACACCACAACCCCCATTTGACATTTGCGAGGGGACACAACCATTCTCACATCATTCTCTATCTGAATTGCAGGCTAATACTACTAATCTGCCATCATATGTGACCTAGCCAAACAATACCCAGTTGATAAACCCCAAATTTCTTTCAACCCCAAACAATCTCCCAATAAACAACTTGTGACAAGGAGCACCCTTCAAACAAAAATAGATTACATAGAGCTGGAGAAAGAAAACCCCTTGCATATTTCTTCCTAATCCATAAGAACAAAATTTGGATGCAGAAGGTAATGGGCAATGTCTAAATGATACAGCTAAAGAGGGTAGTCGGGCTTCGGTCTTGCCAAAGAACAAGATTGTTGTTAATACTAGATAATCAAGCAAATTTGAATGTGTGTATAAGATCATTTTGTTGGATGACCTTATTCAGTGTCAAATAGATCTACTATGCACCAGAGCCCTCATTGGTAAACTTAATTCTATTATTTTTTTTATACAACTTTCATTTTGGGGTAAACAAAATTGGCTAGGCTTGGATATTTTTTTGATGGATAAGAAGTCTCTCTTTTTTATTATCATTTTTTATTCTAAAGAACATAGAAATTGTGTTCATAGATATAAGGGATGGTTCTGTAAGGGTGTTGGTATTATCACTTTTGCATGGGTTCCAAATTTTATCCTAGAGTTTATTCCCCCCTTTTCATGCCTTTTTGGATTACTCTCCCATGGCTCCCGCTTGAATATCGTGATCTAGATATTGTGGAAATTTTGGCTAACCAAATGGGTATTTTTATCAAGCATGATCTTATCCCATATGAACTTGCCCATTTAACCATCATGGTATGCTTATTGCTAAACCTCTCAAAGCCACTTCCCAATTCCATTATAATGACTTCCTCCATAGGGAAATGGAATCAAGACATTTGCATACATGGTACTAGAGATATTGATGACCAAATAGATAAATTGGGTCATTTTAATTTGCAATGTCAAGGATTGGGCATTGATGATGTTAGGGTCTACAAGGACTTTGTGACTAATTACCATAAATTCTCCTTTTATCAATCTGCTCCATCTCCTCCTTCTACACCAAATGGGACAACAAGCGTAATTGACTCAACACAGAGCTCTGTACCTCTAAATAGTGCTGATAATATTGCAATACCTTTCCAGGGTGTTTAGTTTAAGGATATTCTTCCTCTCTCTCTAATTCCTTCTAAATCCTTTTTGGGCTCTATGACTGATGCTTTACTTCCAGCAAAAAAAAGAACACAGCCCTCCAATTTGAAGAAATATCCTCACTATCGGGTTGCTATCTGGTTTAAGTTCTCTGCAAAAATTTGGGGGTAGATACAAGAAAGTATCTTTTAAGATCCACTGCTCTTCAATCCTGGTTGATTGGTTGTATAAGAAAATATTTGCTTCCTCTCTCTTTAGGCAGCCCACTTCTTCTTTTTTGGTGAGTCTAACTTCTATGGGAAACTTGGACAATCAATTCCAAAAAATCTATATATCACAGAATCCAAAGGTCAACTTGATTCACAGCTTGATGTTTAATTGCCAACATTTCCATGTGATTCATCGCAGTCCTCCCATTGTTGGATCCTCTTCGGATACTTCAAATATTGAATTAATGGCACATGATATCCTTATCTCTATTGAATCAAACTTGATAGAGGAAATTTCTCTTAAGGAATTTTTGGAAATTCAGGGTGTCCCTGTTGTTGATGCTATGCCTCTTGTTCTCAATACATCACCACCCATTTCCTCATCCTTATTAGAATCTAGTCATGTTGAACACCTTGTGGCTGAAGATAATTCATATTAGCCCTTTCAGCCTCCCACACAACTTGACTTTGATTTTTCTCAGTATCTCTCTCTTGTTCAAACAATTTCTTCATCTCCTCTGTTATATAAAACACCTACAAAAAGAGGTCAGAAGCCAAAGATTTTTAAAACCCAAGAAGAGATTGCAGCAGGTATCTGGACTACAATTGTAGATAAGTTTTCACCCCACACAAGACCAAGAAGAACATGTTCTTCTTGGATGCAATGATGATCATATCTTGGAATGTTAGAGGTTTGAATTCCTCTGACAAGAGGGGATGGATCAAGTAGCAGTTGGATTCCTCCCAATGTCTCATTTTATTAGAAGAAACAAAGCTTTCAGATGAGTCCTCTCAAAAGATGTTTAAAAAATGAACTTTATGGGATTTCATACATATTCCTGTAGTAGGGGCTTCCAGTGGTATTCTGACCTTGTGGAATACTAGGAAAATCAAAGAAAAAAATTTGAGCCAAGGGATTAATTGGCATCTTATTATTATTGAAAATTTTGATTTATCCTTTGTTCTCTTTAATATCTATGGCCCAACAACTCCTCAAGAGAAACATGCTCTTTAGAATACTATAACTTGTTAGATCTAACAATAGGGAGTTCAGATAATCATCTTAGGAGGTGATTCCAATGCTATCTTGTCTCAGGATGAGAAAAAGGGAGGCAATCCTACAACATCTAAGGTGATTGAAGACTTTAGATCTTTTGTATCTGATAACGCCCTTTCTGACATTTCACCTTCTAATGGTCAATTTACATGGACAAACTAGAGAACTTCCCTTCAAATTGCAAGTAGATTGGACATGTTTCTCACTTCATATTAATGGATCCTTCAGAAATATACTTTCAGCTCTAAAATTCTATCATTCTCTGGATCTGACCATTTTCCTATCCCATTATGCCTAGATAAACATGAAGTTTCTCATCATAGATCTTCTTTAAAGTTTGAAAGAATATGGTTTCGGCACCCACACTTTCATGCTCTGCTTCATCAATGGTGGGTGAGTGCCCCCTTCTACAGGGGGAACAAAATGTTTCAAATTTATATGAAAATGTAGTTTGTAAAAGAAAATATCAAAGTCTAGTATAGGGAAGTATTCAAAAATAAGTTTGCAAAAAAAACAAAGGTAGAGAAGGAATTAAAGGACATCAATGAACTTATCTTTTCTACTGGGATTAACCTAGAAACTTTCTCAAATTAGAAGCATTTACAAATCTACTAGGAAGAATTGTGCTCTAGAGAGGAGGAATATTGGAGACAAAAATCAAGGGAACTATGGCTAAAAGAAGGGAATAAAAATACAAAATTCTTTGAGGCATCTGCAAAGATTAAGCAAGCTACATCTACTATATTTTCTATAAATGCCTCTTCTTCAGGGGGGGAAATTAACTAATGAACAAGAAAATAAGGAAGAGGGTGAACTCTTCTATTAAAATCTTCTTGCTCCCTCCCCTCCTTTTCTTCATGAGGAGTCCAGTGTTGACATATTGCTAGACTCCATTCCTTGTCTGATTTCACAATGTGATAATGATTATCTGATGCAACCTTTCTCTCTTACTGAATTACATGAGGTGGTAGTTTTGATGGCTCCTAACAAGTCTCTAGGCCTTGATGGTTTCACCATACTATTCTTTCAAAAGTGTTGGGACATTTTAGGCTTTGATCTTTTAATGGCTTTGGAGAAGTCAAGACAAAAAGCTTTTATTCTCAAGAACTCCAATTTAACCCATCTTTCTCTTATCCCCAAATTTGATAACCCTCAATCTTTTGCATATTTTAGGCCTATCTCCTTGTGCAATTTAGTGTACAAGATTTTCACAAAAGCTATCTATCTCCAGTTAAAATCCTTGTTACCTAAAGTAATATCTGTTCAACAAGGAGGTTTTGTTCCTGGTAGGGAAACATCAAAAGGTGTGCTTGTGGCCCATGAAGTTTTGCACTCAATTAACTCTCCGTAGTCCCCTGCTTTTATAGCTAAATTAGATATGTTGAAAGCATATGATAAAGTATGTTGGTCCTTTCTTTTGAGAGTGCTTAAAAATTTTGGCTTTTTGGATAAGTGGTGCAAATGGATAAAAAAATTCCTTTCTGGGGCACATTTTTTCATTATTGTTAATGGTAATCCTTCTGGTTTTTTTTGAGCCACCCAAGGAGTTTGACAAGGTGACCCACTATCACCTTTTTTCTTAATCATCATGGCAGAAGCTTTTAGTAGATTGGTCAATAAGCAGTTGAGTCTGGGTCTTTGGAAGGGGGTATGCATCCCTAATACCTCAATTTCTATCACCCACACTTTATTTGTAGATGATACACTTTTATTTGGTTGTTCCAATATACAAGAAGCAAGGCATATTAATAGAATATTGGACATATATACTTCTGGATCTAGACAGATATGAGTGCATAGAAATCTAAACTAATCATATTCAATACTTCTGAAATGGTGTCTAACAACATTATCTACACATTGGGCTTTCCAGTGGATTCTCTTCCATCATCATACTTGGGTATCCCTTTCTTTATGGGAGCTTGAAAACCTTCTTTTTGGAATTTTGTAATTAACAGATTAAAAAGAAAAATTTCTACATGGAAAGCTAGATGGTTATCTCTGTCAGGAAGAATCCTTCTTGTCAAAACTATTCCAGCTACAATTCCAAACTACTACATTGCAGTCCTTCAAGCCTCGAAATCTATTGTCTCTCATATCAAGAAAATTATTCAGAATTTTATTTGGAAAGGTAATCTTTAAGAAGATAAAAAGATCCCGCTTATGTCTCTCAACAAAATGACTACAAGAAAATCTACAGGCGAGGTGGGTCTACATGATCTTTCAAAAAGGAATAAGGCTTTTGGGGGAAAGCTAGCTTGGAATATATTTGAAAAACCACATACTTTGTGGTGTCAAATTATGCAAGAAAAGTATTTAGATACTCCTACCCCTTCATGTATATTTACTATCCTTGATCTTGCATCAAGGTCTCTAGTTTGGAACTTCATGATGGACTCTAGGAATGTGATTACTAGATACTTATCATGGCAAGTACATAGTGGAAAAGAAGTCAACTTTTGGCATGATTCATGGAATGGTCTCCTGCCTCTTAATCTTGAGGAATTCCTAGTAGATGTGATCCCTATATTTACTGCTCACTGGGGTTCTCACCTTTATGAATACATAGATGATCTTGAGAAGCCTTCAAATCCTGCCATTTGGAAGAAGGCAGCTCTACTCCCATTCTCCTCGGGTCAAAAGGTAAAATTTTCTTTGATTCTCAAGAACTACATTATCTTTATCTCTAATGGTTTGGACAAATTGATTTGGTGCCCTATGAAGAATGGAAAGTACTCCATCAAGGAAGGGTATAAGGCAATTCATAAGCTGTTTGCTCAATCCTATTCACAAAGAGCCTACAATTTCTATTGGAACAATAGTGTTCTTCCCAAGGCAGGGATATTTTCTTGGCTTGCTCTACATAAGAGAATACTCACCAGTGAGAGACTTGTTAAATTGAATATTGCACATCCATTTGCTTGTGTACTTTGTGGTGAACATAGTGAAACATTAGATCATCTCCTCCAATGTCATTTTTCTCATTATTGTTGGATGTTTGTGCTTGATAAGCTTTCCTTTAGCACCCCTCTTCTAGATAATGTATGGGATTTTTTCCAGTCATGGCCAATCTTATACTCATCCTCTCTTTTTGCATGTATTTGGAAAGTGATCTCATCCATAGTAGTATGGTCACTTTGGTGGGAAAGAAATAAGCATAATTTTAGAAAGCAATCATCTCCTCTTTTTGATGTTTTCAATTATATTGAAAATTCAATATCAGAATTGGTTAATGCTCATGTTTCAAATCAATTCAATTCAAATAGGGAATTTATCTCTTGGGATTATCAAGTTATTAATTGCTGGAAGGGCATCTCTATTCTTGTATCACCTTGTCTTCCAAGAGTGAGAACTAGTAAAATTGATAGAAATAAAGTGAAATGGTGTCCTCCAGATTCAATGCATTTCAAATTGAATTTTGATTGCTCCTCTAAAGGGAACCCGGGTGATGCAATGATATGAGTATGCATAAGGGATAACATAGGATGTGTTTTTGCTTTGAAATTTTCTTTTATTCCACTAGGTACTAACAACTTTGCAAAGGCATATGCTTTACTTGAAGGCATTCTACTAGTAAAAAAATTGAACATCTCTTATATTCACATTGAAGGCGATTCAGCTATTATTATCAACACTTGCATAAAGAGAAATATTGATAATTGGTAGATAAGATATTTACTTGAACAAGCATGGACACTAATTGATACATTTACAAACTTTACCATTTCACATGTGTATAGAGAAGGGAACCGGGTTGCAGATCATTTGGCAAATATGGGAATTTCCAAGGACGAACTTAATATGATGGGTCTAAATTGTGATTTTGATTCTTATCCAATTCTCAAGGTGAAAATTTTGGAGGATATGGGTACAGGATAATATTACATATAGCTATGCAGTGGTAATGATATAAATTGGTATGTGTGGTATTATAAGTGTAGGGTCTCGTGGTTTTGTTGTATCTGTATGTTGTGAATGGATGTTGATTTGAGAAGCGTGCTGGAATGTAAGCTGGATAAATGCATAAGTGAGACAAATTGTGGACTGCTATGTAAGTGTGTACAACTCTCATGATGTTTTGGTTCAGACTATACCTTGTTCAATATATTCTAGAAATCATTCTACTAGGGGATGTTTTGTGGCACTCGGTATATTGGACATTATAAGATATTGTATTTTTTGGCATATTTGAGATTTAAATCTCACAACCTTTCTATGTATTGTAGAGAAAGGATCGGAGTTTTTCTTACTAGTTTTTTTCTTTAGGATCTCTTTGAATCAGCTTTATATAAATTAAATATATTAAGTGGCACTACCACCTTTTTAAAAAAATAAAATAATAATCCATATGCATAATTTATCCATATTACATTTCCTTAGGTTCATTATACATACTAACCAAATATTCCTAGCACTCCTACTACTATCTATCATGAATGCATCATAGATCTATTAAACCATTTCATTTAGATAACTCTTATTCACCCAATGAGATTTAGGACTTCCATTACTATTCTATCTATCATTCAATCCATAGGATGACATACCTCAATTCCATTCACTAATATAGATGCAACACTTTACATATAAGTTAGCTCATTACTTTTTCACATAGAATCTCATAAACTCATATTACATATATAATATCCATTACATCAAAGAATAATTATTGAATACATCTCCTAATCCACTACATCAGTCGCTATTACAATTACACTTACGTATACATGAAGATACTTAATACAAGCTACATATTTTTTTTTAACATACAATCATCATGATGCAATGTTTCCTTTTTCAATACATATACCATAGCTCCATGAGAATATCCATATAATGAAGTCCAATAATCCAAATCATGCACACAAACATCCAACGAAAAGCATCCTAAAGGAAGAAGGCATTTAACAACTCAACCATGTGGAACCAAATAGGAACCACCCCCCATGCTAGGAGATGACATGAGGTTCCAAATCACACTCAAGAATTAGGCTGACACCTAAAAACCAAAAAAACTTAACTTGACAACCAAATGACGATGTCAAGAAATTAAGATCAATCACAACACATGGATAAACCACAAGAAACCCTCCAGAGGTGAAACAAATCAAATTAACACTTAAGGAACTAGGGATCACATGTAGGGAAGAGTAACATTGCATGCTATCAAAGGATATCCGAGAAATTTGTCTTGACATCCATGATACACATGTAGAATCATCTCAACCTTTGAGGAAATCAAGGGAGTTTGGTTTATCCAGTTACCAAATCTGCCACCTCATACAAATGCACTAGAAAACCAATCATGAGATGAGAATACACACACATATTCCTTATCTTGTTAAGGTGAGTTACTTTTACCCAACCCACCTATGATTAATTTATTATTTTATCACTTGACCATTACAAATAACCTCCAATGAGCTATCTAGACAATTGAGACCCTAGCTCCAAAACACAAGGAATATTAGTAGTCTATTCCTCGTGACCTCAAAAAATTCATAGAAGCCCACTCTCCTTAACCATGCTCCTAGTTCTTAGGGTAAAACATATAACCAAAGAACATAATCCAACATCAAGAAGGATTACAAATGACATATAAACAATCATAACAAACCAAGAACAATCCACCCATGAAAGGGCACATAAATACATAAACATGGAACAGAGCCTTCACCAAAACATCACAAGGGAAAAAATAATCATGAATGAAATCCATAAATGGAATCAAAACCATATCAAATCGTCTATAGTGAGGTATATCACATCCCACTAGAGTCAATCAATCTCTCAATAGCAAGGGTCTCTCCCTCTATTCAGAGCCACATATCGCATACGAACACCTCAATGACAAGGCATGAATCCTCTTACCAGAGCATAAGAAACCTCATGGAGGATAAACACATATCAAAAGAAAATCTAAGAATTTCAATATAGACCACACATGCCTCTAAAGAAATTACAAACCCAAAAAGAAAAAATTGGGCTCAAAACTGACTTTCTAGGACCTCTGTAGCAGTCTAGATCTCCCAAAATGTAGAGAAACACTCTTGGAATGCAATGTAGCACTCTTAAATGAAATGGCATTTTTGGTGATTGCAATAGCATTTTGGGGTTATTGTCTAGCTCTCTCAGTTTATGACCTAGCACTCTCATTTCTTAACTCAACTCTCTAGGTATAAACTCTAGCACACCCAGTTTCTAGAATGGTGCCCTCATAATGCAAAATAGTGTTTCCGGTTCATTTTGTAGTTCTTCTAGTATATTTAGTGGTTTTTCTAGTATAAATGCCCAGAAACTAGAAAAAGTGACATTTAGGGTAAAGGAACTTGCATAGGTCTACACAAAGGTCTAACCTGGGACTCAAAATTGACTCAGAGGGATTGGAAGGTTCAATTTCCAACAAGGAAAACCAAATACATCATAACATACTCACTGTCAAAAGTTGCATAGTAAATTCTATCTTGCACAGTGTCTAATCTGAGACATAGAAGTCATAATAGCAAGGGAGAAAGAGAAAAAATACTGCAAAATACATAGAAGAAGCCTATACAAGAGTCAAAAGGTTCAAATGCAGCCATTTCATACACTCAGAAGGGTCTACACTTCAAAATTTACAGTCACCATGGGTGGCAGAGATCTCTCGACAACCACATACAGGCATAAACCACCAAATCAACTCTAGAACCAAAAGGAACCTCAAGGGAGGAAATACAAGGAATAAACAAATCACTAAATTCAAATCAATATCTTAAAGAATCAAGATTGAATACATAGACATTTGTAAAGAGAAGAATTTCCGGCAATAAATCTCAGAAAATTAAACCATTGAATTTCAAATTTCCCCAAATCAATTTTCTTTTAAATAAGCAAACTAAATTCTACAAATCTCAATTCCAATTTTTCCAAAAAAAATTCAAGCAATTTCAATCCACAATTTCACAGTTGCGGAGAATACAGTCTTTTCGAAAACTAAAGATTTGAAAGATAAACTCAAACCGACCTATAATCACAATCCAAAATTGTTGAAAATCTGAAGTAGAAAATTCATCAAACAATCCCAAGCTTCAATCCAATCTTCAAATCAAAATCCAATTCCAGAAAGTTGTCAGATGTTCAACCAGACAAAAATTACAGAAAGCCCAATAAATAAAAATTAAACAGAAAACTATAATGTAAAATTGACCAATCAGAAAAATCCATATAACATTATAATCTACATATCTCACATAGTTTTGAGAAATAATTTATTCACCAATATTATTTACCTACAAATTAAAATCAACCAATCACACATGAGGGTAGATAATCTATAATGTATGCAATTGCCAATAAAATAATATTTGTATAAATACATTTAATAATAATCCATCATTAAAAAAAAATCAAATAAAGAGATTAAATGAATAAAACCATATAAATAGGGATTCTCAAATCAACAATAACAATAAATAAATTAATAAAGCCAATAAATCAAAATTCAATAATATATTATCAATTGCATAAAACAAAGCATCAATAAATTAATAATAAATCAATAATAAACAAATCATCAAATAAATAATTAATAAATTATTAAACAATAGCTCAAAATCAATAATAAATCAATTATATTAATTAAATTAATCTCCATTGACTAAATACAATTCTCACAATAAATATTTATCAATAAATAAATAATTAAACAATAATCACACTATAAAATAAATTAATGCAAACCAAGGATGACTCTTTAATCCTCAATGCTCAGATTTCTGAGAAATGCATAGAATCTGATTCGACTAGGGAGACCAGCACCCCTACCCATAAAAAAAGGAAGGTTGATATTGTGCAAGAAGAAAAGGATGTGCTTTGTGAGGAAGAAGAGGGAAAGAATAAGAAAGAAATTTCTGAAATGGAGATTAACAAGGAGGAGAATTATGGGGAAGAAAAGGAAGGGGGCAATTCTAAGAATTGTCAAACTAATCTTGAAGGCTTGAAAACTGAGAAAGAGGCTCTGAAGCCTAAGGAAGCTGAAAACCCTAATGTGGAGGAGACAAAATAGAGCAAGGATTCTACGGACACCATTTTGGATATCGCCTGCAATTGCACCCTTGAATTCTTCAATTTTCAGAAGTGGGTGGTGGAAAACATTACGAGCATGCAAGGTAAACAAAGGGAGTTGGAAGTTAAGATCAACAAGCCGATCAACATGTCCGACTCTAGGATGCAGCACGAGGAGATGGAGAATAGTGAAGTGGAGGAAGAAATAGAAATGGAAGACTGGCTGGAGAAAGACTTGATAAAAGGCAACCTGAAACATCTAGAGGATGTCATAAAAATACTAAAGGAATAGGTGGAGGAGGATAAGGACAATGTCAATGCCCGAATGGCTAGAAATGAGAAAACCTTGAAAAGCCTTATGAACCATAGCCTCTAGGTTCTAAAAGTCTCCTCCCAGAACATGAATGCACTAGTGAATCATTTGGAAAAGAAAAACTAGGAGAAGAACCTGGTTGTTATTGAAGATGTTCCTACTTCCAGCCTAAACCACCAGACCCCTAGGTGCAGAACCAGGCAGGCTGGGGTGGAGAAGGATATGAAGATGAAAGAAGGCCAGACTACTCAGGAAAATACCAACTTGAGGGAAGCGGCCAAAGCAATGATGATTTTGGTGTAGGATGCAAAAGAAGCAATGAATAATTTCTAATTTTATGTTTTTGCTAGGCTTGGGGCCAATTTCTTGTTGGCCTCTTGCTGTCCTTTCCTTTGTTACTGGTCTTTTTGCTGGTTTTTTGCTGCTGTTGTATTTTGTTTCTATCTTGAATATCTTTCATATGTAACTAGGTTTTGGGTCCCTTAAAACCTATGTTTAATTAATCCAAAACATTATACCATAAATAAAATTAAATAGAAATCATATGCTCGCATACCCAGGTGATCCAACGAGAGGAACAACGACACTAGACTCTACCACTAACTCACATTGTGGCACAAACGCATAAGGTGACCAACTAAGCCTAGAGTGTGTGAGGGAAACTATGTCATCTCCAACAACTTTCCATTGGGATAGGACATGCTCAAACCTATGAAGCTAGGTCGAGTCGATGTCTGGTACCCGCAATCATGTAACCAAAAACTGATACATATACAACATATATCCATCATTATAAACATGCAAGTGAAAAGTTAATCCCAACACCTTATCATGCTCATAATGAATGATCAGGCATCATCCCTTTCATGAAGACAGTCAGATACATCAATCACATCAATACATCGAATGAAACCATTCACCAAATAGGGGTTTGTATCATCATAACATCATAACTTATATAGTCCACATAGCAGTGTCAATGCATAAAATCCATCAATATAAATCCATCCATCAAATAATCTATAATGTATCACCCATCACATGAATCATCAAGTAGGAAATAACTATATAAAGCATCTAGCAATATCAAAATCATAGAAATAGAGTCATAAATACTCAAAACATCCACCATAAGAATCGAAAACATAAATAGAGTTATAAGTATTGATCAAGGTACCACCAATAAGTCTAACTAGGTCTATCAGGACATCAAAAGGAGATATGAATCCGAGAGGGGCACCACAATGATTAACTCATGCAAGAAAGAGTCTCAAAGCCACATTAACTAATACTGAAAAGGAGGATTCTTTGAGGATCCAAAAGCTACATCAAACAACTTAATTGGCCAATGGTTAAAGCCTCTCCAACCAAGGATCTTAGATTTTGTAATCCAACTATCACTGACCCAGTAGCTAGAAACAAGAAACATGCCAAGTCTTTTAGAAACAACCTCCACACTCATCCTTTTTTTGTTTAAGATGAACATACTAGAAGAAGGTCTTACATCCACTAGGCTCAATGCCTCAATATTATCCCTCAATATCCTAGAAGATTGTTCGAGCCTACCAACTCCACCTCTCTTTTCCTCCATAGAAAGAAAAACATTAGTCTCCAGCCAAAATCCATTGTAGATAATGAGCTTGGGATCTAACCATTCTAACATGAGGCCAAAGCATCAATTTACTAGCTATGTCAGTAGGAGCATATACACTAGAAAGAACATTGACCTCACCCATATCTAAACTAGCAGCAACCAAAGTCAATGAGGATTTTCTCGAAATCCACCATCTTGGCACAACCTTGCGTGGGTCCCCAAAAAAAGCCAAACCCCTAGAGCTGCCCACAATCCCAACATAGTGACATTGACCTCTAACCCAAATCTTTGGGGCAAGGCCCATCATACCTTCAATTGACGTCTTAGTCTCCTGGATGAAAACCACATCAAGAGAGTGAATCCAAATTAAATAGCGAATAGCCTTTTGTCGAGGGATTTTATTCATACCCCTAACATTCCATGAGAGGACTATCATTTTTGGGAAGGATTGAAATGGGAATCCAAGGTTTTCATCAAATTGGATTCAACCAAAGTCTCTCCAATTAACTTCACCTTTTCTTGTTCTTTCTTTCTCCCTAGTTTTGATTTCTTCTCTAGAGAATTCCTCTTCGGTAGTTTTTGGTGAACCCCAAGAGAAAGAGCATTCCCTTTACCTATACCCTCAATGAGAGGCTCCTTACAGTCTTAACCTCCACATTGGGTACCTTAGGATTTTGAATTATCTTCATATCACTACTTGGTATCTCCTCCCCTAAAGTCAAAAGAGAAACATTTGTTTCCATCTTAGTTTATGTTTACCCATTGTGAAGAGCATTGTGATTGCCATTTAACAAATTTTCATTAGGAATCCCCAAGACAAGTTGTTTTTCACTTAAAGGCATAGCAACAATGGTATCCTCAAGCTGATCAAGTTCCTCTAATACCTCAAATGAGTTAAAAAAATTCATCATTATTCATCTCCTTCCAAGTACGGTTTTGACATCTACCCTTGTTTTTAGCTTTGAACTGCACAAAACCTTCTTTATATTTTTCCATAGGAGCTTTACCTTTGTATGGTTTAGGGAGTTGGTTTTCTGGCCCTTTTCTAGTGGGTACTATGAGTCTAGATTTAGGGCACATTTTCTATAAATTCCCATATTCATGGAAAACACGGCATCTAAATGACAAATTTTCATAATCTACTTCTTGGATCTAGGAAGAGGAACCAAATTGAATCTCCACACAATCTGGTAATGTCTTATTGAAATCTCCTTCAACACATATACGAGCATAGGCCATGGCTACTTACCAGAGCCTTTCCTGTGTTAAATCATTGGGATTTACTAAAGTATGGCTCAAGGGAGATTATGACAATATTTTTCAATTCCTAATGGGTCTATCCTCCCATCATGGGCCATTAAAAATATCATATCTCAAGTTAAGGAGATACTTAAGTCTTTTGAGTAGTGTGTTGTATCTCACAATTATAGAGAAATCAACACTATGGTTGATTGGGCAGCCAACATGGCTGTCCATGCTGATCACATGATGAGCTGGAGAGGTGAGATGGGTCTTCCTCATGAGTCCTGCACCTTCCTCATTTATGATAGAGTTCATGGTTATGAGGGAGTGATAAGTAATAATGACAAGACACTTATCAATGAAAAAGGCCATAATGAATAGGAAAGAGTGTTGCTCTAAGATTGAGCTAGCATTTAGTGCGGACAAGACTCTGCACACTTTGTGGGTGCCCATTTTTATTTTGAAGACCTTCTCACTTTGCACTTTGATCTCTATTTTTTCCATCTTCTGCATTGTGAAGGATAGGAATAATCTAGTAGTTGATGCCATGGGAGGTAATAGGAAAATAATTGAGCCACTCTCCTATGATGAATGGAAAGATAAGACAAAGGCATGGGATATTTTGGAAATGTCCAAGATGAAAGGGTATATGGAGAGAATTGTTGGGAAAAACCCTACCGCTGCCAAAATTTTCAAGAAGAATTGGAAGGATGGAAAAATTACAATAGGAGGAAGAAAGGTTGAAATTGATGAACGAATGATCACGGAAGTCACTAGCATGTTGATGGGAGGTAGAAAGTTTTATAGAGATAGAAAGCTTATAGAGGTTGCTATCAAGCGATTCCTGAAAGAGGAGTATGAGAAAACCAAGTTGGTTAAATTCGGCAAGACCTACTACTTGCTGAAGGTGATAAAGAAGGTATGGATGGGTTATGTTTTTTGTCATGCAATATGTTACTCTTTATGGTAGATGCTCTCTTGTCTATGGTTATCACTTTGTCCTTCTAAATTATTTTCTTCATAAAGATCTAGTGTCTATACCCTTCTACCTGTTTATCACCCTTAACACTAGCATTAAGGATTTTAGGGCTAATCTGGATAGTAACCCTCCCATGCATGAAGGGTTAATATTTCTTCTATACAACCATGTCAAGGCCTCCTCTTTGCAACATTCTAATACTAATCTTTTAGATTCAAATGATGAGTCTAAGAACATAGAATACAATGAAGATGAGGGGTTTGATATTGAGTGGGAAGATGATGGTGACAAGATTACCTCTGCTAAAGGTTCTAGCAAGGGGAAGGACAAAGATATGGCTTCTAGGTCTGGAAAAAAGAAAGATGGAAAAGGGGTTAAAGGAAAAAGGAGTAAGGTTCAGGAGGAGGATAACTGTCTTGAAGATGATGAAGAGGATGGTGAGGGGATGAAGACTGATAGTTATTATGTTACCCCACCACCTAAGAAGAAAAATAAGCGGATCCCTGTCATCACTTATATTAGCCCAGATAAAGGGAATGATTCTCTAAATGTCCAACCCAATCCTCTGGACCCCAATAAAAGGACATATGATGTTGAAGAAGATGGGAAGACGGTGAAGGAAGGTTATACTTTGCCTCCCAATGACAAAACTATTGATGCTAACATGGAGGCCCTAGATAATACTGCTCCTAAGATCAATATTTATAGGAAAAAATCTCCTATAACCATGTTGAATACTGTGAAGAGTGGGATGATGGAGTTCTGGAAGGTTATTGATTGGGTCTATTCAAAGATGGATAGTTTTAAGAACAAGTAGGAGGATTCATCTAGGAAACTGGATACCTTAGACATTGTTAGAATAGGTAAGCTCAATACCCTACCTAACTACCTAAGTGAAATGACAAAAGCCATCAACATGATGTGGAGGCTATCACTGGTGCATATGGTTCTCAATTTAAGGTCGTGGAGGCTAGGTTCAATGATCTAGAGAAGCAGGTACTAAATCATTAGAACACCCTGAAGAAAATTGGAGAACAAAGACAAAAAATTCTCAAAGCCTCTGTTGACAACTTTAGTGTGATGATCAACAAGGTAAAATAGATCCATCAGAAAAAAAACACAATTGATACTACCGAGGATAAGCTTCTGACTCTTGAAGGGGGGACTACTATTCACGACCAAAGAACTCTAGTAAGTACTACGAAGATGACCCAACATGCCAAGGAGCTAGAGGAACTGAAGAGCGTTGCTGGCTCTATGGTCTAGCTAGAGAAAGAAGTGGTAAAGCTTATCATAAACCTTTCTTAGGGTTTGTTGCTCATGAATATCCCTTAGTTGTTTCTATGTTGTCACTTTTCCTCTTTTGGCTTCTTGTTGGCTTTTTGTCTTTGCTAGCTGTCTCTTTTTTGTGTTTCGCTCTATCTAGCTGGTCTTTAAGGTCTTATCTTTTGATTATCTCTCTGTAAAAGGGTTTCAACCCCCTTTAAAAACCTTCTTTTCACTTAATTGAAAACACATATATGAGCATAGGTAATTACCTTCTTGTCCATCATTTGCATTGATGGCCTCACTAGTTTCCTAGGAAATAGAGAAATTGAATGGAAAATATCATTTCTCCAATTCTAATGGAAACCATGGGAGATGAATTCATGTTGGAACTCAAGATGGTAATTCCTTTGTAGGGTTAAAACCTGCATGCCATGTCTTCATGAAAATCCCTACTTGATTGTAAAAGTAGGGACTCTTTTTAAAGACCTTGTTCCTATCAGACAAATTTAAGAAGGCCACCAAAAAATAGTTGTTTGCTGCCAACATTATCTCCATCCTACTCTCTAGATTCCATGATCTTGGGCTGAATATTTAATAAATGGGAGAGAGACCCTAATACCCATAAAATTGCATATTAAGGCATGATTGCTAAGATATTTGACATCCTCAATGATTATCTTAGGTTGAATGACAACAATTGACCTTTGATCACTTCTGGTGAGACATCCATTAACCTTTTAAGGTAAAAAATCCCCTTAAAGAAGGGTTCTCCTTAAAAGGGCCATTGAAAGAACCAACTCCAACATTAGTTGCCCTTTTGGGAAAGGAAGAACTCCTAACCACTGTATCCTTGAAAGACAAATTCTGATTCAACTCAGAATCAACACACATAGCCATGCAGGCTCAAATAACCAAAAATAAAATCCTAACCCAAAAATAGGGGCTCTCCAAAATCCCCAAGGATCACCTAAAAGAGACACAAACAAAAGACAAGGTTTGACCCGCCCACACCAACTAGCAAACACCAAAAAGAATGAACCCCAACTAAAACCCTAAACAAACTCCACTCCACACTAGAAGTATCAAGATGACCCTCCCCACAAACAAGGGTGGACTCCTCAATAGAATAGGAAATAGGTAACAAGAAAGTGTAGGAAGGCCTCATAGCTCTTAACTTCTTGCACAATGACTACATGGCTAGGAAACACCATCGCTCAATGGATCCCACATGCTGCCTTCTTCAACCTATCATTTTCAAGGAATTTATTTTAAATAATCACACTTAAAATTATAATCTGCATAATAAACAATAATTAAAATTAAAAGAATATTTTTTTATTGTGAGCAATCACAAAAAAATGGTTATTTTGATTTAAGTGTCAATTATTATATAACTCAATGAAATAGTTTTTCTCCTTTTGGAATATTCAACCCAACTTTAAATAAACTTTGACTCATATATCTATCAAACAATTTTAATTTCAATACTATAAAGGCTAGTACTAGCCACTATGTGACACTTGTTTATAAAAAAAGATGATGATTTAATAAAATAAGATACTCAATTTAAGTAATTATTATTGTCCGAAAAAAATTTCTATGTGTACAATTATGGATGTACCAATGAATATGTATTAGTGTATTTCATATTAATAATTTGTCCTATCATAAATATAAAAGGTGAGTATATTTTGTAATAATGTGTTCTTTTTATTGTTAGACACAATGTACCACTGAGAAGGGGGTGAATCAGTGGTTCTCAAACTTTTCCCTTAACATTCCTATGTGTGTATACTTGTTAACTGAACTAATAGAAATAATACTTACCAGTTAGATAGGGTACTATAAAAAATGCACTCAAACATGAAAGGAACATCACATAACACTAGCATATATGAGGAAAACCCAAGATGGGAAAAACCTCTGTGAGAAATGTTGCTAGAGTCTACTACTCCAATCCAGCCTCACAATTAATCTTTGAGTATAGTGTTTAGGGAACCAACCCCTGATTTAGGGCACAACCCAAGGAGAACCAACCCCTGCACCAAGCTCCAACTCAGTGGTCTTCAATAAACATAATTATTTACACAAGGGTCTTCTTAGAAATGGATTTTTTAACTCTTCTGCAAATATCTCTACCGGTTCTTGTACATCCTGAGTTGGCCTAGTGGTGGAGAACTTGTTCTCTTGAAAGAGAGGTCACAAGTTCAAATCCCATAGGGGGTAGTGTATGTACACCCTACCAGCTTCGGCCTATTACCGATTAAAAATAAAAATAAAAAAATCTCTACCGGTTCTCTCCTCTCCAATTCTCTGCCGGTTCTCAACTCACCTCTCAGCTACAACACAATCTCCTGATGTAACTTACTCTCTATTGCACCTTCACCAATTCAATCCCTTCTTCATCTTTTTCCAGTTCTCTCTCTCCCAGTTCTGCTCTCTGCTACATTGTTTCTCTCTACCGATACTACACTCTGTCAGTTCTTTTCTTTCCTTCTCTGCAATATTTTGTAACTATTCACTATCAGATACCTCACTATTATCAGTTGAACTCTTCAACCCTGCACTCTCTCTCTCTCATTCTTAGTCTCTCCTTTGATACTCATTGAGCATCTAATCAATTTCTTCTCACATGTAGGAACACTCTCTCATTAAGAGGCAATACCCTCTTATGTAGTAGCAACCCAACTCAATTTTGGCTTGTGTACTTATAGACCGATTTTCCCAACAAAAGCCAATTCAAATTATAGGTGGTTAGGGTTTATTCAATGACCTCAAGACAAGTCAAATTTAATTAGATCTCAACCATTCTATCTCCTTGATTGATAAACAACAAAACACCAATCAAACCCTCCAATCACATGACTTCCAATACACATTTGTTAAGTTTAGCAAACACGACTTCATCTTTGGTCTGCACATGTCAAATACCTATAAAGCAATCATCCAGATATCTTCATCTACCTTGATTAGTACCTGGATACTCAGCCTTGATCATGAAGTCATCAAATTAGATCTCTGACCTTTGATTAGTCTCGAGGCACACTCTTCTATTCCTCAACCTGTGAAACATGTTATTGACATAAATGTCGACCTATCACCATCTACCTCACTGCCTAACACTTCACTAAATCAACGTGCCGACCTATGCATGCATACCACCTCAATGGTATATGTCATCTATGTCGATGTCCATCTCAGCAAATACCTCTGTGTCAGTCTGGATAGGTTCACCAACCAACTTCATTACTGGGTTTATCTACTAATTCTCTAACCCTACTGGTTATACCTTGACCAATTTGCCATTACCTTACACTTGGATTCTCTTCCAGTGGAGCACCTTTATCATTTGCCTTCATGTCTACACTTTATTGTTCTACTGGTGGAATACCTTAACCGATCACCAGATATGCCTATCTATAGCATTCTCATCTTCATTGGGTAGGGGTATATCTCTCATCCTCTTTTCTCAATTACATGTTCTCATACTTACTGATAGGCACCCTTGATGAAACCATGTCATCAATATTTAGTTGTTTCCTTTTGAGGCATCTATATATCGGTTGCACTCTCTATCTATGGCTACTATTATGATCTTCTATCATCAGTCCGGACATCATCTTAGTCAATTTGTCAAGGTGACAAACTCGTCACTTCTTTACTCTTCCTTTTTCCCAGTAACTCATCATGTCTTCCAAGTTGATCTAGTATACATACCTGATTTCATGTACCTAAGGTATCTTAGTGTTTCACCTATTCATCTGGTGTGAGCCTTCAATCACTTGCCTTCTACTCTTCTCTCTTACCTTGGTGGACTATGATGTGTTCCATCCATACTAGAAGATAAGCTCCACTTATTAGTGGGAGTAGATCCTTGTCATCTTCATACTATAATGCACCAATATGGCATCCCCATTTGACAAGCATACCTTCAAACAACCACATGTGTGATCTGGTTGATGCATATTCATTTTCAGTCATCTCATCAAATGGTGATTGGATCTTCATCCAATGGGAGTCCTATTCTTTCTCATCCACACAGCATACTAGTGACCTGTACATCCTTCTCCTTCAATGTTGATGTGATTTTGATATCATTCCCCCTCTTCATCACAATCAACCTCCAAGCATCTTTCCTTCTTGCAGATGTCATCATTTACTAGTCATTATATCATACCGGTCTCTTGTCCATCTCTTTGACACAAGGCAAACACTAACTTGTGTACCGGTAACTCCAGTGGTCACTGTACTAAATGACATTCTCTTTTGTATGAGTGACTTGCAACACTAGGTGATATCAAAGATATCACATATAATATGCAACAATGATAGTGTTGCACATACATCTCTTATGCTGGTAGCCATCCTATACTAATTGACATCAATGAAAACACAATGCCAACAATCTCCCCCTTTGGCATTGATGTCAACACATGTAGTATCTAAAATACTACATATTATTTCTCCCCCTTTTTGTGATCTATAGATTCTCACACATGTAGTATACAGTATACTATATGATATCCAGTATACTATATATTCTTTCTCCCCCTTTGTGTGATCTATGGATCCTTACACATGTAGTATGTAGTATACTAAAAAATCTCTCTCCCCCTTTGACAACAATGGCAAAGGGAATTGTCTGGGATTCACTCCTCCTTGTATCTACCAAGTAATGACAAAAATGTTTCTCCCTCTTTTTTATAGTGGATGCGTCTCCTCCTTTGATACCAATTGTTACATCTTCTCAAGTTACTATTAATCTTATGAAGATCCAATTAATACTAAGGGGGGTAGGGTGAATTAGTATTAGCAATAACTTAAACTTTGAACCCAAATCCAACTAAAATCAGATCTGAAACTTTTTGACATATATCTTAACTTCTACAATCAGATCTAACAGCCTTTTAATCAGATTTGCTAAAACCATTTCTCATAATTATCAACATCTTTATCTATTAATCAATCATACCAATTTGATCATTCAAATAATCAATGTGAGCAATCTTATCAAGTTATTTGTCTATTCATTTCTTATTAGTACTAGTAATCTCTAATAAACTTTAAATGAAATATCATAACCGATGTCTCAGAAATAATGCATGTAAACATAGACATTGTGAATAAAAATTCCACACATACACACCAAGATTGTTCACGTGGACACCCAAATGGGAAAAAAAATGCTTTGAATTGGTACCCACAATAATTTATACTTTTGAAGTACACCCTATTAGGATCTTAGCCTTGTTAGGATCTTACAATATGCCTAGTTAGGAGAAGACCCTGTTAGGAGTCACCCAGTTAAGGGATTTTCCTATCACTCTAGCTAGGAGCTTAATGATCTATTAGGATCAACCTAGTTAGAGGATTTAAACACTCTTTTGTGAACTACCCTATTAGGGGACTTAGATAACAAAGGCCTATTAGGACCTATCTAGTTAAGGGAATTGTGTTGTTGTAACTGTTAGGGAACAAAAGTGAAAAATGATCTATAACTTTGCACTTTCAGCTTGCTAAATAAGATCCAGTTTTGCTTCACAATCTATAATACTCTCGCAGATTGCTATCTTCTCTGGGACAACTTAACTCATTCTCCTAATGCCACTGACACATAAAATATCGACTGCATCACCCTAAATAGCCATAGCAACTAAGCTGGCCATAAAGCCTAATTACATCTTGAAATTACAATACAAATCATAAGAGATCAATATAGAGATTATTTACAACAAATTACAATGCATATCAACCATTGATTATTCATAACCCATCACAAAAATCTGATCTATGCTGAAGTCAAACCCTTAGAAAATTTCACTAAGCACATTGCACATTCCGAAGAAATTATACCATCTTTTGTGCCATTTGAAACACATTTTAATTTACTCACATGGGTTGTGCTGTGTTATCTTCTTCATTTAGATTCACCACCAATGACCATTAAATCAAAAATCATTACCAGTTGAGTGAATTCATTACCGTTCCTAAAACCCTACTAAAACCCTAGCACAACTCCATCAGAATTTCAAAACATGCCTTATGGTAATCAACATAGGATGCAGTTCTGGTCACATACATAAATACATCATAAAAGATTGTGTCTCAAACCATAAGTTTCCAACCTTCACCGATTTACCTATTCCATCAAAATATTTCCTTTTATCAGTTGAAGTCCTAATTGTCAATCTTTTTGGTAAACCCTATCAGACTTACAAATTCTAAATCCGATAGACCAAATTACTTATCCAACAAGTCAGACATCAAAGTTCTTCTATAACCATAATCAAACATTAATTAACATAGGTTTCCATCAATGACAACACAAATAATCGATCATGTTATCATCATTCCTCTACCAGTACAATCATCAACTCATCTGCATTAGTTATACCAATCATGCCAACCATTAAAACACTTGTGATGGAGGGCACAACCATCAACTGACACCAATTGTGTATACTAAACTGATACTAATTGTTAAAGCCCTCAATTGTAGAAGGATGTGTCAATGAATACTACTTACCTTTTGGTCATACTGCATCATCTACTGTTTGATCCCAATTTTCTTTAGAATCAAGTGTTATTGTACTATAAATACAACCGATTGGGAAATGAAATACCCTTAATCATGAAATTCTCCTAGGTATTCCTATAACAGTTTTCATCATCTACAATTAATGTAGTCACTACCCTCATAAGTTCAAGCATACTAGTTTTGTATTTTGAACCTTTGAACTCCCCCTGAGTCATACATCTCAAGTCTTCATTTCTGGTAAGGTCCAAAACTGGAGCTCCAATATTTACCTTATACCAATTGATCTATGAAAATGTGATCATCTGATGATCTTCTAGCTCCATTGTATCCACCACATCTTATGACATGATCCTGGATGGTCACAATGAAATGCAATGTCATCATCATGCCATGAATTAAACCAGCTAGCCCAAAACATTGCATTCATACAAGATCAACAACTAGGCCAACACATAGCATTTAGGTCTTCATCAACACCACTTGAGACATAAAATCCTCATTCCATGCTATCGAGGCTAATGCAATGATCTTTAGCCTCATTGTCTTACATAACCTGTAAGTACCTATTAACAATCATACTGGTAACATCCTGAACAAACTGATTTCTTGTACTAGTCCATCATCACTATTGGAGCACCTTCCTGTAACTCCTAACATTTTGTGTCACTTTTCATCTAATTCCAATTTTTTATTTTTCATCCATTGACACATGCAATAGTGATCTATCTTTCATCTATAGGTATGTAGCCAAGGCAACCACTACACACTTATCTTCTCATTTCCTTATTTCATATCGACAACAACTTGTTCTTCCATGTGTCCTTCTTCACTAAGAGGGTGAACAATAAGGTAAGTGTACAAATCCCCCTAAGGTCTTGCATCTCCTTTAAGCCTTAGGATATATTACCTGTGCATTAAATGCACAATGCCGGTCCATGGTTGTAACTTCTTGCTTCTTCCTTCATACCTGCATGACTTCACTTTTCTTCCCATTTTCATTCTTGGGAGTAGGTGTCTTATTCTTTTACTGATAAGCTCTTCCATTTTTGTAATCTACATCATAACCAAAAGTAGTTCTATAGTAGCACACAACATCCATGCCAATCTCATGATTGGGGAACCTTCTAACATACCAATTAGACCATCTTTTTTTGGTCATGTTTTTTGTGACTAGCAACCAAAACCATTGGACCTCTTGATCCTACAGACACATTTCTCCTTTGGTTCCATGTAGGTCTCTAACTTCCATATTCTCTATATCCATTTCTATGTAGAGCATAGTTTCCATACTAGCCGCCATATGTCTACAAGTTCTTCTTACTATATTTAAACTCTATATGGCCAAATCTTTTGCAGTTATAACAAACACTATTTGCATAACCGAGAGAGGAATTATGCATGTATCTACTCCTTGATACATTTTTCTCACATGCATGATTTGTATGAGATCCTAGACTATTCCTTCTAGATCCCTTTCTATATTTTTATTCCCTATGCCCATAACCATTACATGCAAAGCAGTAACCAAAGAAGGAAGGTTTATAACTTTAAACTTATTCTTCCGTGCATGGAGAGATCTTACTAGTCTAGTATCTTCGATTCTACTTCTTTAGGGATGCATCCTAGATTGTCCATGCTCTGCAGTTCTTTCATATGATCTTTTCTTTTCCCATACTTTCTTAGTCTTGTGGGCGACAACATTGCCTTGTCTTCTTTAGGTAGGAGGTCTTCTTTGCTGCCTTCTCATGTTCTTGCTTTTGATGAAGTTGTCTTCTCCCATCTTCCCTTTTCCATTGTGATATGTATTTTTCCTCCTTCTTGTAACATCAGTCTTCATCGTTTTTTGTAAGTCTTCACCGGTTGTGGTTAGATCAACCTTCTTCTAGGGAGCATTTCTAACTAAGAAGGGTTGTCCCTTATTTTCTCCATTAGAGGATACAAATAGAATGCCATTGTGGGGGACATTCTTGTTGGTGGAGCATTCACTGGAACCACTCCTAATCCTTCAGTGTCCTCGGTATACTTTTTCTTTTTCAACATTTTGTCCAAGACATCACTACTACCATCAAACTTGATTCTCACCTTGAGCTCATCCTCACATTTCTCAAGGTTGGGAGAATCTCTATTTTTCTAGCCATTTGTTGATATTCTTTATCTTTTACCTCTAGCTCACATGCTATATCTTTACATTGACATTCCTTGGTGTCTCCTTGTTGAGTCTTTAACTCAGAGAAGCATTTCTCAAACACTTCAAGGCATTTGATCAACCAGTTTTGCTCCATAACTGCAACATTCTTGAATGACCTATATTCATTTATCACTCTACTGAGTTCTTTAGGTTCATTTATAAGTTCTCCTTCAAGATCAACTTTTGCCTCATCTTCTTTTTACCTTCATTAAAACTCCCAAACATATCTTGTCGGTAGAAGTGATCTGCATGATCATTCTTAGATGTGTGGCTTTCATCCCCTGATTCTTGAGCCATGAAGAGGTGGGTTCCTTCTTCAACATTGTTGTGGGTTCTTACAGATCTGTCTTCATCATCTACAGATACACAAGATACATTTTGCATTTTATCTTCACAAACTGGATCTATAGTGGTGGGCTCATTTCCATAGAGCTTCTTCAATCTATCCCATTTTTTTCTGATCTGCATATGTTCACTTGTGAGTAGATATCATCTTCTAAGTTGTTTAGGTTCATTTAGAGTATAGCCTTCATAGCTACATCATTGCACTAGTTTCTTCTTTCTGCATCAGAATCAGTGGGAGGATTGACTTTACAAGGGCATCCATTTACAAGAGACACCCATACATCATACCCTAGAGAGGATAAATAGACTTCCATTCTACAACACCAGATGGAATAATTTGAGCTATCAAATACCAGAGTTGGGATTGACACTAAACAAACCATTGTGTCCTCAGACAAAATCTACCCAAGCTATAAAAAGATTATCAACTGGGAACCTAGGCTCTGACACCAATTGTTAAACACAATGTACCACTAAGAGGGGGTGAACTAGTGGTTATCAAACTTTTCCCTTAACAATCCTATGTGTGTATACTGATTAATTGAACTAATAGAAAGAATACTTACTGGTTAGATAGGAGACTATTAGTAATGAACTCACATATGAAAGTAACATCACATAACACCAACATATATGAGGAAAAACCTAGATGGGAAAAACCTCGGTGAGAAATGTTGTTGGAGTCTACTACTCCAATCCAGCCTCACAATGAATATTTGATTACAATGTTTAGGGCACCAAACCAAGGAGCACCAACCCATGATTTAGGGAACCAACCCAAGGAGCACCAACCCCTACATTGATGAGCTACAACTTAGTGGTCTGCAATAAACAATCATTTACACAAGTAATAGTCTTCATACAAATAGATTTTGTAACTCTTCTACAAATATCTCTACCGGTTCTCTCCTCTCTAATTCTATGTTGGTTCTCTGCTCACCTCTAAGCTATGACACAATCTCCTGATGCAACTTACTCTTTGTTGTACCTTCACCGGTTCAATCCATTCTTCTTTGTTGGTTCTCTCTCTGTTAATTTTTCTCTCTGCTACACTACTGCTCTCTACCAGTACTATACTCTTTCGGTTCTTTTCTTTCCTTCTCTGCAATATTCTACAATTCTTCACTACCGGTTTGGTCACTACCAGTTATCTCATTGTTGCTAGTTGAACTCTCCAGCCCTGCACTCTCTCTCTCACACTCAATCTCTCCTTTGATACCCATTGAGCACTTAACTGATTTATTCTCACATGTAGCAACACTCTCTCATTCAACAACAATACCCTCTCATGCAGTAGCAACCTAACTCAATTTTGGCTTGTATACTTATAGATTGATTTTCCTACCAAAATCCAATTCAAATTACAAGCGGTTAGGGTTTCTTCAATGACCCTAAGGCAAATCAAATCCAATCATATCTCATCTAATATGATTTCCTTTATCAATGAACAACAACACATCAATCAAACCCACCAATCATGTGACTTACAATAGACATTTTCTAAGTTTAGAAAACAAAGGTTCATCTTTGGTCTACACATGTCAAATACCTATGAAGCGATCAAGCAGATAGATTCACCTATCCTGATTAACACCTAGATACTCAGCTTTGATCATGAAGTCATCCAATAAGATCTCTCACCTCTGATCAGTTTTGAGCTGCACTTGTCTATTCCTCGACCCATGAAACACACTATTGACCTAGATTTTGAACTATCACCATCTACCTCATTGCTTGACACTTCACCGACTCAACGTGCTGACCTATGCATGCATGCCACCTCAACACCACATGGCATCTATGTCAATTTCCATCTCAATAAAGACCTTTATGTTGGTTTGGATAGGTTCATTGACCAAATCCATTACCAGGTTCATCTATTGTTTCTCTAACCATGTCATTTATACCCTAGCCGATCTACCATTACCTGGCACTTGGCTTCTCTTCTAGTGGAGCACATTTGTCAGTTTCCTTCATGTCTGTACTTTTCTATTCTACCAGTAAAACTCCTTAACCAGTCACCAAATATTCCTATCCATAACATGCTCATCTTCATCAGGTAGGGACACAATGCTCAACCTCTTTTCTCCCTTACAAGTTCTCATACTTACCGGTAGGCACCCTTTATGATACCATGCCACCAATCTTTAGCTTTTTTCTTCTAAGGCATCTGCATATCGGTTGTACTCTCTATCTACAGCTGTTGTTGTTCCTTTCTCCATCATCAACCTAGACATCATCTCAGTCAGTTTGTCAAGGTGACAAACTCATCACTTCTTTACTCTTCCTCTATCCTGGCAACTCATCATTTCTTCTAGGTTGATCTGGTACACATCCCCTATTTCATTTACCTGAGGCATCTTAGTGTTTTACCTATTCATATGGTGTGATCCTTCAATAACCTTCCTTCTACTCCTCTCTTATCTCGGTGGACTATGATGCCTTCCATGCATACTAGGAGATAAGTTCCACTTACTGATGGGAGTAGATCCTTGTCATCTACATCCTGCAATGCACCAATATGGCATCCCCATTTGAGAAGCATACCTTCAAACAACCACATATGATCTACTTGAGGCACATTAACTATCATTCATCTCATCAAATGGTGACCGCATCTTCATCTGGTGGAAGTCCTATTGCTTTTCATCAACACAACATATTAGTGACCTGTACATCCTTCTCCTCCACTATTGAATTGATTTCGGTAACATTCTCCTTCTTCATCATAATCAACCTCCAAGCATGTTGCCATCTTGAAGATGTCATCATTTACCGGTTGTTATATCATACTAGTCTCCTGTCCATCTCTTCCACACAAGTCAAACACTAAATTTATTAATGGTGACTCTAGTGGTCATTGTACTGAATGACATTATCTCCCTTACCAGTGACCTACAACACTAGGTGATGTCAAAGACATCACATCTTGTATGCAACAATGGTAGTGTTGCACATACATCTCTTAAGTTGGTAGCCATCCTATAGCAGTTGACATCAATGACAACACAATGCCAACATTTATAGTAAGAGAAAGTTGGATCATAAAAGAGTTGTAGTGTATGTTGGATATAAGTTGTATTTTATATAATAATGTGTTCCTTTTATAACAACATTTTTTTTTGTTTTTAACTATTTTTTTATTTGTGTTAGATATAAAAGTTAGAGATGAGAAACATTTGTAGTCAAATATAGGTATTTAGTACATTTATGTTTCATATAAGTTATATTTTTAGTAGAAAAATGGTATTTTACTAACAATAAATGATATTTTTTGGTTCAATTATTAGGCATTTTTACATTAAATTTTGGTTGAATCTTTATAAAGTCATTTTGAGGACACTTCAAACTAGATGTGTTATTTGGATAAGTTTCATGATGAGTCACACCCTTGAACCTTAGTTGTAGTTTTTTATTAAGGGAAAAGAAGGTTCTGAGGGGGATCCAAAACCTTGTACAACAAATTTTAAAGGAACCTAAAACCCTTGGAGTTTATAGGGATTCAGAACCTAAATAACACAAATGGATACTGAGAGGGAGGGTGAATCAGTGTATTTAAAAAAAAATTAATTGTATGTGCAAATACTACTAATGCAAATTAATTGAGAACACACACACACAAGAACACATCACATAACACTAGATGTACAAGGAAAACCCAATGTGGGAAAAACCTCGGTGAGAATAGCTATTGAAGTCTACTACTCCAATACAACCTCACAATGAATAATGGATTAGAATGTTTAGGGCACCAACCCAAGGAGAACCAACTCAAGAGAGCACCTACCCATGCTCTAAACACCCAATCAGATATTTACAATGGTTGATCAATTTTTCAATACAAATGATAAAGCCTTGTTAGAAATGAGTTCTGTAACACTTACAAATTTGTCATGAGAATGACTTTATCTGCCTATTGAAATTTTTCTCTATTTTTCCTCCTTTCTCTTGTTATGTTCTCTTTACTACAATATTACACTTCAAAATATCATATTCTTACTCTATTTTTCTCTTTGCAACAATACCCTCTACTCTCGGTAGCCACACATTCTATTTTTCACTACACCTGTCTTCTACACACTATATATGTTCCCTCTACCTCTGTCAATTACACATCAAACACTTCACACAACAACATATATATCAAATTGTGAAGACATATTCATTTCTATCTTTATCTCTATCTCTTCAACCATACTTGCCAAGAATGACAAATCACATCTATTTACATCTACCTACTATCAGCTCTCTTATCAACAAGATTTTATTCTTTGTCTCTATATTATTTACCTTCTGCACGAGGTTGCCATTTTTAGCAAACTTGATCTATCCAGTAGTTCTGATCCAACCACTATTGATCATCTTGATCCCATTAAAAGACTACATCAGGTTCTCCATTAATGTGTCTTTCATCCTCTATCAATATTCTATAAGGAGATTGATAACTACCTCATTAAGATCTTTGCAAGCACCGACCTGTGCATATCAGATTTCATTATCAGCACTTAGGGGCCACTTGTCTTCACTTATTGCATTCACATCACTTGGTCAATTTCAGTCAGCTACCACATAAGCCACTACATCTATTGGCATGCATTTGTGGCGTAAAATTTGTCATTCAATATTTTTGGTCATACTTGGTTGACCGCCATGTGGATTACTGAATCTATTGCCTTGCAAATGTATCATCTAAATCACTTGGTCAACCATGGTCAATTACCACATGAAACTCTGAGACTATTGTCTTGCAGACATGATCCCAAGGTCAATCACAACCTTCAAATATGTTGGCAAAACACCCTTTCATCTTTCCAACAAGTGTCCTTTGATTCACTCCGTACATGCCACATTTTCAAGTCAATCTTGGTCAACATTTAGGTGGACTATTGAGCTGCTCAAATCCTTTGAACTTCATAATGTGACTGATATTTGTATTATACGCCTCACAGGATAAGCTTCAATAAGCCTTCCTCCTTCTTTGTTAGCCCACACCTCATTTTCATGGTCTTTTCACCTACTTAAGATAAGTTTTTGTCTTCCTTTGTCAAGCATATTCTTCTTTTGCGCTAGTCCGTACAACATTCTGAGCACCTCCTAACCTATGCTGTATAAGGTTTTGTTCCTTTATCTTCACCTTTTCCTTATCCCATGAGTCTCTTCTCATCCCTTCTTAGTCATGCAAGATAAGACTTGTCTTATGCCCTAACAAGCAACTTCTTGGCCCACAACCCTTTCTTTATCCTCATGGAGATGTGCGAG
Organism: Cryptomeria japonica; assembly: GCF_030272615.1. NCBI lineage: Eukaryota > Viridiplantae > Streptophyta > Pinopsida > Cupressales > Cupressaceae > Cryptomeria > Cryptomeria japonica. The sequence continues at coordinate 287,408,115 of NC_081406.1, read as the reverse complement.
ATAATGAAACCTTTCCTTTTCCTCTATACTCTTATCCATATAGGATAAGACTTCTCCATGACATTCTTTCATTTGTTAGCCCATAGAACATTTGAAGTGCACCTTAGCCTATGCGGGATAAGGGAATCCACCAACTTCCATTTAGTTTTTTTTCCCGTGAGATGTTTGTTTGTCACTTTTGACACCATGGGATAAGAGGATGCCTTGTTTTCCTTTTCTTATTTTTATCCCTCAAGGTTTTCTATATGCGAATAGCATGTTGTAGGATAAGTTAGACAACATAACATGCATGTTATTGACTTCATCCGTCACACTACATCGTTATCCTGCATGACCACTACCTTCAACCGTTCATGTTGCGGGATAGCAAGGGTCACATAACCATCGTGTTACTGACATCGTTGTAGACTAGTGTGACTAACCCATCGTGTTATTGACATCTGCAGTCACATTTTAGTGACTACCACGTTGAGGTTAACCATCATGTTATTGACATCCTCATATACCAACACAACTAACTTATCGTGTTATTGACATTTGAATTCACATTTTTGTAGTTTTGTAGTTAGTGATAACCTACGTGTTATTGATAACTATGACTAATACTCCCTATAACTACATATTCTCAATTGTTAACATCAATGAGAATCTAGTGTCAACAGAACCCACTAATAGAATACTACAAAAAAATATTAGATATGCATCCAACAACCAACCCACAACCATACAACCCAAACTAATCATGAAAGAATTAGCGATAAAAAAGAAGGTTGAAGCCATTAGAAGAAATTGCTCAGATAAACAAGAATGAAGGATTTTTTTAAGATCCCTTAACCTTGAAAATCAATTTTAACAAGGCTCTCATAACCTCCAAAGGGTTTTTCTAGGATCCCTTAATCGTAATAGTGGGTTTTAGAAAGGATCACATAACCTTAACTTGGAGTGAAAATAAAGAAAATTCATAAAAAACTAACTGGAAGGAATTGAAGGTCCCAAGAAACCAAGAACAAGAAGAGGAGCATTGGGTTTTCATAGCCTCCTAAAACATCAACAAAGGGATGCACATTGACTCTTAAAGCTAGGTAGCACAATGAAGCAAAAGCCTCTAAAGGACAAAAATCTACCTCTCCTAAAAAATTACTCTCCACCTCAATAGAAGAGGATCCCACTTCAATAGGAGAAATAGAGGAAGAACCCACCAAAATGAGAGGTCACCAATGAATCTTCTACATACATAAGCAGCCAAAGATAAGATCAACCACCATAGTGTATCTTCCTACCTCTTACACATGGCATGTCACCACCTCCATAGGGAACATGACCAACTCAATAGGACCTACAAAAGAGGAAGAAAAGAGAAAAGGAGCCAAACCTAATCCAATGTCACAAGAATAATTCCCCCCTCAAAAGGACATGAATCCTCCTCTATAGGAGTCAGATAGAGAAGGAACAAGGGTAGATCAATGAAATTCATCAGTCTCAAGAAGTATGAGGGTGGATTAGCAACTTGTGGAATAGGAAGTATCTTGGTTGATGGTAAGCATAAAACTGATGATATTTGTTTTCATGCTTAAAATCATTAGGAAAATCAAAACTAATTAGGGTAAAAGTGAAATCATGAATTCATTAACTAATTAAGAAAATCCTAAACATAAATCAATGAAATAGATACAAAATAAACAATTAAAAGCTCCATATTTTGCATCATGTCTTCCATTGTCCTTCTCCAATATTGTGTTGTGACTGGCTCTCAGATATTGCATTGGGATTCCTACATAGATTAGACACAATAATTTTAAAGATTGTGATTTATTGAAATGAAGAAATGATATTTTCTTTTATAGATTTTTGGAGAGAAAGGGATGACAAATGGAACTCAAGTGTTGATTGACAATTAAACTAGTTTTATAATTAGTTAACTTCATTTGATTGATCTGTTAAGTGGATAAATTGGAGAGATAACTCAATTGATTGGATTGATAACTAGATAGATTAGCTAGTTAACTAAATTGACTAGGGAGAAGACTGAATTGATTGACTTGTTAGAAAAAGGTGATTGAGAGTTATTAGCGAAGATTCAAGAGTTAACTAAGTTAATTGGTTAGTTAAGTAATTTGATCAATCAGTCATGATTTTCAACATGTGTTGTAGGAATTTTAAATTGAAATTCAATTTCATTTTGATTTGAATTAGAATTTTTATTTTTGAATGATGAAATTAAAATGCACATTAACTTGGAATTTAATGAAATTGGAATTTGGTGAAATTTGAATTTGAAAAGATAAATTTAGATGAAATTAATTAAAATCCAAATTTGGGGATTTGGAGAATGAATAAATCAATTAAATAATTTAAATGAAATTATTTAATCATTAGAAATATAATTAATTAAATAATAAAGATTATTTAATTAAATAATTCAATCATAATTAATTAAATAATTGATATTTAATTATTATTTGAGAAAGAGTTGAAAGGTTAATTAATGAAGACATAGAAATTGGATAGTTAACAATGTGAAGAATAATGATTAGGGTGTGATTTAGAATAATTTAATTAGTTTAATTAAATTATTAAATAATTATTTAATTAACAAGAGGAATAATTAGTGTAGATTAATGAGACATTTGTACCTGTCTACATTTGACCCTCTTTGAGACAATGTTTGAATGAATTTGTTTCAAAGAAAATGCAAAATTTCTACCCCAGTGATGCTTTGAGTAGAAATATGCCCCCTTAGAAAAGTGGTCAAAAAATTATGAAATTCAGACCAATTTAATGATACCATACTAGTGAAAATCTTGTCAAGTTTTGTGTGATATTGAGTCTATTTGACTATCCTACAAGTGCATTGAAGTTCAGGGGAACCAAGGCTATCAGAGCGAGAAAACCCCTAATTTTGAGCTATAAATAGAAATTTGACCGATTCATTTTCTGATTAGCTTTTATTTTAGTTTTGTGTGAGTTTCGAGCTTTCTTGCATTCTTTTGAGAGCTATAATTGGTTATAGAGCATGGTTACACTTGTCAGAGAGAGTGCGCCCATATCAGAAACTAGTTGAGACTAGATGCATGGTATGTATTTGAAAATTTTGCCCATTTTAACCCTTTTTCTATCCAGTTTTTAAAAAAATTTCCTAAGCAATTTTTTTTAAGGGATGCGCATTCATATATTGATTTCCTCGCATTTGTGTTAAATTATGTGAATCCATTCTAAGTTTTATGCATTCATTATTATGTGTCATATAAGTCTTGAGCAATGTGTATGTGATGGTTAAATTCACATAAGTATATATTGATACACATTTGTGATAAATGCATCACATTTGTTCTAATTGTTGGTATTTTGGTATGGTTTTGTCATTGATGTCAACACCTACTAAACACTTATCAACTCTGGCACTTTGGAGAATCAACAACATTCACTGGCAAACAAGTGACTTATTCATAGTCACCGGTATCTTGTACACTAGTAGGATATAATGATCATTGGCACTTGGAAGGGCATGGAAAACACTTGGTTATGTCGAAGACATCATGTGGACACCTTGTCTTGGAGTTTTGTTTATTGGTATATTTGTATTTGCATATTTTCTGTTACCAGCAAATAGGTCCAAGTTATACACCAGCAGGTTTATCTTTTCCAGATCAGCATGGCATGCTATGGAGATGACTTATTGTTGTTGTAAATACATTAATCCAACATGTTGAATCAGTTATTGCATCTGGCATTAATTTATTTGTAAAATGATTTTATTGTAATATCTTGTAGAGCCGACCTACTAAAATTGGTCTGAGGTTATGATATAAATGTAAGATCTTATTTGTAAGATCAAATAAGGAATGCAAAGAAGATTTGTGTGAAGGTATATGCGAGAATAAGTAGTACTATACACACAGACATCATTTGAAGGTGAAGGAAGCTTTTGTGAAAGCATATCAGAACTACACCAGTACTGAATCTAGCATATGAAGATGCTATTTTGAGTAGTACATCCTTATTGGATTTAACCTTCCAATTGTAGTTAGTGTGACTCCTATTTTATGTTTGAGCAGTGAGCTCTAGGCGCTTGGCCTTTCTGCATGTGTAGACCCCATTTGTATACACTTACTATCTACAATAGTATCATCTGATTATGGGTAAGGTTTCCCACCGTGGTTTTTTCCCTTATAGGGTTTCCACGTACAAATATTGGTGTTATGTGTTGTGGATGAGTTTGTCTTTTTGTTTCATGCATTAATATTTAACAGTATTGCAAATTATCTGATAAAACTATCCATTGGTATAAAAGACTATTTCACCTGTATTAAGTAGAAAGTTGATTAAGTTGTTTTGGTTTAAATTTATTTGACAATTTATTCACCCCCTCCCTCTCAATTATCTCTAGGACCTAACAATTAGTATCAGAGCCTAGTCCTCTTTTGCAAAAGTTTAACAGCTTGAGGAGATCCAATGTCTACTAACTATTTCAGGAAGGACAGTCCTAAACTTGATGGAACCAGCCATGGCATATGGAAGATCAGAATGGAGACACATCTAAATTGCATTGGAAAAGACATGTGGGATGTTACAAAGAATGGCTATACTGCTCCTACTCAAAGTCAGTCTAATCCACCTAACTTGACTAAAGATGAGGAAAATGATTGCAAAGCAAGAGAAGCACTTTTGAGCACATTAACAAATCAACAAATCATGGGACTATTAGACAGATCAACTGCTAAATCTATTTGGCATCATTTGGAAACACTGAATGAAGGAGATTCCACAATCAAAATTGCAAAACTTGAAACCTTCCGGGTCAAGTATGAAAATCTGAAAAATGGAAGAAGATGAAAGGATTTATACTTTTATGGAAAGAGTTAACGAAATTGTTTTGGGTATTAAATGTTATGGAGGAACCTTAAGTGAGGATGAAATTGTTTCAAAAGTTTTAAGAGTATTACCACCAGCATAAAAAATGAACTTAACTGCTATAAATGAGTTAAGAACAATGCCTAATACATCAGTAACTAGAGATACATTGATTGGAAAACTTTCAGCCTTTGAAATTGAGGAATTTGGTCTTGTTGCTACTATAAAGATAGATTTAGCCTTTAAAGCATCAACATCATCTACATAATCATTTGACAAATATGATTGGAAAGCCTTTTATGCAAGAGAACTTGAAGAAAGCAGGAAAGAAATTGAAGAACTTGAAGCACTATTTACAAGGAAAATGCCTAAAGGTCTAGTTGGAAGTAAGTATGAAGGTAAAGCACCCTTTAAATGTTTTAACTATAATAAGATTGGTCATATGGATTCAAGATGCCCTGATAGACATGCTAGACTAAGAGAAGAAGCTAGAAGAACATACAAGCCTAACCCTGAATATCAGAGATATAGATTTAAGAAGAATAAAGACAAATCTTGTTATCTTGCTGATGAAGGAGTGACTGGTGATTCTGATGAGGATCCAACAGACAATGGATGCGTTTTCATTGTTATAACAGAAGATTAACTGACACCTACAATCCAACCAGTAGAGAAGGCCTTGGTAGCTAAAATTGAAGTAAAGGATGAGTGGATCATTGATTTAGGATGCTCACATCATATGATAGGAGATAAAGGTAAATTCTTGAACTTTCAAGAATACAATGGAGGCTTAGTGAGATTTGGAGATGACAAAGCTTGTTTGATCAAAGGTAATGGTACAATATGTCTTCATAGTAAGCATAACACTAAAAATGTTTACTATGTTGAAGGTTTAAAGCATAATCTTTTGAGTGTTGGTCAACTAGTTGAGAAAGGATTTTAGTTACAATTCAAAAATGGAAAATGCAAAATCATGAATAGAACTGGTTTGGAAGTTGCAACCGATAATTAGACTAGAGGTAATATCTTTCATTTGAATAATAGTGAAAAGACATGTTTGATTGCACATATTGATGAAAGTTGGCTATGGCATAAGAGACTCTGTCATGTAAACTTTGATTGCATGGTGAAAATCAGTACTACTAAGGTAGTTAGAGATTTATCTAAAATTGTCAAACCTCACAATACAACATGTAAGGAATGTCAATTTGGAAAACAAGTTAGAGCTAGTTTCAAAAGTATTCCAGAAAAATCCAATAATGCTCTTGATTTATTTCATACTGATTTATGTGGTCCAGCTCGAACTAAAAGCTTACAATGTGATAGATATTTCATCCTAATCATTGATGACTATTCTAGAATGTGTTGGGTTACTTTTCTCAGAGAAAAATCATAAGCACTTGGAAAGTTCAAACTATTCAAAGCAATGGTAGAAAATGAAACATGTAAGAAAATCAAATGTCTAAGATCAGATCAAGGAGCAGAATTCACATCTAAGGAATTTAATGCATTCTGTGAAGTAAATGGAATCAAAAGATAGCTATCAGCACCTTGGACACCACAATAGAATGGAGTTGTTGAAAGGAAAAATAGAACTATCTTGGATGCAGCAAGAAGTATGTTATCAGAAGCAAACCGACCACATATATATTGGAAAGAGGTAGTAAGTACAGCGGTCTATACATTCAACAAAGTTCACATCAAAGGTGAAACCGGTAAGACCCCTCATGAACTATGGTTTGGTATTACTCCTACTCTTAAATATTTCAGAATATTTGGAAATAAATGCTATATTAGAAGAGATGAGTACATTGGAAAATTTGATCCTAGAAGTGATGAAGGAATATTTCTTGGTTATTCATCTAAGAGTAAAGCATATAGATGTTTTAACAAAAGATTGCAGAAAATTGTTGAAAGTACAAATGTGAAGATTGATGAACAATTCAGTGGAACTTCAAGGTATATAGATTCTAAACCAGCAACATAAATTCTAACAAATGAACCTACACTGAATCCACCTGTACAGAATGAAAATCTAGTTACACCAGTATCATCTAAAAATTCCACAATAACTGAGCAACAACAACAAACAAAGACACCCCGGTATGTAATACTGAATCATTCTAAAGATTAGATAATTGGAAATAAGTACAAAGGAGTTATGACAAGAGGAAGATTGGCAAATGAAGAGTTGCGTCTTATTTCTCAAATTGAACCATCACTAGTTAATGAGGCATATGAAGATAAATATTGGATTAAAGGTATGGAAGAAGAGTTAGAACAAATTGAGAATAATAACACTTGGACATTAGTTCCCCGGCCTAAAGATAAAAATGTAATTGGAACCAAATGGGTATTCAGAAACAAACTTAATGAGAATGGTAAGGTTATCAGAAATAAAGAAAGACTAGTGTGTAAGGGATATTCTTAGAAAGAATGAATTGATTACAATAAGACCTTTGCACCGGTAGCCAGAATTGAGGTAGTCAGATTATTTTTGGCTTTTGTAGCACACAAGAACTACAAATTATATTGAATGGATATTAAATGTGCATTTTTGAATGGAGATCTTGAAGAAGAAGTTTACATTGAACAACCTAATGGATTTTCTTTGACAGATAACAAAGATATGGTTTGCAGGTTAAGGAAAGCTTTGTATGGATTGAAGCAAGCTCCAAGAGCTTGGTATGCAAGATTGGATAAGTATCTTTTGAAGATTGGTTTTTCTAAAGGTAATGTTGACAACAACTTATATTATAAAGTGACTAATGATGACATCTTGGTTATAAAGAATTTTCTATTGAAATGCAGGAAGAATTTGAAATGTCTATGATGGGACAAATAAAATTATTTTTAGGATTGCAGATTTCACAAACTGATAAAGGTATATTCTTGAGTCAATCCAAGTACTTAAAGGAGTTACTAAATAAATTTGAGATGGACAACTCTAAACCAGTAAGCACACCTATGACTAAAAATGACAAACTATCACTAAGGGATGAATCTACACCTGTTAATCCAACTAGATACAAATCTATTAGGAGGTTTACTATATTTGACACACACCAGACCAGATATCATGAATGTAGTATGTATTTTTTCAAGATTTCAGAGTAATCCCAAAGAAAATCATGAATCAGCAGTAAAAAGGATTTTTCGATACTTACAAGGCACTACAAATCTTGGATTAAGGTATCCTAGAGATGAAAATTTTGAATTATATGCATACATAGATGCAAATTGGGTAGGAGATGTGGATGATAGAAAAAGAACCATGGACATAGCATTCTTTCTTGGAAGCAAACTAGTTTCTTAGTTGATTAAGAAACAAAGTTGTACATCTTTATCAATAACATAATCAGAATATGTTGCAGTAGAAACTAATTGTATGTAGGTACTATGGCTTCAACAAATGTTGAAAGACATTAAGGTAAAATGCAAGGAACCTATAACTATCTATTGTGATAACACTACAACAATTGATATATCTAAGAATGTGGTACTACATTCTAAAAAAACTAGTTTATGTGAATACTAAAGAGCAGATTGCAGATATCTTCACTAAACCTCTGCCTAAGGAGACTTTTGAATATCTTAAAGACCAGCATGGGGTCATACCCCCACTGGTAGAGACATAGGAAGTTGATATTTATCACCAACCGACAGAATTAATAGAGAAATCTTTTACTTCGGCTTTGATGAGGAAGCTACTTCTCAAGGGGAGTAGTTGGTATACTAAATTGATTGGTATTTTGTATATGAACTTGTTTTGGTAATAACCTTGGCATTTGATGTCAAAGGGGGAGAGATTGGTATGGAAAAACACAAGGAAACACATGTTACTCTTAGGGGGAGAGTTTGATTACTTTGGGAGGATGTTGTCTTTTGGTATTTAGCATTTATGTTTTGGCACTTTGATGGTTTTTCCATCTTGTGTTGCCATCAATGCCAAAAGGGGAGATTGTTGGTATTTTGGTATAGTTTTGTCATTGATGTCAACATCTACTAAACACTTATCAACTCTGGCACTTTGGAGAATCAACAACATTCACCGACAAACAAGTGACTTATGCATAGTCACCGGTATCTGGTACACTAGTAGGATATAATGATCACAGACACTTGGAAGGGCATGGAAAACACTTGGTTATATTGAAGACATCATGTGGACACCTTGTCTTGGAGTTTTGTTTATTGGTATATTCGTATTTGCATATTTGTTGTTACCGACAAATAGGTCCAGGTTATACACCAGTAGGTTTATCTTTTCCAGATCAGCATGGAACGCTATGGAGATGACTTGTTGTTGTTGTAAATACATTAAGTTGACATGTTGAATCGGTTATTGCATCGGGCATTAATTTATTTGTAAAATAATTTTATTGTAATATCTTGTATAGCCGACCTACTAAAATTGGTCTTAGGTTATGATATAAATGTAAGATCTTATTTGTAAGATCAAATAAGGAATGCGAAGAAGATTTGTGTGAAGGTATATGTGAGAATAAGTAGTGTTATATACGCAAACATCATCTGAAGGTGAAGGAAGGTTTTGTGAAAGCATATCATAACTATAGTGGTATTGAATCCAACATATGAAGATGTTATTTTGAGCAGTACATCCTTATTAGATTTAACCATCCAATTGTAGTCAGTGTGACTCCTATTTTGTGTTTGAGCAGTGAGCTCTAGGCGCTTGGATTTTCTACATGTGCAGACCCCATTTGTATACACTTACTATCTGCAGTAGTATCATATGATTATGGGTAAGGTTTCCCACCGTGGTTTTTCCCCTTATAGGGTTTCCATGTACAAATATTGGTGTTATGTGTTGTGGATGACTTTGTCTTTTTGTTTCATGCATTATAATTTACCAGTATTGCAAATTATCTGATAAAACTGTCCACCAGTATAAAAGAATATTTCATCGGTATTAAGCAGAAAGTTGATTAAGTTGTTTTTGGTTTAAATTTATTTGACAATTGATTCACCCCCCCTCTTAGTTGTCTTTGGGACCTAACAATTGGTATCAGAGCCTAGTCCTCTTTTGAAGAAGTTTAACAGCTTGAGGAGATCCAATGTCTACTAACTATTTCAGGAAGGATAGTCCTAAACTTGATGGAACCAACTATGGCATTTGGAAGATAAGAATGGAGACACATCTAAATTACATTAGAAAAGACATTTGGGATGTTACAAAGAATGGCTATACTACATCTACTCAAAGTCAGCTTAATCCACCTAGCTTGACTAAAGATGAGGAAAATGATTGCAAAGCAAGAGAAGCACTTTTGAGCGCATTAACAGATCAGAAAATCATGGGACTATCAGATAGATCTGTAAAGCGGAAAAATCGAACCCTAGTTGTTCTCCACTCCCCAACTCCAAGGAGAGAGAAGGGAGAGTCACTAGGGTTGATGGTTTTCACTTAGGAGAGACTTTACATTCAAAAGAGGGGTTGAAACCCACAAGATCCAATCCCACCCAATGCAAGATTGGATTCTATATGAGTTTCAAGGGTTAAGACATCAAGGATACCCTCTTTTGTAAAGAATGTAGATAAAATGATTTAACTAGGAATGCATGTAAAGTAGGAAAGATTCACTTATAAATAGAGATAGGGATATGGGATGAAGGTGCAAACCTGGAATTAGAAGTAAAATGTCGAGATGGTGCTGTTCTACAAATTTGACCGAAAGTTGACGGGACGATGGCGCCCGGCGTGCACACGGTCCTCCGAAAAATCCGCGAAATGAAGGGGGATCTGTTCATCTCTGCACAAGGATTCTAGATCTTCAATTATACCCGCGTACCTACAAGATACACATAGAAAAGAGAGGATGATTAGGGGGTTAGGGATGAGGGGTTTGCCTTTAGGTCAAACCCCAGTTTTGGAATTAACCAAGAAATGAGAATGCTGTAAATGTAAATGTTTGTAATGTAAACAAGTACTGATACCTTGTTGTAAGAATGTTTGTATTCTTACATGCGAAGGTGTAATGTATGTAGTATGTTGTATGTTGTATGTGATCTCCTCTTCAATGGTTGAATCCTTGTCTTGAATGCAACACTTAGCCTTGAATAGAGACTTAGAATGATCAATTGCTTGAAGAAATGCTTGAATACTTGAATGCTTGAATGCTTGAATGTTTGAATATCGTTTCTGCCTTTTTTCCCTCTACCAAAATGGGAGAGGAAATGTAGTTTATATACTTGTCAATTAGGGTTGATAGACTGATTTTCCTGACCTTAGGCCGACCAGGAAACATTATTTTCCAATTTGCAAACTTAAAGACCCGAAGCCCCATAAGAGACGGGGCCCAAAATAGGGCCAGGGACCAGGGCGCTGGGCGCCATGGTCTTGGGGGACCAGGGCACTGGGCGCCCTAGTCCTGAAGGACCAAGGCACTGGGCGCCATGGTCCCACCTCCAGGGACAGCAGGGTGCAAGGAGGATCAGACCAGGGTGCTGAAAAATGCAGTTTTTGATGTCATGAACAAGTTTCGGGGTCTCCATTCAGGTTCCGTTTTGCGCCGCCATCATGAAGACCCAAATACAGTCGAAATTGCAAGTATCACAATTTTAGGATGCTACATTTAGCCCCCACTTTAGCGGGAGTATAAGCGTTCTCTCATACTTCCGGTAAAGTACAAGGAAACAACATTGAAAAACTTTCACCACGTCAAGGAGGCAAGATACACCAAGCCCCCAGTGGACTAAGGATCTTACGACTTTGATTGACAAAGTAAAAGGGAAGATCACAAGGGAGAACCATGACTGTTAGTAGTAAGGTTCCCTCACTATGAGTCATGCAAGAAAGATATCAAAAATTTTCAAGGTAAAGCTAAATTTGTCAAGAAATTTTCAAGTATCTTGAAAAGATATGAATGGGATGTATGCCCCCCTACGTTGAAGCGATCGCACACGCCTCACCGGGGGTGATTTCTTTAAGGTAGTGATACATATAAGAAATGAGAAAGGAGCACATTATCACAAGGATTTAGTCCCCAAGTGTGAGATAAGCCAAAGGATAATAGACACAAAACACAAAGCACAAGGTGACTTCGCTTTCCTCGGGGTCAATATGCTGTATGATAATTCATGTATATCATATGTATGTATGCATAATTGTTCTTCATTCCCCAATCAAGGAAGGTCACCTAGAAGAAGGGAACACATGTGTCTTTTGAGTCAACATGAGAGAGACCAAAAGAGATCTCAATGTTTTGCATCGTCCTCAAGTAGAGAACACTAAGGACAACAAATAGAAGAATGAGAATAACACATAGAAGAAGTAACAAAAGAGAGGAGGAGAGAGTCTGCTATGCTAATGAACTAGTCTAGCACGTCATCTACCCCCCGATCTTGCTGATCAATATTTCGGGAAGGTAGGAAACACGCTAGAGGAGGAACATCCAACACAACAGATGGAGCTATCACAAGATCCAAACAAGGGCTATGTTCATGTTCCGAGCCACGTTGTTCTTGTCTAGGAGCTAGGATAAGTGCTTTAGAAAATGCGTTAGATAAATGGTTATCAACATATTCATATTCACTATCAGAATGAACAGGAGTAACATTTTCATCATGAATAAAATTTTCATCTATGTCATCATCAAGATTTATAAAAATAGGATCTTTAACTCGCACAGGATCAAGACCATCATGCATCTTATGTTTAGGAGATTTCGGCTCAATCGTCGGCTGAGGAGAAAATGGAATAATATTAGTTGAAGGTGTTTTTGGGGATTGCAAAGTTTGAGAAGCAGCTACCTGAGCTCTAAGATGACGCTTTCGTCGGCGTTCACGTGCAGAACGATTTCATCTAGTCATAGTAGGAAGTTGAGAAGATTGAGGAGGAGGAATGTTCTCATCCTTATCACTTGGGTGTTTAGGTTGTGGTCTCTTAGGTTGAACAATAGGAGAAGAGGAAAATCTCTTCTCTCCATAAGAGGAAGGAGGAGGAACTGCTCCATATAAGGGAGGAATATTTGGTTTAGGAAGGAGACCAAGTCCATCATGACGAGGAGGGATAGGTCTACTTTTAGGAAGTTTATTAGTCATAGGCATAGTCACATCCATAGGGATGGTTTGGGAATCTTCTTGAGGAAAGACATTAGTTTTATCTTTCAAAGGAAGAACTTCCTTCTCAAGAATGATAGGAATGTCAAGTTTGGGTGTTCTAGGTTCACTTAGAGATAGGATCATATCTTTTTTCCACTTTTGATAAGATTTGAAAAGATGATCACTTCATGGAGGAAAAGATTGGAATTGTTTAGGCCAAAAGTAATCAATAGGAACACTAGAAGTTCTTTTAGCTAGTTTAAAGAGACTATGATTGATAGTAACAACTTCACCATTATGGGGAAATTTCAAACACTTGTGAATAGGAGAAGCAATAGCTTTCATGGAAGATAGCCAAGGATAGCCTAGCTTCACACGAAATTGTTCGGATGATGGAATAATAGCAAAGTCCACATCAAGGGATTTGTTATGGACCTCAATAGGTAATGTAATAGAACCAAGTGCAGGAGAAGAAAATGCATCAAATAGTTACACGACCACATTTGTTTCATCATAGATCACTTGATTCAATTGCAAAGTAAAAAGAAATTCTTCAGTAATGATATTAACCATACAAGAAGGATCAATAAGCATCCCATGGCAAGGTGTATTCTTGACTTTTGCAACTATATATAAAGGACCATCAGGTGCCCTGATAGTTTCACTAGAATCAAAGGTGATGGAAGGTTCTTTAGGGATTTTCTGCTGCTCTACAAAGTTAATCACATTCGGAGTCATAGACACAAGATCATCAGGTGAGACAGAGGAATCAATAGTATCAATCGCATTAGAGGTATGAGAAGGTAATGGATCAGTAAAAATCTTAAGATTTTGGTTAGGAGGAGCTACAGATGTGTTGCCTTTATCATTCACTCCAGAAATAGAAATAGTATTAATTATCAATCAAATCTTGAATTTTACCCTTTAAAGCAAAACATTTTTCAGTATCATGCCTAGGTTGATGATGAAATTGACAAAAAGATTTGTTATCAAAATAGGGTGAATTAATCTTTGTAGGGTCTATTTTCCTTATAGGAGGAAGAGTAAGCACATTTTGTTCCAATAACTTATTCATAATACTATGCAATGATTCATTCAAAGGAGTAAACTTTCTTTCTTTCTTGAAAAACTTAGAAATAGGAGGCACACCTGATGCTGCATTCACATTGTTGTTGATGATGTTTTCATTGAATTTAATGGACTCTCTATTCGGTTTAAACTTCCCAAATGGTTGTTGACTACTATCACCCTTATCACTCGGAGCCATAGGATTTGCTTGTTCCATTTGACTCATAGTCAGTTGATAATTGTGAAGAGTTGCGGACAACTGTTGGAAAGAAGTAAACTCAGAAAACAAGAGTTTTTCTCTAATATCTTTTTGTAAATTAGAAATAAAGATTCTTTGAATATCATTGTCAGGCACTGGAAAATAAATTTGAGCATACAAATGCTTATATCTACCAATGAAATCAGTCACTTTTTCTTTAACACCTTGTTTACAATGCATTAAATCAATCAAAGTAACTTTAGGACTTATATTGTTTTGAAATTGTTGAATAAAAGCATTTGCAAGTTGTTCGAAAGAAGTAATAGAATAAGAAGGCAACGAGCAATACCATTGTAGGGCTTTATCTCTTAATGTTCTAGTAAACAGATTCGCAAGCAACCTTTGGTCATAAGCAAAATCGGTACATATTGTTTGAAAGGTCTTAACATGTGTTAGAGGATCACCTTTACCATTATAAAGCTCCAAATGCAGAATTTCAACATGTTTAGGGGGGATAGCTCGAACAATGTCAAGAGAAAGTGGGCTCGCAACATCAAATGTGGGCACACTAAACTTAGATTGATTCATAGAGACAATTTGTTGCTGTAAAGAAGAGACAGTTTGTGCAAGATTGTTAATGGTCACTTCAGTCGAAGAGTTCATATTAGATGTGTTAGATTGTGATGGATGTGTTATGTTATTGAAAGAAGGTAGAGAGTAAGGTGGTGGGACACTATGATAGTTAGTCATAGGAGATGATTGGAAAGGAGGAACACTACAAGGAGGAATGGAAGGGTTAAATGAATTGCCCCCTTGCGTCATGTTCATTTGTGGAGATATAATAGGAACACTCATTGAAGGAATGAATGAAGAAGTTAGATTGAATGAAGGAAGAGGGTTTATTGAAGAAGAGGGATTGCTCCCATGACTAGTGATCATAGGAGGAATGTCTTGTATTGAAGTAGTCATTATGTTTGATGTAAAAGTAGGTATACTAGCAATAGAAGTTGTCAAAGGAATAGAATGATTAACTTGAGTAGGAGGTTGTGTATAACCTAAGGTTTCAGCACAACTCTTCATAGGCATCACATTCGAATCCACAATGTGTGCAATACCATGCAAAACATCAATTCCATTCTTATCATTTTGAACCATATGTTTTAGACCCTCAATTAATGAAAGAGCTTCACTATCGGGGTATTCTTGAGACATCCATTGTCGAAAATCATCAAATTGGTTATCCAATTTCGAAAGTTGTTCTACAGAAACCTCATGGAGAGCTTCTTCATCATTAAGAGGATTAGAGGAATTGCCCATGTCCTCGTTAAAAAGGCCATTCAAATTAGGTTCCATCTCCCCGGTAATTACACCTTGGAAAGACTTAATTCTAAGGCTTCGTCTAACGGGAATAGTGTAAGTAGGGCTTATTGTTGTAAAACTCATGCACTAGAGAGAGAGAGAAGATTTTGAATTTTAGAGGTAGAAAATTTCAATAAAATCAGCCAATCTCCTAGATTTAAGCTGTTAAATGCAATCAGGACAATCTCCCGAAATTTCGGAAAAAATGTCCGGGACCGTGGTGAACGGAGTGCACACGGTCCTCGCAACTTTTTTCAAAATTTTCAGGGATGAAAGTTATGATGATTTTAAAGCTAATCTGAAAAAATTGAGTGATTTTACGATCTGTAGATAGGCCAAATTAAAGTTGCAATCTCAAAATTGAACCCTACCAAGATTGTTGAAAAATGTAAAATTTGAATTTTGAAAAAGAGGGGGAAACTGAAATTTTGAATTTTATGATTTTAGAGGGACTACTAAAAGCAATGCAAGTTTTGAAATTTAAAAGTTGACTCGATTTCATGCAAAATTCGAATTTGAAAGTGGAAATCAAAGTTGTTGCAATTAAACACTTAATTTCAAAAGTCACAAATTGTAAAAATTTAAATAAAACACTGAACTTTCGAATGAATGCCAGCACACTTTTCAGATTTAGGACTGTAAGAAACACAATTTTGATACAAATTTCAATTTCAACAATTTTTGAATGATTAGAAGCCTCAATCCAAGTAATCACTAGACCAACTTTGACTTTAATTTTGAAGGTGTTAAAATTGATAAAATCAGCCAAAATTCTGGATTTTAGCAAAAAAATATAGTAAGATCTAGCTCCCGAAATTTCAGAAAAAATGTCGGGGATGATGGCGCTCGAGGTGCACACGGTCCTCACAACTTTTTTCCAAATTTTCAGGGATGAAAGATATTGTGATTTTGTTGCGGAATCCAAAGTTACAGCCGATTTGGAGGTGTTTTGATTAGTGAAATTATCAGTCAAAGGTTGAATCAAGAAGGTCTTAAAAATTAGGGTTTTGACATTTAACCATTTAATTTTCAGAATTAAAGCACAAATATGAATTGACAATTTGCAATAGAAGGGTAGATCTGAAACAAGCATTAACAATTAAACATTTCACAAGTTTAATTACTTAAAAAGAAAATTTTAGGGTTTTTATGCAATTAGCCTCTAAAATTTGCAAAAGATCAAACATGGAAATGTAATTAGGGAAGCAAATTTTTCATATCTAACCATGAATAATTAGAATGAGGATGTTCACGTCGGGTTCACCAAAATGTAAAGCGGAAAAATTGAACCCTAGTTGTTCTCCCCTCCCCAACTCCAAGGAGAGAGAAGGGAGAGTCACTAGGGTTGATGGTTTTCACTTAGGAGAGACTTTACATTCAAAAGAGGGGTTGAAACCCACAAGATCCAATCCCACGCAATGCAAGATTGGATTCTATATGAGTTTCAGGGGTTAAGACATCAAGGATACCCTCTTTTGTAAAGAATGTAGATAGAATGATTGAACTAGGAATGCATGTAAAGTAGGAAAGATTCACTTATAAACAGAGATAGGGATATGGGATGAAGCTGCGAACCTGGAATTAGTAGTAAAATGTAGAGACAGTGCTATTCTGCAAATTTGAGCGAAAGTTGACGGGACGATGGCGCCTGGCGTGCACACGGTCCTCCGAAAAATCTGCGAAACGAAGGGGGATCTGTTCGTCTCTGCACAAGGATTCCAGATCTTCAATTACAGCCGCGTACCTGCAACCTACACACAGAAAAGAGAGAACGATTCAGGGGTTAGGGGTGAGGGGCTTGCCTTTAGGTCAAACCCCAGTTTTGGAATTAACAAAGAAATGAGAATGTTGTAAATGTAAATCTTTGTAATGTAAACAAGTACTGATACCTTGTTGTAAGAATGTTTGTATTCTTACATGCGAAGGTGTAATGTATGTATTATGTTGTATGTTGTATGTGATCTCCTCTTCAATGGTTGAATCCTTGTCTTGAATGCAACACTTAGCCTTGAATGGAGACTTAGAATGATCAATTGCTTGAAGAAATGCTTGAATGCTTGAATGCTTGAATGCTTGAATGTTTGAATATCGTTTCTGCCTTTTTTCCCTCTACCAAAATGGGAGAGGAAATGTAGTTTATATACTTGTCAATTAGGGTTGATAGACTGATTTTCCCAACCTTAGGCTGACCAGGAAACATTATTTTCCAATTTGCAAACTTAAAGACTCGAAGCCCCATAAGAGACCAGGCCCAAAATAGGGCCAGGGACCAGGGCGCTGGGTGCCTTGGTCCTGGGGGACCAGGGCGCTGGGCGCCCTAGTCTTGAAGGACCAGGGTGCTGGGCACCATGGTCCCACCTCCAGGGACAGCAGGGTGCAAGGAGAATCAGGCCAGGGTGCTGAAAAATGCAGTTTTTGATGTCATGAGCAAGTTTCGGGGTCTCCATTCAGGTTCCGTGTTGCGCCGCCATCGTGAAGACCCAAATGTAGTCGAAATTGCAAGTGTCACAATTTTAGGATGCTACAAGATCTATTGCTATTTGAGATCATCTAGAAACACTGAATGAAGGAGATTCCATAGTCAAAATTGCAAAACTTAAAAGCTTCCGGGTCAGGTATGAAAATTTGAAAAGGGAAGAAGATGAAAGAATTTCTACTTTTATGGAAAGAGTTAATGAAATTGTTTTGGGTATTAAATGTTGTGGAGGAACCTTAAGTGAGGATGAAATTGTTTCAAAAATTTTAAGAGTGTTGCCATCAGCATACAAAATGAAGGTTACTACTATAAATGAGTTAAGAACAATGCCTAATACATCAGTAAGAAGAGATACATTGATTGGAAAACTCTCAGCCTTTGAAATTGAGGAATTTGGTCTTGTTGCTACTATAAAGATAGATTTAGCTTTTAAAGCATCAACATCATTTGCATCATCATTTGAAAAATCTGATTGGAAATCCTTTTATGCAAGAGAACTTGAAGAAAGCAGGAAAGAAAATGAAGAACTTGAAGCACTATTTGCAAGGAAAATGCCTAAAGGTCTAGTTGGAAGAAAGTATGAAGGTAAAGCACCCTTTAAATGTTTTAACTGTAATAAGATTGGTCATTTGGCTTCAAGATACCTTGATAGACATGCTAGACTAAGAGAAGAAGCTAGAAGAACATACAAGCCTAACCCTGAATATCAAAGATATAGATTTAAGAAGAATAAAGATAAATATTTATATCTTGTTGATTAAGGAGTGATTGATGGTTCTGATGAGGATCCGACAGATAATGGATAGGTTTTTGTTGCTATAATAGAAGATCAACTTGCACCTATAGTCCAACTAGTAGAGTAGGACTTGGCAACTAAAATTGAAGTAAAGGATGAGTCGATCATTGATTTAGGATGCTCACATCATATGACATGAGATAAAGGTAACTTCTTGAACTTTCAAGAATACAATGGAGGCTTAGTGAGATCTGGAGATGACAAAGCTTGTTTGATCAAAGGTAAGGGTATGATATCTCTTGCTGGTAAGCATAACACTGACAATGTTTACTATATTAAAGGTTTAAAGCATAACCTTTTGAGTGTTGGTCAATTAGTTGAGAAAGCATTTCAGTCACAATTCAAAAATGGACAATGCAAAATCATGAATAGAACTCATTTGGAAATTGCAACCGGTAATCAGACTAGAGGTAATATATTTCATTTGAATAAAAGTGAAAAGACATGCTTGATTGCACATATTGATGAAACTTGGCTATGGCATAAGAGACTCTGTTGTGTAAACTTTGATTGCATGGTGAAAATCAATACTACTAAGGCAGTTTCAGATTTACCTAAAATTGACAAACCTTACAATACAGTATGTAAGGAATTTCAATTTGGAAACCAAGTTATAGTTAGTTTCAAAAGTATTCTAGAAAAATCCAAAAAAATGCTCTAGATTTAATTCATACTCATTTATGTGGTCTAACTAACTAAAATATTACAAGCTGACAGATATTTCATGCTAATCATTGATGACTATTCTAGAATGTGTTGGGTTACTTTTCTTAGAGAAAAATTAGAATCACTTAGAAAGTTCAAACTGTTCAAAGCAATGGTAGAAAATAAAATTGGTAAGAAAATCAAATGTCTAAGATCAGATCAAGGAGTAGAATTCACATCTAAGAAATTTAATGCATTATGTGAAGTAAATGGAATCAGAAGACAGCTATCAGCACCTCAGACACCACAGTAGAGTGGAGTTGTTGAAAGGAAAAACAAAACTATCTTGGATGCAGCAAGAAGTATGTTATTAGAAGCAAACCTACCACATTTATATTGAAGAGAGCCAGTAATTACAATGGTCTATACATTCAACAAAGTTCACATCAAAGGTGAAACTGGTAAGACCCCTCATGAACTATGGTTTGGTATTACTCCTACTCTTAAATATTTCAGAATATTTGGAAGTAAACACTATATTAGAAGAGATGAGTACATTGGGAAATTTGATCCTAGAAGTGATGAAGGATTATTTCTTGGTTATTCATCTAAGAGTAAAACATATAAATGTTTTAACAAAAGAGTGCAGAAAATTGTTGAAAGTACAAATGTGAAGGTTGATGAACAATTCAAAGGAACTTGAAGGTATATAGATTCTGAACTGGCAACATAAATTCTAACAAATGAATCTACACTGAATCCATTGGTATAGAATGAAGATCTAGTTACACCGGTATCATCTAAAAATTCAACAGTAAATGAGGAACAATAGCAAACAAAGACACCCCAGTATGTAATACTGAATTATTTTGAAGATCAGATAATTGGAAATAAGTACAAAGGAGTTATGACAAGAGGAATATTGGCAAATGAAGAGGTATGTCTTATTTCTCAAATTGAACCATCATTAGTTAATGAGGCATGTGAAGATAAATATTACATTAAAGCTATGGAAGAAGAATTAGAACAAATTGAGATGAATAACACTTGGACATTAGTTCCCTGGCCTAAAGATAAAAATGTAATTGGAACCAAATGGGTATTCAAAAATAAACTTAATGAAGATGGTAAGGTTATCATAAAGAAAGAAAGACTAGTGTGTAAGAGATATTCTCAGAAAGAAGGAATTGATTACAATGAGACCTTTGCACCGATAGCCAGAATTGAGGTAGTCGGATTATTTTTGGCTTTTGCAGCACACAAGAACTACAAAGTATATGAAATGGATATTAAATGTGCATTTTTGAATGGAGATCTTGAAGAAGAATTTTACATTGAACAACTTGATGGATTTTTTTTGACAGATAACAAAGATATGGTTTGCAGGTTAAGGAAAGATTTGCATGGATTGAAGCAAGCTCCAAGAGCTTGGTATGCAAGATTGGATAAGTATCTTTTGAAGATTGTTTTTTCTAAAGGTAATGCTAATAGCAACTTATATTTTAAAGTGACTAATGATGACATCTTGGTTATAGAAGTTTTTGTTGATGATATAATCTTTGGAGGAGAAGATTGATTATGTAAAGAATTTTCTATTGAAATGTAGAAAGAATTTGAAATGTCTATGATTGGAGAAATAAATTTCTCTTTAGGATTGCAGATTTCACAGACTGATAAAGGTATATTCTTGAGTCAATCCAAGTACTTAAAGGAGTTACTAAAGAAATTTGGGATGGAGAACTCTAAACTGGTAAGCACACCTATGACTACAAATGACAAACTATCACTAAGGGATGAATCTACACCTATTAATCCAACTAGATACAAATCTATGATAGGAGGTTTACTGTATTTGACACACACCAGACCAGATATCATGAATGTAGTATGTATTGTTTCAAGATTTCAAAGTAATCCCAGAGAAAATCATGAATCAGCAGCAAAAAGGATTTTTCGGTACTTACAAGGCACTATAAATCTTGGATTATGGTATCTTAGAGATGAAAACTTTGAATTATATGCATACACAGATGCAAATTGGGTAGGAGATGTGGATGATAGAAAAAGAACCATCGGCGGAGCATTCTTTCTTGGAAGAAGACTAGTTTCTTGGTTGAGTAAGAAACAAAGTTGTACATCTTTATCAACAACAGAATCAGAATATGTTGTAGTAGCAACTATCTATATGTAGGTACTATGGCTTCAACAAATGTTGAAAGACATAAAGGTAAAATGTAAGGAACCTATAACTATCTATTATGATAACACTGCAGCAATTGGTATATCTAAGAATCCGGTACTACATTCTAAAACAAAACATGTGTCCATCAAACTGAATTTTCTAAGGGAAAATGTTGAAGGAAATAAAACTAGTTTATGTGACTACTAAAGAGCAGATTGTAGATATCTTCACTAAACCTCTGCCTAAGGAGACTTTTGAATATCTTAGAGACCATCTTGGGGTCATACCCCCACCGGTAGAGACTTAGGAAGTTGATGTTTGTCATCAACCGACAGAATTAACAGAGAAATCTTTTACTCCATCTTTCATGGATTCTTAGGGGGAGTAGTTGCTATACAAAATTGATTGGTATTTTGTATATGAACTTGTCTTGGTAATAACTTTGGCATTTGATGTCAAAAGGGGAGAGATTGGTATGGAAAAACACAAGGAAACACATGCTACTCTCAGGAGGAGAGATTGATTACTTTGGGAGATTGTTGGATTTTGGTATTTGGCATTTTTGTTTTAGCACTTTGATGGTTTTTTCATCTTGTGTTGCCATTAATGCCAAAAGGGGAGATTGTTGGTATTTTGGTATAGTTTTGTCATTGATGTCAGCACCTACTAAACATTTATCAACTTTGGCACTTTGGAGAATTAGCAACATTCACTGGCAAACAAGTGACTTATGCATAGTCACTGGTATCTTGTACACTAGCAGGATATAATGATCACTGGCACTTGGAAGGGCATGGAAAACACTTGGTTATGTTGAAGACATCATGTGGACACCTTGTCTTGGAGTTTTGTTTATTGGTATATTCATATTTGCATATTTATTGTTACCGACAAATAGGTCTAGGTTATACACCGGCAGGTTTATCTTTTCTAGATCAACATGGCATGCTATGGAGATGACGTATTGTTGTTGTAAATACATTAAGCTGGCATGTTGAATCAGTTATTGCATCGGGCATTAATTTATTTGTAAAATGATTTTATTGTAATATCTTGTAGATCCGACCTACTAAAATTGGTCTTAGGTTATGATATAAATGTAAGATCTTACTTGTAAGATCAAATAAGGAATGAGAAGAAGATTTATGTGAAGGTATATGTGAGAATAAGTAGTGCTATACCCACAAACATCATTTGAAGATGAAGGAAGGTTTTGTGAAAGCATATCATAACTACATCGATACTGAATCCAACATATGAAGATGCTATTTTGAGTAGTACATCCTTATTGGATTTAACCATCCAATTGTAATCAGTGTGACTCATATTTTGTGTTTGAGCAGTGAGCTCTAGGCACTTGGCCTTTCTGCATGTGCAGACCTTATTTGTATACACTTACTATCTGCAGTAGTATCATCTAATTGTGGGTAAGGTTTCCCACCATGGTTTTTCCCTTTACAAGGTTTCCACGTACAAATATTGGTGTTATGTGTTGTGGATGACTTTGTCTTTTTGTTTCATACATTAATATTTACCAGTATTGCAAATTATCTGATAAAATTGTCCACTGGTATGAAAGACTGTTTCACCGGTATTAAGAAGAGAGTTGATAAAGTTGTTTTTGGTTTAAATTTATTTGACAACTGATTCACCCCTCCCCCTCCTTTCAATTGTCTCTAGGACCTAACACTAACTAGTTCACATAAGTCCTTATTGAGTTGCGTTCATTGTAAATGATTCACATTTGTTGTAAATGTTAATTTTTTAACATGTATGAATTGTAAATTGTTCTGTGACTTATGATATTTGTCATTTTGGTTGTTTTTTTCGCTTGCATTAGGATCTTAATGTTCTTATTTCTAGATAGAAGGGGCCTAATGATCTTGATCTTTGAGATCTGTTACTTCAAGAGGATGTTACACTAATTAGAAATCTTGGGTTTTATCATGTTTTTCACTTTCTTGAGGTTATGGCCAATAGAGCCATGATCATTACTTTGGTTGAGCGGTGGCACTATAAGACATTCTCATTTCATCTTTTGACCAGTGAGTCCTTGATCACTTTAGAGGATGTATGGCAAATCCTACATGTTTTTATTGAAGGTGTGAGAGTAGTATATGGCTATAGATTAGCTATCATAGGATTGTGTGATATATTAGAGTGCACTAAGTAGGATTTATAGATGACTAGTTGGTATGAGATAGCATGGGTTCACCTTGATTACAATGATCTCACTATAGTTCTATGCAGTATAGTAGCAAGACTTCATATCTATGACATAAGATCCCATGTGTTTCTAGTTGGATGGGGTCAATTCATTCATGATATGATTATTCACAAATACATGTTCACATGGGGTCCTTGTCTTCTCATGATGCTATATTATCATATGCATGGTATTGTCTATTTAAGATATAGATATATCAACTGCGACATTACTTTTCTCCAGGTCTGGGCATGGGAGAATATTGCCATTTTTAGACTAGTTGTTCATGTATCTCTTTAGGTAGAGGATCCTTACACATATAGGAGCACTCCAAATATTAGAAATAGGGGTTTGAGGAACATCCTAAATAGGTGCACCAAATAGATATTATATAGTACTTTATTTGGAGACCATACTTAGATTTCCCTGACTAGGCCGATGATGCACAACATTTTCCTTTCTACAGATAGTAGAGATATATTATTGGTTGATACATTGAGACATAGTGGATCATAGACTTGCATATTCTAGCACGGGTGTTGAGACAATTTATGGAGGTATAGGGTGTACCTAATGTTATAGCCTATTTTGCTCATGTTCTTCGGGAGGTGTCTGACTGAGGGGATTCTACACAGCCTCATGATTATTTTATCAAGTTTGATTCACTTCATGCAACATAGTCAGGTTAGGGTGCAGGAGTAGCAGATCTAGGGAACACACTATAGTATGATGTGTGGTGGGTCAGACTGTGGCCTGTTCCATTGACTAGTTCAACAGTTCCCATCTCGCCTTAGAAGATTCAACATCGAATATAGATGGGAGGGGGCAGGATAGAAATTGAGGAGGGGATGATCGAGGAGGAGATAGGGGGAGGGGAGTAGATGAGGCCATTTCTTTTGTAGGAGGAGACGAGGAGGGAGTGGAGGAGAGTGAGGTAGATATTGGTGGTGACATTGAGTCTTCTACTGATGATGATGATAAGTCATCTTTAGGATCATCAAGGAGTGGAGGGGATGATGATGATGATGAGGGCTCCCAAGAAATTTATATGCCAGAGCTTTAGGATGTACCTATTGCTAGAGTAGGTGGGGAGGGTTGATAAGAGTAGGGTGGTGATGATGATCTAGAGGCCCTTAGAGACCAGATCCATAGTTTGGAGGATTCCCTAGCCATAGAGTGGAAGAATCGTAGGAGTGATCAAGATTTATTTTGGAGGGAGTATGTAATAGTGGTGAAATAGAGAGACCAGGTGGTTGCTAAGAGGGCCCATCTCTAGAGAGAGTGCAATAGTTTTGTTAGGAGAGCACATTTGACAAATAATGCCTACTAGAAGTTTATAGTGCCAGGTACCAAGTCAGGCAATGATGCATTGATGTATGATGCAATTTTATTATGTCTTATGATTCTTCTATGTACTTTTATTTATGATAATACCATGATCTGATTATGATTTGAATCTAAATGATATGAATGCAATCACCTAAATAAATATGTATATGAACTATACTAATACAATTAAATAAATTAATGAATGCTACTAAATGAGGGAATGAATATTTTTGTTGAAAATACGCCGAAATAATGGTTTGCCTCTTGAATCAAGTAACCTAGAATAATTTGTTAGCAAAATGATAAGATGTGAAGAAGCATAAAAAAAGAGAATGTTAGATGACTGTGTTAATAGGAAGAATGAATAAGTTGATCCAAGAAAAGATGCTTGATGAAAGTATGATCTCAATTGATAAAATCAGCAAGATGAAATTGATGATTGATACACAAATTTTTTTGTCTTTATTCATAATGAAACATATATTCATCACTAATCCTTATTATGTAACAATGAAACTTTGTACATCTCAGTATGAGGAACCAAGATACAAAGATATCTTATTGCAAAAACAAACACATATATAGTAGACAAGGAGTGAACCCTCCATTCTATAAATGATGCTAGAAGTCGAGGTATGTGTGACATTCATAAAGTGAATGCATTTATCACAAACACCCATGACACCTGTCCTAGAACTTCATTGGTTCACAGCACAAACAAAAAACAAATAAAAAGATCACGTCCATCATGACTCCTCTAGTCACTTGTGGACATCCCTGAGTAGCATAGTAACATGATTTATCGCTAATTAATAAAAGATAAAGACTAACTGGGGTAGAATCTAGTAGACATAAATTCATATCTTCATTCCTAGTTGCTTGATGTCATGGTTGATAATGTTTTATCTCATAAAGTGATGATTTTGTTTAAGACTTACCTATCTGATTTAGAGTGTATCCTCTTCTGTTAAAGACTTGATAATGACCACTTGATATGGATATTTGATACAATTGACAAGATAGTTTGATCTGCTTAATTGCTGATTTTGATAAGATAGTTTTATGCTTTGTTAACTTCATGCAAAGTTTGTGTTGGATATTTTCTAAGGTGTTTTGAATCTTGTGAGACGTTTTATTACAATTTCTTGATTGTTTTTCAATTTTTAGTTTTTTTCCAAGACATTTTTTGATGTTTTGGGTATTTTTAGGATCATAGTCAGAAGTTTTCGATTGATTTTAGTATTTTTTGATGTTTTTGGATTTTGTAGAATTTTAACAAAAACATTTAGGGATTTTTCTAAACTTTTTACATTTTTAGGGTATTTTCAAGACTTTTTATGTTATTTAGGGTTTTTTTTTCAAGACTTTTTATGCTTTTTAGGGTCTTTTCAAGTATGCCCTCAATATGCAGACCTGTTATGACATGATGATCTAGAGAATGCATATGGAGACAATGAAATTTTTGATATGGAGCTATGCTAATGTAGTATGAAAGATGAAGATGAATTTCCTATTCAAACAAGGATGATTGTCTATGATTATCATTATATAATGCATTAATCGAATAAAAGGTACAAATTTTTTTGTAAATATGAGATCAATCTTTTTTCAAAAAAACCTTGGGTCATCCAACCTAACACGCTAAGTAACTAGAAATTATAAATGGAGACATGAAAAAATTCCCCACCGATGCTTGAGACATTTGATCTTTTTTTGCCTATGTGTGTGCAATTGAATTTATTCTAACTCTTATAATAATTAGAGACCCTTAGCATCCTATATTATTAGTTACATGAGTTATTCTAACTTCAAAAAGCTTCTTGGATAGAGCCTCACTATGAGTCAGATGTCTACAGCCCCAATGAGGTATGCACTATAATCTCTCGAATATTGCTCCATTACAAACATGTTTCCATAGCCCTAATGGAGTTATTCACATGTTGCCATAGCCAAGATTTATGATATTTCAGTTATATATCTTTGCTTCTTTTGCTTTGCTATAGAATTTGGCATAGCTCATTTTTTTTTATATATTCTTGCCTTGACTTGTAAGTGATGAAACCTACTTGGGTATGATGATTATAGTGACATTGAAGTAGAATTTGGGATTTTTCACTAGCCACATGATCAGCTAGGTATCTATAATGACTTATAATAAACAATTAATATGTGAGATATAAAAATTGATAGATTTCGAGTAACAAGGCTCCATATTAAAACTTCTACTCAACCATAGATAAAGCCCAATCACAAGGTGGGGTTGAAGATGAATGACCTATAACTTTCAAAAATTTCATGCACAAGTATATAATAAATGGGACAACCTTCGCTCCTTTCACTATAGATAGGTAACTAATTAAGACAATCTCCTTGCTTTATTAATGTATTTATATGTGAATGTAGAGACTATATGCTATGGAGACCGCAAAAATGATATGCGTAAAAAGAAACTATATCTAATGCAGTGTCGAAAGTGAGATGATATGCAAATGTAGAAAGTAAAGTTTAAAATTAACTTAGACCTTAGATAAAATATCTTTTAAGGTGCATGATGTTCATAGGATTGAGGAGTGAATCTCCCTCCATTGTGGTCAAATTATGGGCATTGTTTCCAAGGACCCTTGTTATTACAAATGGACCTAACCAGTTAGGCTCGAATTTTCCTACTTTTTCCCATTTTGCTAGGTTACTTTGTGTTGATTGATAAAAAATGCTTTTATGAATACAACCTTATGGGAAACTTAGTGATGGGAGACCTATGCATATTCACTGAGTGAACTCTGGGGTTTTAGAAGTTGAATCTTCATATATAGGGGGTGAAAAGGGATAGAGAGAATGACTGAAAGAAAAAATAAACTATAGTGATGTGCTGAAATAATTTTAGAACTAAGGCACAAAGATAACTTCAAAAAGATGCAGCTCTAAATCCCATTCAACAATCTACATGCCTAGAAATTTGAAAATGAAACATAGACAATAAATCATTTGACATAAAGCAATACATAAGATTCATCCACTAGATAACAAGTTCATAAACACAGTTCAATCTATGGAGTCTTATGACATATATGTCTGAAGTCACACGGAATTACAAAATTGCACATAAATAAGACTTTGTGCAGAAGTAGATTTAGCACAAAAGGCCAAAGGCATAATTTGATTAGACTCTCCAATGCACAACTATAAATTAAACATGTAATTCTAACAATAAATCGTCTATCTTCTTCCTGCTAATTTTCTTAACCCGTACAAAAGGAAAAGATATTCCTTAAATAATTCCTAGCTAATAGCTCAAGGGAGAAAATAGAGAGCAGGTTTAAAACCACAAGGATCACTAGCAACACTATTATTAATTGTGAAATGACCTTCCACAAACTAAAATAAAAAAGATTCATCTTTTCACGCAACTGCTAATCAAATCTTCTAATGGTGGATCAAATTAAAGGAAATCAACAACCACTACCACAACTGAAAACCACTAGTGACCAAAATCCATCTTCTTAGAACAATAAATAAAAATTCTTGATAGTTACTTCGAATCAAACATTGCAATAGGAGGGAGCATCCTTGAGATGCAAGAAAAATACATTGAAAACCTCGTGAGGAATTGGTACGTGGCACAGGTGAAATCTTGCAAATACACAACCTCGAAGATGTGAACCCACCAAGATACCAATAAAAGCATATCGCCACATGTCATTACTTCTTGGCTTCTTGGAAAAAGGAAAAGAGGAGCCTGAACACTGCGAGTCATGCTGCCACATTGACATGGGGAGGAAAAAACTCCTCACACAAAAAGGGACTAAGGCCCAAGAAAACAAAAAGAAACCAACCCCCTGGAAGGGTACATGAGACTTAGAGTCTACATTTCCTAGTGCTTCCGGGGAAATATCACCTGTGAGATGATGACACCGCCAAAATATTTGGTTCGCCGACTAGGATTATGCCTCCATCTTGAAAAGCCTATTAAAAATTCACTAAAGGGGAGACCAATCTTCCTCGGAAGGGATGGATTAAGCCTTGAGTGCTTGAAAACCTTGATCCAACTCATTGATATCCTTGAAAGGAACTATCTCTAGGTAATTATAAGTTGATTCAAGAGCATCAAGAAGTTTAGCCAAAGGAAGAAATAAGGCCACAAATTCATTGGCTTCAGGCGGATCACTCAATGCTTGAAGGGATGATTGATCCTGTTGCTTTTGTACTATTAAAACTGATATCTACTCAGTTCCCATGATTGCACCATCTAAAAGAAAAGGGGAAGGTAGGCCAAACTTGACAAAGTCTTTGAGGCATTATATGACAAGGTTGATGGAATCTTTTAGAGTTGACAGACTTGAAGCAACATGTTATCACTTCTGTCACAATTCATAAAGTGATTATATTTTTGAATTGTCCCCTCAATATCTATGATTCTCATTGCAGTTAACTTTTACAGAGCAACAACATAAAGCCAATCAATTAAACTCTGAGCCTTAAGGACTTTAGGAGCCAAAAACTATATGGTGTGTTCAATGAAAGGATCAACCTAGCGTGCAAACTTTGAGAGACTGCTAAGAAACATAGAGATGCTTCTAGGAGAAGAGAGGATTGCTTATCTTTTCCCAATATGAATTATGAAGCTCCCACATTAGATAACTAAAGTCCATGGGAGGAGTAGGCTAACAAGCCAATGACTTGGAGAGGAGTTCTACTTCAGCTTCTTTGGATTCTAACCACTCGTGCATTTCCTTCAAGTCTTGTGCTTGTTTTATTACCTAGTGTTGCAATGCTATTATCCTATTTTTATTATCTTGAACCTCATCCTATAGTTGCTTGCCTTCTACCTATTGATTTGCAATGGCCAGTTGTGACTCATGAAGCTCTTGGGTGGACTAAGTTTGCAAGGTCTATAAATCTTGAAAATCTTATATTTTGTTGCTTTCTCCTCCACCAAAAGATATTGAGTGCTGACCAATTCTTGATTCTCCTTCTCTCTTCTGCAATGTCTTCTTGCAACTGAGCTTGAATTTGGGCCATATCAAAAGAGGTAGATTGGATGCACGATAATTCATGGATTTTATCAAGTAGCTCCTAGAAAGCTACTTGCTTGGCCTTTTGTTCTGCACACAACAAGCCCTCAGACTCCTTCAATACCTTTTGAATTTTATCTTGCTTGTTCTTTTACTTGAGTATTATAGACTGTGGATGTGTTATCTCTATTTCTTTAGCTTTCCCTTCTTTCATCAATTGCTCATTTTTAGCTTTTACTCTTCCCAGCTCAGTCATGACTTTCTCTAGGCGACAGGAACATTTCCGATAGTCTGAAAATACCACCTTGTTGGATTCCTCCATGATTTCCACTTTGTCATATGGTTGAGCTCTTCTCTAATCAATGCCAATGGCATGAATAGAGTAGTCTTCAGGTTGCATTTGATTTTTTGGCTTGACAATGTTTGGCACATGCTATTCTCAAAAATGAGAATCCCAAGTTCACCTCCAATCTATCTATGAAATAGCCAACTTCATATAATGAATAACTTCAGGACTTGGACAACATAACAAGGCTTTGAGTCCTTCTACTCTTCAGGCTCTACAAAACCTAGGTGGGTATATCTTTGATGCATTGACTCAAACCCATTACACACATATGACAACATCAACCAAAGTAGATAGATCTCATAAGGCTTAACAACTAGGAGGTTACTGCAGATGGGCTAGATCTACATTGACATCTCAACTAAGTTGAAGCATGAGATAGGTGGAACAAACTAAAACTACAAACATAAAAGTAAATGGATATTTGATTTAAAAAATATAAAAACACTAAGAATCCCCAAAATCTAAAAGACCAATGCCTTATCCAAGGGCATGGAGTCATACATCAAACTGTAAATGAAAACCTCTATTGCAAGTCCACCTTCATCATTAAATATCCCTACATTGATGCCTTACAAAAACACACTACTCAGCTCACTCACAAAATCATCAAATCTTGAAAATATATCCCATTATATATGATTGATTACAGAGTTTAAATTTTTCCTTGAAGAATGCTTGCAAATAATCACAACAATCTCCTTGAGATGACAAACTCCAGCCTCCTTGAGGATTTAATTTGTAACAAAGAAATATACATTCAGAGACAACTTTGTGTAAATGTATGCATGCCTTACATGCATAAGAACCTGCAACAAAAACACCTACAGCAAGAAGATATACTCCATTACTTGAAAAAAGACATTATATTACAAACTTGGAAAAACTCAGAATTGGAAACCAAGATTAAGGAGCCTTGCTCACAAAAATCTAGAACCCTTTCAAAAGAGAAGACCTGATAATAAGAAGGAAGAGAGAATAATTTTGGATTTCTTCCCTGACAATGGCAATTGCCAAATCTTTCAGCATTAACTGCTCACACACTTGGCTTGCAAAAAATCTTCTCTTTCTGACTAAAAAATAAAATTCTGAGATCCTGAGGTAACTGCCCCAAAAAAATTTGTCATGGGTTACACTTGACTCTAGAAATGGATTTCTCAAATTGAGAGATTTCCAACAATATATAGTACTTATATATTAGAGAAAAAATGATCCCTCAGCCATCAATTTCTTGGCAAGTTAGTCATTAATTTCTCTTGCAAATCAATCAGGCACAACAGTCATTT
The DNA here is from genome assembly GCF_030272615.1 of Cryptomeria japonica. NCBI lineage: Eukaryota > Viridiplantae > Streptophyta > Pinopsida > Cupressales > Cupressaceae > Cryptomeria > Cryptomeria japonica. The sequence continues at coordinate 287,376,296 of NC_081406.1, read as the reverse complement.
AAATATTTTCATTTTTACTATAGTCAAAATTCTATACTTAATTTTTACTTTTGCCTCTATGGCCTCTTTCTGCGCTCTACCATGTGTCACCTCTAGATTGGCTCCAAGGTCTATGGGTGCCACCTTAACTGCCATGTCCCCCTAGGATGGATCCTCCACTGGACTTGGGCCTGCCTTGGTTCATTTGATATTATTCTTTCGACCAAACTTCCTCCCTCAGTGAGCTTCTCACATGTCTCATTGATACCTTTGTTTCATCGATACCTTTTATTTTATCAATAGGACTGGTTCTAATTTCTTTGATGTGCTTATGTCGATGGAACTGGCACCTTCGGTGAGTCCATTTAGAGATCCATCAAAGCCAAGGTCTATTCAATAGGTCACTCTTTGGTTTGTCTGTGCATCCAACTAGCTACCATCTAGGCACCACCTGTCTACCCCCTATCATGAGGGTAATCATTCTAGACACTTCACAACCACAATATAGCGACATTCATGGATAGCCTTAGAATTTCACTCCACCATTGATCTTCCTTGGATCTACCATTGGATCTCAGTGATCTATTTGATCTTTAACTCACCCCTTTTCTGCACGTGCTTTATCGCCAAGTCACAGTGAGTATTTGACGGGCATCTTTCTATTGTGGTATAGTAACTTCCATTAGATCTCTTCACCTGGTCGTCATATCTGCATGATTTGATTGACCTTTAGCCTCTTCTCGCTAGCCTACTACAAAATTTGGATGCCCTGAGATGCACACGCATGCGGGGGCCCACCAACGCCGATCTAGCCTTGTCAAAATCCTTTAACCTTTGACACTTAATATGTGTGGGGCTTTGTATTTAAATATGATAAACTCCCTCTGCACTGCCAATATGGGATAAATGATTTCCCTTGAAAGTTCATATCTTTTGTAAACCCAATTTGGTTCCCAAGTAGAAATGCCTTACATAGGCCAATTGCATTTGCTTTGAATTTTCTTTTACCTTCCATATGCCACGTGGGGGCTTTGGCAATACACTTGCCAAGTGAATTTTCCTGAAGGTTTTAATAGCCACACCATACCACGGGCAAGGAGAATGTAGATGTCTTGTTTGAAATGGGCCTCTCAAATCATCAAACTTTTATAGGTCCTAACAACACAATAGAAGCAGACACTAGATTGTAATGATTTTTCTAAAAATAGTCTGAATGCAAGGCTCAATAGGTTTGTGAGAATCTTTAATAGCCTTCCTTTTCTATGATCTTTGAGCATGGACAAGGCTGCCTTGATCAACATATTGATGAAATTTAGAAGGTACAAAGATTATTTGTCCTACAAAAGGAGATCCTGGGGGTGGGTTGAAAGGAATTCAAGCCATTCTAGCTTGCAATTGGGTAGAAGTTGTCAAGGAGAGAGCAGTTAGGGAAAAGGGGAAATTCCAAGGAAAACACCAATAGGAGAGGAGAACAATGACCTAATACTGGATGACACGGTGGGCAAAAACACTACAAACCTGAGGACATGTGAAGCAGAAGACATATCAATTGGCTGGCTTGGAGTCTGAAAAAGAATGGGTCATGCTAGTTGAGTTTTCAAAAGTGATAACAATAGGTGAGGGAGATGTGGATGTGCTCGCTGGGGAAACAATTGATTGAGTTTGCATCAATAGAGTGAAAGATGCGACTGTTATAGGATTACCTAGCATGGAAATAGGGTTGAGAAATGGGTATGTGTAGGATCATGGTGTGCCAAAACAGGCCCTTAAGTGGCAATGAAATTTCAGAAAATCAGAGTTATGCAACTTGACATGAAAATTTGGATAAGTTGTGAACATTATTTTTGAAATACGTAAGAAGATAATATATAGAAAATTGAATGTAGTTTCTAAGCTACTAGTTGTTTTTTGGAAAAAAAAAATCCTATTTGATGAAAATTTTAAATTTCAATGTAGTCGTACTAAAATTTCACAAAAAAAAAAAGAAGTAGACGTATGTCTGACTACCCTAATCACAATCAAATCATAATATTTTTTTATAATATTTATAATATAAGTATTAGACTCATGTTCGGATGTGACACATATTTTTTTTAAAATTTTTATAAAGTAAATAATTATTTATGAATTTTTTACTACAGCTTTTCACAAATTTAGAAACTCCTACATCTGACCACCTTAACTTGGTCAAAACCTTATGAAATTTAATTTTTCCCTATAGTAGATGAAGCATAGGATGTGATGCAAGTTTTAGATTCAAAAAATGTTATACCGTTTGAAAGTTATGAGTGTTTTTCAATCAAGTTTATTAATCAGGACTGTCACCAAAATTCAATTGAAAAATAAATAATAATTATTTATTAAAGTCGAAATAAGACAAGCCTTATATTGTTGGAAAGCTGGGAATGTCCTTTAAAAACCCTTTTCATTTTATCAATTTTAGCTACAAAAAAAGTTCTCAGCCACCAGTATAAAGTCTAGAAAATCAAGGAATATTGAAAAACACATTTTTCAGTTGACTTTCTAGGCTTCTTACTTCCAAGCCAAATACCAAAGCATTCCCAAAACGAAATTTGAAATTTCAAAGTTTTACTACAGAAATCGAATATTCGATAAAATCGGATATCTGATTTTAATAAGTAAATCCTCTAACTAAATTTGAACATAATTAATTTAATGTATATTAATATATTAATATATCAATTTATAAATAAATTAGTATATGATATTAGGGAGAGAGAGAGAGAGAGAGAGAGAGAGAGAGAGAGAGAAAGATAGATAGATATATATAGAGAGAGAGAGAGATGGGGAGGGGGAAGGGAGAGAGAGATAGAGAGAGATTAGGGGAGAGAGAGATAGATGGAGATATTAGGGGAGAGGGATAGAGAGATATTAGGGGAGAGAGAGAGAGAGAGAGAGAGAAGGAGAGGGAGAGAGAGATTAGGGGAGAGAGAGAGATTAAGACACCATAGGACCTAAAGCGACCTAATATGGTGTCATAACGAGTCATATGGTATCCTAAGGGGTCATAAGGGTTCATGGGACACCATATGACCCCTTAGGACAACATACAACCCCTTATAACACCATATGGTGTCGTTAGGGGTCATATGGTGTCCTAGGACACCATATGACCCCTTAAGACACTAAATTGTGTCATTATGGGTCATATGGTGTCCTAAGGGGTCATAGGACAAAATATGACCCCTTAGGACACCATATGACCCAAAGCGACCCAATATGGTGTCATTAGGGGTTATATGGTGTCCTAAAGGGTCACATGATGTCTTAAAGGGGTCATATGACACAATATGATCCATTTGGACACAATATGACCCATTAGGACATAATATGACCCATAACAACCAGATATGGTGTCTTAAGGGGTCATATGGTGTCCTAAGGGGTTGTAGGACACCATATGACCACTATGAACACCATAGGACTCCTTATGACACCATATGGTGTTGTTAGGGGTCATATGGTGTCCTAAGGGGTAGTAGGACATAGTATGACCCCTTAAGACACCATAGGACCCAAAGCGACCCAATATGGTGTCATAACAGGTCGTATGGTTTCCTAAGGGGTCATAAGGGTTCATGGGACACCATATGACCCCTAAGGATAGCATACGACCCCTTATGACACCATATGGTGTTGTTAGGGGTCATATGGTATCCATAGGGGTCATATGGTGTCCTAGGACACCATATGACCCCTTAAGACACCAAATTGTATTGTTATGGGTCATATGGTGTCCTAAGGGGTTGTAGGACATAATATTACCCCTTAAGACACCATATGACCCAAAGTGACCCAATATGGTGTCATTAGGGGTCATATGGTGTCCTAAGGCATCATATGATGTCTTAAAGGGGCCATACGACACAATATGACCCATAACAACCAAATATGGTGTGTTAAGGGGTGATATGGTATCCTAAGGGGTCATAGGACACCATATGACCCCTTAGGACTCCATATGACCCAAAGTGACCCAATATGGTGTCATTAGGGGTCATATGGTGTCCTAAGGGATCATATGATGTCTTAAAGGGGTCATATGATACAATATAACCTATTAGAGCACAATATGACCCATTAGGACACAATATGACCCATAACAACCAAATATGGTGTCTTAAGGAGTCATATGGTATCTTAAGGGGTCGTAGGATACCATATGACCCTTATGGACACCATAGGACCCCTTATGACACCATATGGTGTTGTTAGGGGTCATATGGTGTCCTAAGGGGTTGTAGGACATAATATGACCCCTTAGGACACCATAGGACCCAAAGCGACCAAATGTGGTGTCATAACGGGTCATGTGGTGTCATAAGGGGTCATACAGGTTCATGGGACACCATATGACCCCTAAGGACAACATATGACCCCTTATGACACTATGTGATGTCGTTAGGGGTCATATGGTGTCCATAGGGGTCATATGGTATCTTAGGAAAGAATATGACCCCTTAAGACACCAAATTGTGTCGTTACGGGTCATATGGTGTCCTAAGGGGTCGTAGGACACAATATGACCCCTCAGGACACCATATGACCCAAAGTGACCCAATATGGTGTCATTAGAGGTCATATGGTGTCCTAAGGGGCATATAATGTCTTAAAGGGGTCATATGACATAATATGACCCATTAGGACACAATATGACCTATTAGGACACAATATGACCCATAATGACCAAATATGGTGTCCTAAGGGGTCATAGGACACCATATGTCCTCTATGGACACCATATGACCTCTTATGACACCATATGGTGTCGTTAGGGGTCATATGGTGTCCTAAGGGGTCGTAGTACAATATGACCCCTTAGGACACCATGGGACCCAAAGCAACCCAATATGGTGTAATAATGGGTCGTATGATGTCATAAGGGGTCATAAGGGTTCATGGGACACCATATGACCCCTAAGGACAACATACAATGCCTTAGGACACAATATGGTGTTGTTAGGGGTCATATGGGGTCCATAGGGGTCATATGGTGTGCTAGGACACCATATGACCCCTTAGGGCACCAAATTGTGTCATTATGGGTCATATGGTGTCCTAAGGGGTCATAGGACACAATATGACCCCTTAGGACACCATATGACCCAAAGAGACCCAATATGGTATCATTAGGGATCATATGGTGTCCTAAGGGGTCATATGATGTCTTAAAGGGGTCATATGACACAATATGACCCATTAGGACACAAAATGACCCATAACAACTAAATATGGTGTCTTAAGCATTCATATGGTGTCCTAAGGGGTTGTAGGACACCATATGACCGCTATGGACACCATAAGACCCCTTATGACACCATATGGTGTCGTTAGGGGTCATTTGGTGTCCTAAGTGGTCGTAGGACATAATATGACCCCTTACGACACCATAAGACCCAAAGCAACCCAATATGGTGTCATAATGGGTCATATAGTGTCCTAAGGGGTCATAAGGATTCATGGGACACCATATGACCCCTAAGGACAACATATGACCCCTTATGACACCATATGGTGTTGTTAGGGGTCATATAATTTCCATAGGGGTCGTATGGTGTCTTAGGACACCATAGGACCCCTTAAGACACCAAAATGTGTCGTTATGGGTCATATGGTGTCCTAAGGGGCTATAGGACACAATATGACCCCTTAAGACACCGTATGACCCAAAGCAAACCAATATGGTGTCATTAGGGGTCATATGGTGTCCTTAGGGGTCATATGATGTCTTAAAGGGGTCATATGACACAATATGACCCATTAGGACACAATATGACCCAAAATGACCATATATGGTGTCTTAAGGGGTCGTAGGACATAATATGACCCATTACAACACAATATGACCCATAACAACCAAATATGGTGTCTTAAGGGGTCATATGGTGTCCTAAGGGATCGTAGGACACCATATGACCCCTTAAGACATCAAATTGTGTCATTATGGGTCATATGGTGTCCTAAGGGGTTGTAGGACATAATATGACCCCTTAGGACACCATATGACCCCTAATATCTCTCTCTCTCTCTCTCTCTCTCTCTCTCTCTCTCTCTCTCTCTCTCTCTCTCCCTCTCCCTCTCCCCTAATCTGTCTCTCTCCCTCTCCTCCTCTCTCTCCCTCTCTATCTCTATCTCTCTCCCTCTCCCTCTCCCTCTCTCTCTCTCTCTCTCTCTCTCTCTCTCTCTCTCCCTCTCCTTCTCTATCTCTCTCTAAAATATGACTAATAAAATCAGATTTAATCGGATATCTAATTTCTGCCATTGCCATTAGTGTGGCAATAGTTAAAAAAGGCAACAATGGGAAAAAAATTTGGGACCATAAATTTATACATTAAAATCGGATATCCAATTTTATCGAATATTATCGAATATCCAATTTTTGTAAATAAAAAAGAGCCTTGTGGACCATTTTGTGGATTCCAATGGCCCATAGTCTGCATATTCTATTTTCTATCAATGATCACGAGTTTTTAGATAGGTTAAGACAAATTTGTGCTTTTGGGAGATTCTTAAAGTCAAATCTTACATTGTCAATCATGTAGGAGCATTTGTGTGGAGGGAAATGGGGAGTAGTAGTCGTTAGGAGTCTAAACGCAAAAGAAAACTTTCAAATGACCAAATTAAAGTGTATAAAGAAAGAGATAGACAATGTCATAGGAGGAGAAGACAAGGTATGTTAAATATTTCTAATGTTACTTCAAGTGAAGAGGAAATTGAATTTGAAAATGTGCCACAAGTTATTGAAAATGAAAATGTAGATTTTGAAAGTGAAAATTTTGAAAATGTTGAAAGTGATAATGAAAATGCTCAACATGTGGAAAATTTTGACATAGGAGGTAAAAATGTGGAAAACTTTGACATTGAAGGTAGAATTGCTCAACCAAGTGAACCAAATGTAACACTTAATTACTTTAGAAATGAAGACCCTCTCATGGATGAAAGAAAAATTCCAAATCCAAGACCTTCAAGAACCGCAAAATGGTTATTTGAAATCGATGAGAACATTATTGTGAATCTTGAAGGAAAGAGGTTAACAAGAACCATTTGGTTGTGGGCTACATAAATTTTAAACAAAAATTTTAGCAATAAGACATTGACCGAGCAATGCCAACTCTTTCTTCAATTGCTAAAGATGATAAAGATGATATGATTGTTAAACAAATTGAAGATTCATATGAACAAGAAGATAGAGAGAAATTCTATTATTGCAAAAAATCTATTTGATGCTCTCAATTTATAAATTATTGGAGAAGATTCAAAGTGACACAAAGATTCAAAGTTCATGATTGTTGAAAATGGAGATTGAATACTCAATTTATAGATTATTGGAGAAGTTTGATTGAAAGGTGGAACAGATTGATCAAGATGTGGAACTTAGGTGAGCTCACAAGAAAATTGATAGTTGAAATGTTGATTGTAGGAGTGGAACTCAATAGATTGAATAGATTAATTGAGTCAAATGATTAAGAAAAAGTTGACTGAAGGAAGAAAAAGAATGATTGGAGGAAATAAAGAAGATGACAAAGAAAGCTTAATTTAGAAAAAAGCTAACTAAAAGATGGAAATAGAAGTTGAAGAGAAAAATGATTTAATTAATTAATTGATTGAATTAATTATTTAGCATGTGCTTGCATTTAGACTTAGATTTTCAATTAATCTTTGCATGAAATTTATTCAAATAATTGAATTTATTTAATTCAATTTAGTATTTGAATATATTTAGAACTTGACTTTGATTTTCAATTTGGTTTTTGAAATCATGCACATGTAATTGAATTTGGAAGAAATTAGTAGAATGTGAAATTAAATGAAATTAGAATTTGGGGATTTGGAAATGGAAGAATTAATTAGTTAATTAAATAATTTAAAGAAACTATTTAATTATGTAGAAATAGAATTTAATTAAATAATAAAAATTATTTAATTTAAAGGAATTAAATCACAATTAATTAAATAATAAATATTTAATTAATGCTTAGAAAAGGGTTGAATGATTAGATGATGATAGGGTTAAGATAAAAATTGAGAATTAATATATTTAAATAATGAAGATTATTTAAATTGGAGAATTAACCATAATTAATTAAATAATAAATATTTAATTAACATTTAGAAAATGGTTAAAATAATTAAATGATGATAGAATAAGAAATAGAATAATTAGTAAGATTATGAGGAAATATGAAATAGAAGAATAAGATTAATTAACTTAATTAAATAATTAAAGAATTATTTAATCAATTAGAGGAATAATTAGTACATGATCAATGAGACATTTTTAGGTGTCTACATTTGCCCCTCTTTGAGACAAAGTCAGAACGATGCCATTTCAAAGAAAATGAAAAATTTCTACTCCAGTATGCCCTGGTGACACTTAGGGTGTAAATATGCCCCCTCGAGAGATTGTTTGTGCATTAAAGACATGAATGATCTCTTGAAAAAAAAGAAGAATGTGAGATGAAAGATAGAAGAATGGTTAGTTGATTAGAGATAGAGATAGGTGATGTGAAGATGATATTGAGATAGAATATGAGAGAATGAACCTTAGAATGAAATAGAATAATGTTAGATGATAGAAAATGATGAGAGAAAGAGATGATGAGAAAAGAATGTTTAGAAAGAATATACAATTTAGAGAGAAGATGGGAAATCAACAGACTATCAAAAAATAGATGACATGAGAATGAAACTGAATGAATCACAAACCTGTGTCATTTATTTTATTGCACCAATATATATTCATCATTGAGCCTTACTATTGAACAATGAAGCTTAGCACATTAGGGTATAAGGAACCAAGATGAAAAGATATCTCATTGTAGAAACAAACACATAGCAAACAAGGAGTGAACCCTCCATTCTAGGAATTACACTAGGGGTCAAGGTATGTGTGGCATCCAATAGCTAGAAGCTCCTATCACAGACACCCACTAGAGAAATTTACCTAGAATTTCATCGGTTCACACCACAAATAGAAAACAAAGAAAAGGATAATGCCCATCATAGATTCTCTAGTCACTTGTGGACATCCTTGAGTAGCATAGGAACAATATCTGTTGTTAAATGATAAAAGATAAAGACTGACCCGGATAAAATTCAGTAGCTATAGTGACCTTGTGCCTTGGTTCTCAATTGCTTGATGTGATGGTTGATAATGTTTGATCTCAGAAAGTTGCAGACCCCGTTGAAGAATGACCTGTCTAATTTTGAGTGTATCCTCTTCTGCTTAAGATAAGATAATGATCGCGTTAATATGGATATGATACGATTGATAAGATAGTTTGATCAGTTGATTGTAGATGTTTGACTGGATAGTCGTATCCTTTGTTAAAGTTGTGCGAAGTGTTTGCTAGATATCTGCTAGGGTATTTGTTTCTCACAAGACATTTTATTGCAAGTTTTTTTGATTGATTGATTTTTGATTTATAGTTCTTTTCCAAGAGCTTTTTCGATGTTTTTGGATTATGTAGATCGTTATTTGAATGTTTTTGATTGATTTTTTCAGGACATTTTGTAGATGTTTTGGGTTGTTATATTTTTCATATTTGAATGTTTTTGGATTTTGAGTTTTTTTCAGTGTTTTTGAATTTTGAGTTTTTCATTGTTTTTGGATTTTGTCAGGACTTTATATGATTTTTTGGACTTTTTTCAGGACTTTAAATGATTTTTTAGGATTTTTTCAATTATGCCCCCAATGTGCAGACCTATATGACATGATGATTTGTAGAATGTATGTGGAGACAAATGAATTTTTGACATGATCTATGTGAATGCAATATGCAAGATGAAGATGCATTTCCTATTCAAACAAGGTTGACTGTGTTTGTTTTAGCATTTGTAATACACCAATTGAAATGAAGGTGCAAAACATTTCATAGATAAGTGGTCAATCGATCCCTAAGGCCCTTTGGAACATTCAAATCAACACACTTAGTGACTAGGATTTACAAATGGAGACATAGAAAACTTCCCCATTGGTTTTTGAAACTTTGATCTTCTTTTGCCCATGTGTGTGCAAACAAGTTAAATCCTGCTCTTGTGTTAACTAAAGATCCTTAGCATCCTATATGACTAGCTACATGGATTATTCTAACTTTATAAGCATCCCTAATAGAGCCTCACTGCTAGCAAGCCTTGAGAGCTCCGACGAGGTTATAGACTGTAATTTCTCAAATATTGCTCCATTGCTAGTAGGCGTCCATAGCCCTGATGGAGTTACTTGCATGTTCCCATTGTCAAGATTTTTTATCTCATTTGTATACATGATATTTCAGTTATATATCATTGCTCTTTTGCCTTGAGATAGATATTTGACATAGCTCTTTTTCTTTTTATTTTCTTGCCTTGACTTGTAAGAAATGAAACCTACTTGGGTGTGACAATTATAGCAGCACTAAAGTAGAATTTTAGATGTTTCACTAGTCCTATGATCAACTAGGTGTCTAGAATGAATAAGAGATTTATTGTGTTTGAGATATAGCAATTGATAGATTGTGGGTTAACAAGTCTCAAATAGTGAAATCACTACCCAACCATAAGTAAAGCATTGTCATAGGGTAATGTTGAAAATTAATGACCCTAGGACCTCAAAGACTTCATGTCCGAATATCTAAGAAAGGAGATGACCCTTGCTTCTCTTAAATGAAAACAAATGATAAACTTGGACAATTGCCTTGTTTTATTGATGCTGCTAAATGTAATTATCAAAAAATTTGAGAATGCAATGCATTTAAAAAAAGAAACTACATGTAATGCAGTGTTTTAAATGATATGATATGCAATGCAGAAAGTAAAACCTAAACTACACAGCCCTTAGGCATAATATCTGTTGGTGTAAATAATTATTCATCATAGATATTATTACACTTACTTAAGTTTACTTAGGATAATGCATTTCATAGTAGTTTGGATATGAGACACTTGGGTGTTTGTGCCACATTGGGATAGTGTGTGTAGGAGAAATTCCACCTTTTATGGTGTTGATCTTGTTATTACACTATCATATCCACTTATAGTGGAGTGATAATTCCACATTCAGTGGGTGATCCACCTCATGTGGAATATTATATTATTTCTCCTACCTATGCACACCTATTTCCTACCTACCCTTATTTCTCATTGAGCCACATGTCATATTTGTGTGCTCATACATCCATATGGCCTTGCCTATATAAGCAGGCCTCTATTCATTGTATGTAACTATTGAACTATTGAATCCAGTTGATTATTGTTGATCATTTCTATTGATGAGAATACAGTTTATTCTTGTCCTATATTGTGTCTCTATTTTGTACATTTCATTGAGCTCTTGATCTTGGCAAAATCCAACATGGTATCAGAGCCATTGGGGCTTCATTGATTCATCTTGAAGAGGCATTATTGTGATGTCAAGAGGCAGATATGAGGAGCAGCATCTTTTGGAGGCGTCCTAGACCAGATCCAACCCCACCATTGCATCCAAAAGGTTGTTTCCATGAATTTTGGTTATAAAGTCAGCCTATTTTACACTGCCCGAGACCACGCGTCACCGCCCGTACGTCGGCCCCCGCCAACCCTCGACGCCGCTCGCCCGTCTCCGTCAACACGCCACGCCCATCCTTGTTCCGCCCGCTGCAGACATTGGTCCTACCACCACCGACGCTGGCTCCTCCCGACCCGGTCCTCCGCGCCGCGGCACCAGAAAACGCTCCTCTCGCCACCTCCCGGCGCCAACGCGGACAGCCGACAGGTCAAACAAACTGACGAACCCACGTCCGCCACGTGGCAGGCAGACATTGGCCCATGGGTACCTTTTGTACAATCCATACACTGACACATATGCATGGACTGCCACATCAGCACCAAATCAGCCTGCCCAGTCAGCAAATCCGTACGGTACGGAATACATAGTCACCTTGCCATGTCATATGTCCGTACAGTACGGATGCCCAGTCAGCAGGGTGAAGTTTTTGTGATGGTCATACGGCCATCAAATTTAACATAGTGAATTGATGACATCAATGCCACGTCAGCAGGGTTTGAAAATTTTGGACCCCCCTCTCATTTGCATTTTTGATTTTGCAGTTCAACTTCAAATGGCCATAACTTGCTCATTTTTGCTCCTTTTTTGGTGCAATTTTTTTTGAAATGGGCTAGAATTTTGTGCTCTCCACAGTGGTGAAGAAATTTTTTGATTTTGATGCATGAATTTTTTAGAAAATGCAGTTTTTGGTGACTGTACTTGAGTAATCCCAGTTTTTGCAACTTTCGAGGCTTTGTTTGGGGTCATCCGACCTCCTTTTTAGGTGTCATTTTTTTTGAAAGTGCGTATTTTTTTGTCTACTTTCACATGATGCTATTAGATTGATGCCATTGTAAGTATAAATTGTACTTTCAGATCTTGGCCATTTTTGGCTCTCTTGGTACTTGTATATTTGCTTGAAACTTAGTTAGATTCATTGCACTATTGATTGAAGTCTCTTGTATCTCATTTGAGAAGTTTTAAAATTTGAATCATAAGTCCACTTTGCCTTGTTTTGCAAGTGGCTCATTGTAATCGCACTAAGTATAAAGTGCCAAAATCATCACTTTCGGGGGGTATTTTGATTGAGTGAATTTGGGGGGGTGTCTCTTGTACTTTTGTGCTCTTGTGTTCCTTCCTTTTTGCTGCTATGGGTTCTTCTAAGTTTCCTCTCTTAACTCCACATAACTATGCTACTTGGAAAATTGATGCATGGAGTAAACTTATGGAAAAATGACTCACTCATTACATTGATGGAACTATTGTTGCTCCAGCTGATCCTAAGGCTGACCTAGTTGGTCACTTAGATTGGCTCACTAAAAATATCATGGCAATTGGTACCTTAAGAAAGTATGTATCAAAGGATCTCATTTTTCATATTGAGAAATGTACTCTAATCAAGGATGCTTGGCAAAAGTTTCAAGACTTGTATGGTCAAGTTGATGAGATTAGGGGATATCAAATTGATAGTGATCTCACCATGTTAGATCCCAAGAACTTTGATACTATACAAGATTATGTCACTAAGGCAAATGAGTTGAGGGCACAACTCAAAGATTGTGGCATTGATAAAAAGGATACTCAATTGATATTCAACTTGATAGGCAAGCTTCCACAAGAATATGTAGCATTTGTTTCTAGTTTCCAAACCCATAGGATGACAATGGGTTCAAGCTACAAAATGCCTACATTTGATGCTTTCAATGAAATGTTGATGATGGAACAAACTAAGTTGATAAGCATGGGCATTCTTAAGGCTTCTAAGTCTCAAGCATTAGTAGCAAATCAAGGGAACAAAGGAAATCAAGGAAAGGACAACTCAAACAAGAAGAAATGGCAATCAAAGCCTAAGGAAAAAGCACCATCTTCTCCACAACAAGGAGATTCATCCTCTTCTAAGAGAGATAATTCACCAAAGAGGGAAAGACCTACTTGTGCTTATTATAAAAAGATTGGTCATGAGGAGCATCGTTGCTATTCTAAGAAGATTGATGAGCTCACACATATCATCAAAAAGCATAACATTGATTTGCCTAAAGTCTACAAGAAGGATGATTCATCAACTTCCACTTCCTCACATTCAAAAGGAAAAGGGCAAGCATTCATGGCTTCAACAAGTGGGAAGACTCACTCTTTTGGAACAAGAAAAGGAAAAGCTCTATGTGCTACTATTAGTCATGATTCAGAGAGATGGCTTCTAGATTCAGGGGCTTCTCATCATATGGCATCTTCACAGTCTATGTTCTCTACATTTGAGCCTTGCACCATGCCACAGATTTTGATGGGAAATCATACATACATGGATGTGATTGGGAAAGGATCTATTGACATTGGGGATAACTCCTTCAATGATGTGTTGTGTGTACCCCACTTGACAAACAATCTCCTTTCTATCTATCAAATCACACATGGCGCAACTAAGAGAGTTGTGGAGTTCACACCTGACTCAGTTTTCATTAGAGACATGGAGACTAGAGCTATCATTGCAACTAGGGTGGTTGATCATGCATCTCGGTTATACTCCTTTTCAGATTTTGTTGATGATGATGATTTCACATTTGATGATTCTATACATGATGATCACACTTCTTGTGATGGTTCAGATTTTGAGGAGAACTTTGGAAACTTGAACATGGGGATTCTCACATGTGACCCCACTCTTGAGTCTTGTATTTCATCTCCTCATATTGATATCACATCACCTATTGCACCTGATGATGCAGATAGTGTGACAGTTTTGCCTTCATGTGATTCAGTGCAGCAGGATATTCATTGTCTTCTAGCTTCAGATTCTTGGATTGATTACTTGACAGACATTGAAGATTTGGGAGACATCATTGATGACATTCATCTTCTCTTTGATGAAGATGATCCTTCTTCGATTGTTGCTAGGGAACACTCTGACCCTCTTGTTCATTCTCTACATGATCATTCCTTCGAGGTTGATATGATTGTGGATACTTATGTACAGCAGTTGGAGGAGGTCTCTTTATGTTTTGAGGAGACATGTGAGTCTTTGGGACATGTTCTACATCCATCTCCACTAGATCTTGGAGTGCCTTTTTCAGCAGTGTGGCATAGTTTACCACCTTTGGAAGGGGTATCCTTCAGCATCGACATGGGGACACTTGAGCAGTTTTCAGAGATTCCTTTCATCATGAGTTTTCTTCATACATCTTCCCTTCATGATTGGGGAGACTTCATGGATACACCTTTGGTTTTGTTTCTTCCTAAGGGGAGGAATGTTGTTCGATGTTCATGGAGCAGTTTCTTCATACATCAAGCTTCTATCATTGGTGCAGATTCTCCATTGAGGGGGGGTCATAGTTTGACTTCTCTTCTTCTCTCATATGGGGGGGACTTTTTCCTCACATGGGGTTTTGTTCCTCACATTCTTCTATGAGAGTTCTCTTGTATAGCTTTCATCTCTCTTTTTGGGGGAGGGTTTTTTCCCATTGGATTTCTCTCTCTTTCCCCACTTTGTGAGAGATTTCATTGCATTGGTTTGCATGCATTTGCATTTGTACATGGTTACCTAACATGGCCTCGTAGCCGGGACCCATCTTGCATTGCTTAGTTGAATTGTAGACTTAAGTGCATTCCCTTCAGTTGCACTTAAGGGGGGGTGTTGGTGTAAATAATTATTCATCATGGATATTATTACACTTACTTAAGTTTACTTAGGATAATGCATTTCATAGTAGTTTGGATATGAGACACTTGGGTGTTTGTGCCACATTGGGATAGTGTGTGTAGGAGAAATTCCACCTTTTATGGTGTTGATCTTGTTATTACACTATCATATCCACTTATAGTGGAGTGATAATTCCACATTCAGTGGGTGATCCACCTCATGTGGAATATTATATTATTTCTCCTACCTACCCACACCTATTTCCTACCTACCCTTGTTTCTTATTGAGCCACATGTCATATTTGTGTGCTCATACATCCATATGGCCTTGCCTATATAAGTAGGCCTCGATTCATTGTATGTAACTATTGAACTATTGAATCCAGTTGATTATTGTTGATCATTTCTATTGATGAGAATACAGTTTATTCTTGTCCTATATTGTGTCTCTATTTTGTACATTTCATTGAGCTCTTGATCTTGGCAAAATCCAACAATATCGCTTAAGGTACATGTTGTTCATAGGGTCAGACAGTGGATCTCCCTCCATGGTAGCTAAATTATATGCTCCATTGCCTATAATCCTTGTTATGATGAAAGGACCTAGCCAGTTACATTCAAATTTCCCTGGCTTTTCTCATTCTGCTAGGTTCCTTTGATTCTCTTTAAGTACTAGATCTCCCACTTGAAAAGTTCATGGGCGAACTCTTTTATTATAACTTCATCTCAGTCTATTTTGATATCCTTGTAGATGGTTGAATGTCATTTGTCTCTTTTCATCAAGGGTTTTAAGTTCTTGTAACCTTGCTATCCTGTAGTCTTCCTCTAATATGATGTTCTGTAAGGAGACTCTTAGAGACGATATTTATATTTCAATGGGGAGTATCACTTATGTCCAATAGACCAAGGAATATGGTGTTTCTCCTATAGGTGTGCATTCTCCTATTCTGTAAGCCCAAAAAGCAGGATTTAACTAGAGATGTCAGTCTCATCTGTGTCAGTGACTACTTTTTTAAGAATTTTGAATATTGTTTTATTTGTAGCCTCTGCTTGTCCATTACTTTGTGGATAATATGGCATGGAAAATCTCTATTGTATGTGAAATTTGTCACACAACTCTTTCACTTCCTATTTTTTAAATGGATGCTCATTATCTGTAACAAAGCACATTGGAACTCCATATCTACATACAATGTAGTTGAGCATGAATTTGATATCTTCTTTCCAGTGGTGTATATAAGAGGAATTGCCTCAACCCATTTGGTAAAGTATTCAGTGGTTGTCAAGATGAGCTTGTACCTATTGGAAGAAGTAGGGTTGATTTTACCCACTAGATCTAATCCCCATTGTGAAAATGGCCATGGTGATATAATGGGTTGAAGATCTTATGCTAGTGCATGAATGAGGTCTCCATGCATTTGGCATTGTTTACACTTATGTACATACTTGTAAGCATCATTTTCCATAGTTGGCCAGTAATAACTTGTTCTCAACAATTTCTTTGACAATGGTAGACTGCTTTGGTGAGCCCCATAGATTCCATCATGGACTTCTTTTAAAGAAAGGCGTGCTTCACTTTCATCTAGAAATCGGAGAAGAGTTCCAACAAAACCCTTTATATACAAAGTATCAGCTATAATGGTGTATCTAGATGCCTGACAAATAAAGGTCTTCTTTTAATTTTTGGACAGATCTAGTGACATGTATTGAGTATGTAAATATGTATATATTTGATTATACCAAGGTGATTCTGACCCATAATTGCACATACATAATCTGATAGGGGAGTCTCATATGCAGGTAGCATCAACTTTTCTATGATGAACTCGAACTGAGTTTTGTTAGCAAGCATATTGAGAAGAGATCCTATGGTAGCCATTGCACCTGTTGCCTTTTTCTGTATCCTTGGGATCTATTCGAATCTAATTTTTCTGAAGTGCTCCTTTTAATCTTCGAACAACTTCTTATAAGGCATGAGTTTGTCATTCTTCATGTTGTAATCATCATTGACCTATTTACAATCAACTGTGAATCACCATAGATTTGTAACTCTTGTATTCTCCATTGTACAGCTGTATGAAGCCCTATGAGGAGAGCTTCATATTCAGCTATATTATTTGTGCATTGGAAATTGATCCTAAATGGCTTAGATATAACATTCCCTTGAGGGGTGACAAAAAGAATCCCTGCTCTAGATCCATGACTTGTATATGACCCATCAAAATATAATTTCCATATTACAGAGGCAGTTAATGTAAACACGGATTCATCTAGAAAGTCTTTCAGCAATGGGTGATTGTCATGTAAAGGAGCCTCTGCTAATTGATCTGCTATAATTTGTCCTTTGATGTCTTTTCTGTCTATGTATTCTATATCAAACTTGCTCATGATCATAACCCACTTAGCCAATCGCCCGATCAATGTTGCTCTACTCAATAGGTACTTGAGTGGGTCAAAGCGTGCAATGAGTTGTACCTTGTGACTCAACATGTAATGTCTGAGCTTTTTAGATGCAAAGATTACTGCTAAGCATGTTCACTCTATAGGAGTATAATTAAGCTCATAGCCGATCAGGGTCCTACTTATATAATAAATGGCTCTTTCTTTTCCATTTTTGTCATGTTATGCCAATAGAGCTCCTAGAGCTGAGTTTGCTGCTGATATGTATAACAATAGAGGTTTCCCTAGAGTAGGAGACACTAACACTGTTGTGTTCAAAACATAATCTTTCATATCTTGGAAAGCTTCCTGGCATTGTTCTATCCATTTAAAAGTAACTCCTTTCCTGAGTAAATGCTTGAATGGGTGACACTTATCTGCTAACTATGCTATGAATCTCCTTATGGATTGCAGTCTTCCTTGTAACCCTCTGAGTTGTTTAAGTGTTGACAAAGGTTGCATATCAATGATTGCCTTGACCTTGGCAGGTGCTATTTCAATTCCTTTGTTTGGCACTATAAACCCGAACAATTTACCCGCTACTATGCTAAACACACACTTCTTCGGGTTTAATCTGACATTATAATGTTCCAACCTTTCAAATATCTGTGTAAGAACTGCAAGGTGACTTTCTCTTGTTTGTGATTTAGCCAATATGTCATCCACGTAATATTCCATTATGTTGTGGATCATGTCATGAAACAATGTTGTCATGGGTCTTTGGTATGTTTCTCTGACATTTTTGAGACAAAATGGCATCACATTCCAGTAGTATGTTCCCCATGGGCATGTAAAGGCCATTTTATGTTGATCTTCTAATGCAATTTTAATCTGGTTGTATCCTGAAAAACCATCCATTAAGGATAGCATCTCATTTCTAGCTATTAGATCAACTATCATATCAATAATTGGAAGCGAGAAGTCAACCTTAGGACAAGCTTTATTTAGATCCCAGAAATCCATGCAAATTCTTATGCCTCTTGTGGGCTTAGTCATAGGTACCAAGTTGGATAGCCATTCTGCATAGTCAATAGGTCTAATAAAACCTACATCCAACAACTTTTGTAGTTCTATTTTAACCAGTAATGCGATACTTGGATGCATTTTTCTCAATTTTTGCTTGTAAGGTTTAACTCCCAGTATCAAAGGTAAGTGATGCAACACTAATTTAGAGTCTACGCCTGGCATTTCTGAAGAGGACAAATCAAATTTGATAGGTCATTACTTGAAAAAATGAATGAATCTATCTTTTTCTTCTTTGCTTAGTGATTTTTCCAGATGGATGTTATGTACAACCTCCCCTCTGCTATGTTTACTTCTTCTGTTTCCTCTGTAAGTAATGCTAAACTTTCTCTTTCCCTAGGAAGATTACCCAAGTCACTCTTGCCATTATGGGTAGTTTGATCCTTATCTTCTATTGTAGAAGAAATCTCTTCTCCAAAGTATGATGTTCTATTCAGGTCTATAACAAACCCTTCTTTGTGATCACCTTGTGGAAATCCCTCTGTGACTCCTAGAAATTCTGAAATTGCTTCATCATTTTCAAACCAGTCCAGCGTTGGTTTTCCTTCTTGCCCCCAATCAATCAAGTGTGAATGCACTAGGGGTAAATATTTATTCCCTTCTTTAGTAGACTCTAATAACATGAAGACTTGATTGTTTGAATGACTTTGTTTATTTTCATCCTTTATAAGCTTTATTTGATACCTTGATATTACACTTTCTAGTGGGCTAGAATCATGGAGTGATAAGAATTCATAGTCATGAGAGTCTACCTCACTTTCAATATATGTTTCATCATATGAGCTATCATCACTTATTTCTTCTTGTTCCTGCCTCTGATTTTGTTGTAGATTGAATGGTCTTCTTTGGACATTAGTTACCCTTCTTAAGCCTAGTATAAGCCTTCGCAATCTTTCTTCATCTATTTCATTAGGTTGAGATTGAGTTGTTTCTCGTGGGAGAAGTAGTGACAATAACCATGGATGGGATTTAGGTGGTGGTGGTAAACCTGCATCTATTGTCACATTAGCCCATACTATTGTGCCAACAACTACATCATTTTATAACTCAGTGGTAGGTTCTTGCAAGAGTTGTCTCATGTCTTCTCCATCTGATTTTGCACTAGGTGATGTAGGTACCTGATTACTTGTTTGAGAGAAGATGGGAGGACTTGTGTGGATAAATCCCTTTGTGGTATGTAGTCTGATGGTTTCCTTGGTCAATTTAATATATCAAGGGTATGCTATCTTGCTTCTATGATATGTTGTACATGCTTATATCCCAATCCTTGATTCCCTGGATTATCATTAGGAACAACAGGTTCTAGTCTTCCTTGTTTCTACAACCTAAGGCTTGTGGTACCATCATATCCATGTCTTTGGAGTATTTTGAATCCATTTCCATACTAATCTGTGTGTATTCTGGGTATTGTCATATGATCTTCTTCTCTATATATCTAATGGTTAACATCTTCATTTAGGGATTGTTCTTGTAAGTCGTCCCATCTAATGAAAGAGCATGAGTCTGTGTATCTGACAATTTCTTTTCCTTTGTCCTATTTTTGCGCTGTATTTTGAGGTTTCCCAAAGGACTTAGGAGAAAGAGACAATTGTCTCCCACTTAAAGTATTTGCAATAGAATACTCTCCACAACCCATATCTTTTATCTGTAAGGAGGATGTTGTAGGCATATACTTTTTTGTTTTTGTGATCATTAATGTTTCCAGTTGTGTAGTGAGAGGTGTAGCCTGATTGATACCTACTTGATTATCCACACTGTCTTTTAGGTAATTACAATGTTGGAATGGATTTGGATCACCCTTTATGGTGATTTCAATACTATTGTATGGGAATTTGACACATTGATCAAATGTGGATGGTACTGCTTGGATGGTGTGGATCCATGGGTGGCCCAATAACATGTTATATCCTAGTTCTTTGTCCAAGACTTGACAAGCAACCTCTATCGTTATAGGTCCTACTTGTACAGGTAATGTTACAATGTCTTTTGATGGACATTCTTCATCATCGTAAGCCTTGATATTTATCCTCTTGGAAGAATCAATGTGAAGTTCATAATATCCTAGTGCTTTGACCATCTTTAAAGTACAAATGTTGAGACCAGCTCCCCCATCTATGAGTACTCTTTTGATTCTTCTCTTATGAATGTAAGCTTCCAGATGTAGTGGGTCGTTATGAAGCAGTCTATCACTAGGAATATCTTATTCTATGAATGCAATATGTGTGCCTTGTGTCAGATTTCCCACCATAGACTGGAAGGCATTTTCATCTATATCTCTGTCCACTATCGAATCTTGAAGTGCTTTGTCTAGTATAGCTCTATGAGTGGGTGAAATACACAAAAGTTTGAATAATGATATCCATGCCAAAGTTTTTTTAAGTTGCTCAACAACATTGTAAGTCCCTACCGCTAGTGGTTTATTTTGTGGTATTCCTTGTAAAGTTGCCTTTGATATGCGAGTAACTACTACACACTCTCTATCTCTAGGAGTTATGGTGATTGTAGAAACTGTATCATTTGACATACAAGATTTATCTGTATCATAGGCTATTTTATCAAGGTTTATGTTAAATCCCTCTTCATAGTCTTTATGTGTATGTTTGACATCCATAATGTGTTCTATGATTTCATCTTCAAACCAACCTGAGTGAGATGGTTGATCATGCCCCCAGTCTCTGAGACAAAGATTTCTATCATCATCATACTTTGGTGCCTCTGATATCATGCAAATTTGGTTATCATCTCTATGAGTGTCTTGATATTAGTCATCTTGATCAAGTGTTTCTTGTGAATCATTGTTTGCTATATCTCCTGAGCTAATGGCATGAATAGTGTAGTCATATGAGGCCTTTGTGTAGTTAGCTATATTGTCTTGGGTACCTGATGTGGTAGCTTTCCCTTTGTCATGCTTAACAAAAGGATCTTTAAAAATCGTATGATTTGTTTTTGTTGAGGTTTTATTGGTATCAATTGTGATGTCCCCTTGGTCTATCATATCTTGGACCAAGTTTTTCAATTTGTAGCAACTTGCTATTTTGTGACCTTTAGTCTGATGATAATCATAGAAATAATTATCATTCCACCATTTGGGCTTGAAAGGACCTGGTTCATACACTCTTACTTCAGGTAAAGTGATCATGTTTGTTTGTATTAAATTTTTGAGCACTGACTCAATAGGTTCTCCTAGAGGTGTGTAATTTCTTCTTGGAGCATTTACCTTGGGATATCTTGTGTTCATATTTTTTGTAGAATTTACATTTGCTGGGGTTGTGTTATTCCCTATATGTGGATTAGATGACTGACTCATTCCCAAAGATAAAATGGGTTGAGTTTTCTTTATCATTCTAGCATCTATAATACCATCATTGGTCACATTTTTGTTTTTCGACCAAAACTTAGATTTTTCATTGTTCTTGGTGTTGCCATACTTAATAAGACCTTGTTCTACTAGTCCCTTCTCACATTTGAGAGACTTTTCCATGATTTGTTTGAATGTGGCTAAACATTGCATTTGTATCAGATATTTAATCTTAGGAATCAATTTTTTTGTGAACATATCCACTTGCACTATTTCTGGGATAACTGTCTTGCACCTCCTATAGAGAGCCCTCCATCGTTGTATGAAGGATGAAAATATTTCATTCTCATGTTGTTTAGCAGCACACAAGTCCATCAAAGTAGCTGGGGTATCAATGTTGTGTGAGAAGTTTGCAATAAATTGTTCAGCTAATTCTCCCCATGATGTGATGGTTGGTGGTAAATGTGAAAACCATTCTAAAGTCGGACCTCATAGACTTTTAGGAAATAGTCTCATTAAATAAGTATCTTCTAAGGCAACTTCTATACATGCTATAAAAAATTCTCTGATATGATCTCTAGGATCACCCTTCCCTCGATATCAATCAAATTTGGGTGTTTCAAAATGTTATGGGAAAGGCGGCATGTATAATGTGTGATCAAATGGATAAGGATGTAGATCCTATATTGTGTAGCTTTTCTTGGTGTTACCAGTTTGCATGGTTGTCATTTGTTGTTGCAAATTCTATATTTGTTGTGTCAGAATATCTATTTGTTTCATAGGTAGACCTTGTGTTTGTGTATGTCCCACAAAAGGATTCGTGGTTGCATAACTAGGAGGTTGTTGGAAGGTACCAAGATTATAACTTTGCGTGTTGTGCATTTCACTAGCTACTATGAAATAGGTGATATGTGAACCCATGTTTGGTTGAATTGTACTTGTGGTATTGGCAAGACCTAGATTTTGATTTTGATGACTATATGTGGATCCCATAGAATAGGAAACTGGAGGTTGGGTTGCACTTGTTGTTTGTGTTTGAATAGGTGCTGAGACACTTGATATTATCAGTATGCTTTGTGATGGTATACTAGCATTGATCACCAAGGATGACACACTTGTTTGAAAGTTTGCATTTGCATTGACATTTGTTTGGATAGGTCCATTTTGAGGAAGACTAGAGGTCGTTGCTTGTATTTGTGTCATGGGTTTTGTTTGATTGTTGTCTTGACCTAAAGTTTTTCTTGGTGGTAAAATCTTTGTGACATCAAAATCCTCAGGGAGTTTCGCCCCATTTTGTATTAACAACAAAAGATACTTGTCCCTATCACTATGTATAAGTGCATCTAGGATCATGAGGACATGTGGGTCTTGTTGAGCAAACTCAATTTCTTTATTTGTCAAATGTTGTTGTAATTTGTTTAGGGTGGACATTGTTTGTGTACTTGAGTGTTGACCTGTTGACATTTCCATATTCCAAGTAGGGTTTACAAACAGTGTGTTGTTCGGGTCCATTATTCCTTTTTCTTTTTGTGACCTTGTGATGGGATCTAAAATTGCTTATATGAGGGTGGTTCTATGCAAGATGATGACTTAACACTAGACTATAGATGTAAATATGAGGTATGCAAGACTATACAAGACTCTCTATTGAGGATTTTGACATCAGACCTGTTGAGAATTTCTAGATTTCTCTAATGGAATTCTTTCCATTTCTTGACTAAGTTGTTCAACCTCAATCTCTCTATCAATTCCATGGGAAATCTTAGACTCAATGTTTATCTCGTGTATGACTCCTATATATTGAGGTGCCCTTCTTAAGTCCCAAGATAAGTTAGCTAGACCATCAATGATTTCTTGTTGACCGTCATTTGGAACTAAATTAGGTTGCTCGAAGGGGAGAAAACCATCACCTGGGAGACCCATGAAGTAACATGCTATAAATCTATAACCGATAATGAACGTAGATGTATATGAGGTCTAGATGATGACGTATATGATAATGTAACTAATATGGATGACAATACAAAAGATAAGATGATAATGAGGACATAAGTGGGACTATGAAAAAGACATAGGATGATAATGAGGACATAAGTGGGACTACACAAAAGATGTATGATGATAATGAGGACATAAGTGGGACTATGCAAAAGACATAGGATGATAATGAGGACGTAAGTGGGACTATGCAAGGACTATGTAAAAGACTGCCTAGGGTCACAAGTATGTAAGGACTTTTGAGTTTTGGTTTCAAAATGGACATTGTTTTCTGTAACTTCATGTGTGGGACAATGTTTTGTAGTTTTCCAAATCTGAGAACAATTGCTGGTAGGTATGTATAGCTAACTGACTTAATTTTCATACAATCTCAGAAAATTCAGAGATACATGGGATAGAGCCTAAAATAGCCCAAGGGACTGAGTCAATACTGGTCTAGCACAATGATACATAAAAAAGCATGGAATATAATCTTAGGCTAGATAGTGGACATGATTCAATGAGGCCCTTACGAAATACTAAGACAAAACAAATAGATAGAGAGTCTGGAAACACTGGCTCCACTCCATGGCACACACTTTTGAGGCATGCCAGTCTCTCTTACCTCAAAGATCCAAAGATCTTATAGCCAAGGCATTTCTATATCATAGTTTAAGGTACATGAAGGGTATCTATGGGGTATGATCCGCACTCCTAGAATCACTGAATGTAGGATTTTTAGCAACTAAATTGGTTCATAGTATTAGGTTTTAAGGGGTCCTGATCCAACGATGAATTCTCAAAGAAAGCCACTTAAGACTTTAGTTGAGCTTATTGGTGCAGGGAAGGCCCCCACATACGTCGAATTCACTCAACACTCTAGCCACCTGACCAGTATATTTATATAGCAACTCAAAAAACCTACTCGAGAGTATGCTAGAAGAGATGATATCCCCAATGCATCCCAATTCAAAGTAGCTCTATTGGGTGATGAAATCCCTAGTCAAAGATACCCCTCACTACGTAGAATAAAATAAAATTTGGATGTCGTTGTCACCTTCCTTCTTTCTCCCAAGACCCCGAAGGTGGGTGGAAAGTTAGTTAGTGAAACAATAGGTCCACCCCAAATACAATAAAAATTCCTTACCTTAAGAAAAAGAAAAATGATTTAATCTAATGCAGTCTAATTCATGTTCATTTTATAGCCCAAATTTAGGTGTTAGATACACATGTGCATGCCTATTTTAAACACCAAATCAAAATATGAAGGCATACATGTCAATTTTAAGCACCAAAAGACAAAGTGTGAGATACATGGATGCCAATTTTAGCCCATGTTTATTTTAAGCACCAAACAACAAAGTGTGAGATTATCCATGCATGTCCATTTTAACTGCTATTGATTTTAAGCACCAAAAGATGAAGTGTTAGGTGATGCATGCAAAAATACTAATCTAATCCTTTCTGCAAATCTGCCACAAGCTATAAACAAGAGATTAGTAGTAAAATCAAACTAACAGAATATAGAAACTCAAAACTTGACAGAAGCGAATGCGTAACTTTACCTATGTGATTAAGTGATACTTATAGATCGAATGCATAATTCTAACAAAGAGAATGCATAATTTTGATAGACTAAATGCGTGATGATATCTGATTGATTGTGTAGCACTAATAGGTCAATTGCATAACAGATAGATAGACAACAACAAAAGTTTAAAAAAGAAGAAAAGAAAACCAAACCCGATCAGGAACCTGCAAAACCAATTGTGAAGCCCTAGCCAAATCTATCATCATCCATTCAATATTGATTAGATCATATTTAAATTTATAATAAATAACTAAGCTATTATATCTATCAAAGGCCAGTTGCTCTTCCGAATCTTGTATAATTTCTTTTTCCTGGAGGACCTTTTGATAGTGTTTGGCTTCTCTTCTTTGTTGTTTCGTCCTTCTCACACCTAAAATCTTGAACCATACTTTTCTTTCCATAAACTGTTATAATTAAATCATGAAATAAAATAAATTTGCTCCTAGATTAACCCAATTTGAGACAAAATTAGAAAGATGAAATAACAGGCGGAATAAAAAATTAGACAACAGTTTTCCTTGCGAATGCGTAATCTGGAAAGGGCGATTGCGTGATCAGAACAGGGTGATTGCGTAAAATTGTTAGAGAGAATGCATGATGCTATATGTATAATTGCCGGATGATGTAATCCTGATTTCCTAATAGAATATCTGTTCTTGAAATCCATGCAAAATCTATTAAAAAAATGCAAAAATCTATACAACTTGCAAAATTACACAGAGAATAGAGAAGGTAAGTTAGTTGTGGTTCACATCGTGTTCACCAAAATGTATGCAAGTAGAATTCATCTTAATAACAATAATCAATTAGAATCAAAGGGAAATCATGAATCCCTATCCAATCAAAGAATCTAACAACAAGACAATGAAATAATGCAATATCAAGAAATAGGAATTATAAATCAAATCAATCAAAAACTCCCTATTCCAAGATTGCACATCACTTCCATTGCTCTTCTCTTCTCTGTGGTATGATGGCTCTCAGATATTGTTCTGGTAACCTACAAGTGACACAAAGATTCAAAGTTCGTGATTGTTGAAAATGGAGATTGAATACTCAATTTATAGATTATTGGAGAAGATTGATTGAAAGGTGGAACAAATTGATCAAGAGGTGGAACTCAAGTGAGCTCACATGAAAATTGATAGTTGAATTATTGATTGTAGGGGTGAAACTCAATAGATTGAATAGATCAATTGAGTCAACTGATTGACAAAAAGCTGACTGAAGGAACAAAATGAATGATTGGAGGAAATAAAGAAGATAACAAAGAAATCTTAATTTAAAAAAAGCTAACTAAAAGATGAAAATAGAAGTTGAAGAGAAAAATGATTTAATTAATTAATTTAGCATGTGCTTGCATTTAGACTTAGATTTTCAATTTAATCTTTGCATGAAATTTATTCAAATAATTGAATTTATTTAATTCAATTTAGTACTTGACTTTGATTTTCAATTTGGTTTTTGAAATCATGCACATGTAATTGAATTTGGAAGAAATTAGAAGAATGTGAAATTAAATGAAATTAGAATTTGGGGATTTGTAAATGGAAGAATTAATTAGTTAATTAAATAATTTAAAGAAACTATTTAATTATGTAGAAATGGAATTTAATTAAATAATAAAGATGATTTAATTTAAAGGAATTAAATCACAATTAATTAAATAATAAATATTTAATTAATATTTAGAAAAGGGTTGAATGATTAGATGATGATAGGGTTGAGATAGAAATTGAGAGTTAATTTATTTAAATAATGAAGATTATTTAAACTGGGGAATTAACCATAACTAATAAAATAATAAATATTTAATTAACATTTAGAAAATGATTAAAATGATCAAATGATGATAGAATAAGAAATAGAATAATTAGTAAGATTATGAGGAAATATGAAATAGAAGAATAAGATTAATTAACTTAATTAAATAATTAAAGAATTATTTAATAAATTAGAGGAATAATTAGTACATGATCAATGAGAAATTTTTAGGTGTCTACAAGGAGATTCAACAATTTTGGCACTCTAATTCTAGAGTGTCACCCAATGTAAAGGACATTTTGAAATTAAGAATCGACAACCAAGACCGCACACTATATCCCAAACATTTCTTGGAATCAAGCCAAACAATGTTGTATAGTATTTTTTGTGAAGTACATCCAACTTTGAAAATATCACAAAGGGCCTTTGAATCTTTAAAACCATTTTATTGTGTTTCTCTTAAGATTCGCAATACTTGTTGTTGCAAGTACCATGTGGAGTTTTCAATGTACCATGAACTTTTATGTCATATTCATTCTACGATACATACTAATGAGATGTTGCAGGAGTGTGGTACAGTGCTATTTCCAAGATCATCAAGAGACTTGCAAGCTCTATTTTTATGCCCTAGAGATGATGGCTTCTATTTCTATAGAAATGATTGTTTGAATGAGAAGTGCTCAGAATGTGGTGGGTTTTCAAAGTTTGTTTCATGTTTTCATGAGGGCAGTGAACATGAGTTTGGAAAGAATTATGTTGAGAAAAAAGATATGAGATAGTGAAATATACTTTGAAGAGTGGAGGTGAAGGTTCTAGATGTGAATTAGTCTCAAGAGAAGTGAGTATTGCTGATTTTATTATGGATTTTAAGGAAAATCTTTTCTACAAGTATGCAAGGCACACCCATAGGTCTCAGTGGTTGGATCAATAGTTCAGGATGTGAAAGAGCTCTTTCCTGATTGGCACTATTGTATCGGTGGTTGATTTTGCAGAGAACTATACATTGCAACCACAAAATGAGGTACAGTCTCAGTACTACAATTTAGTCCAGATTGCTATTTTTGTTCACATTACATATAGACATGCTCCTGATAGTACAGAAGAGGACATGAAGATAATCAAGGAGTATCATTTTTATATGAGTGATGATAGATCACACTCATCCGAGTATGTGCAACATTTTTTCAAGAATTTTTTTGGGTTCTTGCATGAGAAAGATATTGCAATTGATCGACATATAATATGGTCAGATAATTGTATGGGTCAATTCAAGAATGCCCGTATGTTTTATTGGTTGAGTAGAATGTATGTAGAGAGGCATATACCTCATATTTGGTGTTTTTTTGAGGCAGGGCATGGGAAGGGGGAGCATGATGGAGTAGGTGTATGTTTAAAGAGATCTCTAGTTAAGGAGTAATTGAGGATTTCAGGTGCAAATTTCCCTGATGCATGTTCTATTGTTGATTGGTGTAGTTCAACATTGTCACATGCAGGTACTCTTGATTCAGCAATGACCATATTATTTTGGTTCGTTGAGGAGGGAATAGTGGGAGATAGATTGGATTGTCAAACAATTAAAGATTCTTCAAAGATGCATTCATTTCTCAACTCAGATGCAAGTACATGGACCATTTGGACATGAGCATTGGCTTGTTTTTGTCAGAGTTATGTTCGGTGGGATTGTGATCAATGCGAGTCAAGTTTGTGGGTTGATACGTGGGTTCCCCAATATCTAACTCCTTTAGCTCAAACAATATCTGTGTCAAATGATGACATGGAAAGTTCACTTGAGTATGACCATCTATCATATCTTGTACAACCAGGACATGTTTTTGTAGTTGTTGCACTGTAAGGGAATGAAGAGAGATCAGAATATTGGTTGGCACGATGTGTATAGGGAAAAAAAAAGCTAACACAACTAGTGACAGATGATGATGGGTTCACATATCCTACAGATTCAGTTGTTGTTGTGGGAAATTGGTTACGAACACACATGATTAGAAAGAATGACATACCTACATATGAAGATTATGAGAGACACAAAACCATTATAATGTATTCACACCTTATTATAGATACAAATTTAAAGTTGTTGAAGCATCAAGAAAAACCAAAGACTAGAGAGATATGGACAGTGACTACAACTGATCATGAAGCGATACTAGATACTCTTAAGCAAAGAGATGACCCTTCAGGCACACATGAGTAGTAGGTCTTTAATGGTGCCTTATTTTTTTTTATCATGCATTTCATTTCAAACAATGATCATTAAACCTTAATTTTCAAGTTTGTTGCATGTATATTAAGGATGTGTTAAAAATGCAGGTCTATTGATGAACATTTTTTTTTGGGAGCACGGTTTTTGCATGCACATAGCGGGTATAGTCGATATAATCGGAACTGACGTATTTTTGCAACATGACTTATTATCATGTATTTGATGAGCTTTACAATTTGTGTTATTAGAGAACACTATTTGACAATTTTTTATGATATAATTATCGCAAAACCTTTATGCTCATGTAGGTCTTTTTTGATGATATACAATAGTATCACATTATGATTTTTGCGTCAACATAGTGGGTCTTGTTGATATAATTTGAAGGGACGTATTTTTGTGGTATATAATCCCACCTTTTCATTTATTATCATGCATTTCAGTTGAAGTGATTATCATAAAGCCTTTATGTTCATCCATGCATTTTATGTGTAGACTAACAATTCTTAAAAATACAGGTTCATGCTAGATCATTCACCGTTGACAAAACCCTCTCTTGGTGATGGTACATATTCCTTTGTGCATTAATGAGATAAGATTTTCTGCATAAACATTAAGTCAAGTGAATGTATTGCTATTTAGAAATGATCATATCTACCATCGTCTTCAACCATGTAGAGAAATGCAGTGAGAAGGGCTCTAATCAACATGCATCTTTCTTCAAAGTTATGCTTGTATACTTTGCAAAGAAACTGGTAAGTTTCGTAATTATACAATCTTGTACATCTTAAAAATGTTTCAAATGATCTATTTATAATTTTCCAAACTAATTTGTATTAAATGTTATAATTTTTTTCTTGTAGCACATTCATTCTGCATAAAAAGGTTACTTATTTTAGTCTTCATTTATATGCAGGCATTTTTGTATGTAAGCTTTTCTCTTAGGACATGAGGATGTCTGATGTAGATGAAGTGGGATGTTGTATTTGTACATGGATGTGAATTGATGTAACATTGTTATGATGATATACAATGTCCATGAGAAAATTGGTTTAGTTATATTGATGATATACAATGTATCTATACACAAGTACATTGGTGTAGTTGTATTGATAATGAAAAAAATCATGTTTGCATATCCCTTCATAGATGTCACATGCAAGTGTAATGGTAATTATGTGTATACAATAAATTGAAATATTGATGATCATTATATGTCTACAGTGTAATGCTTGTATGACCCCGAGTGTTCGACCAATTGGGGGGAAAAATAGGAGCATGCATAGGGTAATAATGCCTAACTGGACATGTCAGAGCTAATGGTTCGTCATCACGACGAGTTGAATGAGAAATTGGCCACAAGACAACATTCGATTGAATGTGACTGACGATTTTTTCACCAACTGAAAAATTGCTGCCCTAATAAAACCATAGGGCAACTTGAAAAACCAAGATAGGATTTTGTAGGGACCCCTCTTGTGGCCCTATAGGCTCAAACAGATTGTTTGTAGGTGCCACAAATTTTGAGTTAGGGGCCGTCAAGGTTTGACAATTTTCAGCACTTAGGATGCTCAAGGGATGACGTCGGTAGGGTATGACCCCGAGCGTTCTATCGAGTGGGGGGGCAAAATAGGAGCATGCATAGGGTAATAATGCCAAACTGGACATTTCAGAGCTAATGGTTTGTCATCACGATGAGCTAAATGAGAAATTGGCCACATGACAACATTCAATAGAATGAGACTGATGATTTTTTTGCCAACTGAAAAATTGCTGCCCTAATAAAACCATACGGAAACTTGAAAAACCAAGATAGGCTTTTGTAGGGACCCATCTCATGGCCATGTAGGTTCAAATGGATCATTCCCAAGTGCCACAGATTCTGAGTTAGGCCTCGTCAAAGTTTGATAATTTTTAGCACTTAGGGTGCTCAAGGGACGATGCCGATAGGGTATGACCTCGAGTGTTTGACTGAGTGGGGGGATAAAATAGGAGCATGCATAGGGTAGTAATGCCTAACTAGACATGTCAGAGCTAACGGTTCATCATTGTGATGAGTTAAATGAGAAATTGGCCATGCGACAACATTTGATTGAATGAGACTAACGATTTTTTTGCCAACTGAAAAATTGCTGCCCTAATAAACCGTAGAAAAAATTGAAAAACTGAGATAGGCATTTGTATGGACCCCTCTCATGGCCCCATCAATTCAAATGGATCATTCGTAGGTGCCATGGATTCCAAATTAGGGCCCATCAAGGTTTGACAATTTTTAGCACTTAGGATGCTCAAGGGATGATGCCGGTAGGGTATGACCCCGGGCGTTTGACCGAGTGGGGGGGGGGGGGGGAAATAGGAGCATGCATAGGGTAATAATGCCTAACTAGACATGTTGGAGCTGATGGTTCATCATCGCGATGAGTTGAACTAGAAATTGGCCATGCAACAACATTCGATTGAATGAGATTGACAATTTTTTTGCCAATCAAAAAATTGCTGCCCTAATAAAACCATAGGGAAACTTGAAAAAATAAGATAGGATTTTGTAGGGACCCCTCTTGTGGCCCTACAGGTTCAAATAGATCATTCAAAAGTGCCATGGATTGCGAGTTAGGGCCCATCAAAGTTTGATAATTTTTAGCAATCAGGACGCTCAAGGGATGACATTGGTAGGGTATGACCCCAAGTGTTCGACTGAGTGGGGGGCCAAAATAGGACCATGCATAGTGTAATAATTCCTAACTAGACATGTCAAAGCTGACAGTCCATCATTGCAATGAGATGAATGAGAAATTAGCCACACAACAACATTCAATTGAATGAGACTGATGATCTTTTCACCAACCAAAAAATTACTGCCCTAATAAAACTGTAGGGCAACTTGAAAACTAAGATAGGCTTTTGTAGGGACCCCTCTTGTGGCCCCATAGGTTCAAATAGATCATTCACAAGTGCCATGGATTTTGAGTTAGGTCTCGTCAAACTTTGACAATTTTTAGCACTTAGGGTGCTTAAGGGATGACGTCGGTAGGGTATGACCCCGAGCGTTCGACCGAGTTGGGGGGGAAAATAGGAGAATGCATAGGGTAATAATTCCTAACTAGACATGTTGGAGCTGACGGTTCATCATCGCGATGAGCTAAACAAGAAATTGGCCATGCAACAATATTCAATTGAATGAGAGTGATGATTTTTTTGCCAACCAAAAAATTGTTGCCCTAATAAAACCATAGAGAAAATTGAAAAATAGAGATAGGATTTTGTAGGGACCCCTCTCATGGCCCCATAGGTTCAAACACATCCTTTGTAGGTACCATGGATTCTGAGGTAGGGTATGACCCTAAGCGTTCTACCGAGTGGGGGGAAAAATAGGACCATGCATAGGGTAATAATGCCTAACTAGACATGTCAGAGCTGACAGTTCATCATCATGATGAGCTAAATGATAAATTGGCCATGTGACAACATTCAATTGAATGAGACTGATGATTTTTTTGCCAACCAAAAAATTGATTCCCTAATAAAACCGTAGGGCAACTTAAAGAACCAAGATAGGCTTTTCTAGGGACCCCTCTTGTGGCCCCATAGATTCAAATAGGTCATTTGCAAATGCCACCGATTCTGAGTTAGGGCCTATCAAAGTTTGACAATTTTTAGCACTTAGGGTGCTCAAAGGATGATGCTAGTAGGGTATGACCCCGTGAGTTTGAATGAGTGGAGGGAAAAAATAGTACCATGTATAGGGTAATAATGCCTAACTAGACATGTTGGCATTGACAATTTGTCATCGTGACAAGACGAATGAGGAATTCACCACGCAACAACATTCAATTGAATGAGACTGATGATTTTTTTGCCAACCGAAAAATTGCTGCCCTAATAAAACCCTGAGCGTTTGACCGAGGTGGGGGACAAAATAAGACCGTGCATAGGGTAATAATGAATTGTATCAAGTATTGTTCATTAAATGAATTGTATTGTATTGTTCATTAAATGAATTGTATTGTTTATTAAATGAATTGTATTGTATTGTTGATTAAATGAATTGTATTGTATTGTTCATTAAATGAATTATATTGTTTATTATACAAACAACACTTATGATGAAATGAAATGAATTGTATTGTTCATTAAATAACCATTATTAACCATTGTTAATTATTGGAATGAAGATTAAATATTTCCATGATAACACCACACACAGATGAGAAATAATTTATATGATCGAATATCAACTTCTGTATATATAAAAATGTCAAATGATTACAAATGTATGTCCATACACAAATATGGCATAAACGCCAACTGAAACCAAATGTATGTCTAAATATGTGAATGTATGTCCATATACAAAATATACATGCCAACTAGACATGTAAGCATCCCAAAACTATCTTAACATCCTAAGCTGCTGATGGATCATGAAAATTGACCCTCTTCGCTATAGTGCTTGGCTCTGAAGGATCATGCACAAGAAAAACAAACCATGATTAATATTTGTGTAGGGGAAAAAGCGAGACTAGGTTAACATGTCCTAATCCTACCTTTTGACACACATTGTCGAATACGAAAGAGCCTAGAGGTATCACACAATTGGCTACTTCTTTTTGTGGAAGAGAGAGCCACATGCTACCTATTAGGATTTCTATTCCTTTGTTGTAATTGAAAGATAAAATGATACGAGTTCAATTCCTAATCCCAAAGTGCAAGTATGAACTAATAACAAGATTGCAGAATTAAGGTTAAACAATGGAAAGCTATAAACACAAGGACAAGACAAGAACACAAATGCATACCCAAAGTTAAAATCTGAGTGGAAATGTTCAGGATGGGGGTGCAAGCGCCACTATCCTGATACTGCCCCTGAAACTACTCCTGAAACTGCTGTTCTGCCACCTGAAAAGCTGTCTGAAACTTGCTGTCTGACAGAAGGACCAGGGCACCCAACGCCCCTGTCCCAGGGACCAGGGCGCCTAACACCCCTGTCCTGGTAGGACCAGGGTGCCCCACGCCCCTATCCTGGTCTTTTGCTCTGAAATTTGGTGTGTTGTTATGTCTCGGTCCGCTTCCATCGGATCTACAACTTGCGGCGTCGTCCGAATCCCCAAACTTGCACTTATATCTGAAAAGGTATGGTGGGCAGCTATATAGGGTTTTGCCTTAGTCAAACCCCCGCTTTGGTGATTTCCACCTCAATGAATAGCCAAGTTGTATTGTAAAAGTAGTGTGTGCAGACCTTGTGTGTGTGCAAGATCCTAAAATACAAGTAAGCAAACTAGAGGAACCTAGAAAGTAAACCCTAATTGCTTGTACATGATAATGTAAATGCTCCAAATCAAGATGAAAAGAGATCTAAAGCATGAATACAAATGATATGATGAAGCATATGCAAAGACATGAAAACAACATGAAATCATACCCAACCCCAAGGGAGGGGTACAAGCCAATCTTCAGTCGGTGATCCCTTATTGCTCTTCAATGCCTTCAAAGCCCTACATGGATGAATGAAATTGATAGATGATTGATGGATGGATGTTGAATGTTGTTGAAGTCTTCAAAGATCTTCTCTTTCACTGCATAGAAGGTCCTTGAAACCAAAATTCTGGATCCTTTCAAATGAAGAAAGAGAGCTCTTATATATGAAACCCTAGGTCTTAATTTCAACTTTTGGCCGACCTAGAGATTGAATCTCCCACCAATTTCTTTGGGTTAAGCTTTATTTTCTGATTGGATCACACTCCTAAAATTTTGGGAAAAATATCCGGGATCGTGTGCACTCTGGGCGCCATGGTCCCGACAACTTTTCACCAAATTTTCAGGGCCGTCGGATATGATGATTTTAGAGAGAATCTCGAAGTTACAGGTGATTTCGAGATGTTTTGACCCCCGAAATCAAGCCCCCAAGTTCAAAAGAGGACCTAATTAGGGTTTTTGATTAAATGATGTATTGGAAGAATAAAATGAAAGGGGCACACTTTAATAAAAAGGGCCCAACTTTATGATATGGGAGATAAAATATAACCTTAGACCTAATTAATTTAATTAATTAAGTGCTAAAGGGGAAATGCAATGCAAAATGCAAAATGCGCCAAGGTGGGTGCTAAACTAGGTGTGAAATTGTACCACCCTAGCAAGTGCGTACAATTTACGACGCTACATTTAGCCCCCACTTTAGCGGTCATATGAACACTACGTGCATATGCAAGCTAAAGTACAGAAAAGTAAACATTATTTGAAAAAGGATATATCCATAAGTCTGTCGAACGAAGCCCCCAGTGGTATCTGTAGTACACAGTTAGGAACCGCACCCTACAAAACACACGTTAGATCACAAAATCACCTAATTCTTACTAAGGAAGGTGATGAAAATTCGAGGGTAGCTATATGCCCCCCCCCTGTTTCGGCTTGCTAATTTTAGTGAGTTGAAACAAGGTATCATGTTTACCACTTCGAATTGTTAAAGAATATTGATGACAAATGCTCACAAGAAGATTTGATATGAGATCAAAAACTAATGGAGAATCATTTGGTAAGAAAGAGGACTAAATCTCAATTCCAACACAACAAAGAGTGTGAGGATTTGAGAGTTCTCTAACACAAGATGAAGGATGTAAATGGAAACAAAATGCAAAGAGAAGAAAAGAAAGGAAAAAAGCATGAATATACACATTGGTGATCCATGAAAAGAATAGTGAGAAAGAAAACATGGACTTCTCACCCCTAGATCTTGTCTAGGTGATCCATGGAAAAAAAGACACGGAAAACTAGCCCCTAGAGTCTTTTTAGGTGATCCATGTTAGGGAGGAGAGTGAGAAAGTCTAGCCTTATGCTGCTAGTTCCACTCAACCTCGTGCATGTGTGTGTAAGTGAGGTTAGAAGCACCTCATAGGAGTCTATGCCCGAGTATGCTACAACCTATATATGTATAGTACAAAAGCATGACATCTCGCTCTAAGAGTTTGTGCTCTAGTTCCGAGAATGACCCATTGCTCAAAAAGTGTAATGTTTATGTCATATGCAAAGTAGAACAAGGATACCTGCCTTCATCACAAAAGAAGATACCCCAAAAATGCAACAATGTCATAGATCCAAGCAAGAGAGTTTTGCACTCTTTAAGCAAGGATAAGATAGTTGAAAAGGGATATCTTGTAGTATGTGTAAAGGAGATCCTTAGAGGAGAAGAGATCTTTGTACAAAAGACACCTATCCCCGAGAGGAATTGTCTAAGAAGAGAATAAGAATGCAATACTTCCTTGTTTTGCGAGGTGAGAGTGATTCTTAATGAAGGATGATGCTCTTTTTAACCCAATTGGGAGAGTGAATTCATTATGGATGTATTTTACCAAGTGCAAAAGAGGTTGTAGTCAAGGACTTACACCTCTTGTGAGAGAGAATCCTTGAACAAACAACAACAAATGCATACAAGGAATAACATCAAGTAATAAAGTTCACACCATCCACGAAATAGGAAAAAGTGGATCCTTAGATAAAAATAAGGAAAGATCATTCCCTCCCAAGGATAAGGACAATGAGAAGGACTTACACAATCTTCTAGGGAGGGATTTAAACATAAGAAAAATTTACTACATACTCACATGAGTTCATGCAAGCAAGACATTAGTGTATGTAAAATGCTCCTTACAAGAAGTGGGTAGGATAAGAAAGAGAATACACATCTTCTCCCATATCTAGGAAAAGAGGATTCTAAAGAAAAGATGATCAATATTTCCACACTATTACCCCAAAGGGAAATTTTAACCATAAAAAGAAGAGATGTATGAAATCACTCTTGTCCCCATAGGAACAAGAGATAACATAGAAAATTAGGTTATTATGTTGCTTCAAAAATATGATTACACTTGAAATTGTACCATCATGAATGACAATGAGCCCCCAGTAAATGAGCTACCAATGTCACATAATGATGAGCAACATAATAGCCATTAATGTTATTTAAAGACATGATAGATTGAATGAGGTATTTGAATATGACATGCTAAATGCTCAACTATAAGTGAGATCAAAAACATGTATAAAGTGATAAAAATTGAAGAAGAAAAGTCACAAGAAATCTTAGAAGAGGGATGAGTGTAATTTATTAGAGCCTTATCCCTCGAGGAAAGGACTTTATGATGAATAGGAGATAAAGATTCATAATTGGATTTAGAAATTTGAGGGGAGTCATAAAGAGATTTGTTCATCGCCAAGATTTCCTTATGAGGGGAATGAGAGTTGATAGAAAGAGAAGATGATATAGTTGAAGTGAGATCATCATCACTACTAAATATAGCATTCACATTGAGAGATGGTCTTTTAGATGCTTTGGTGGGCATAGAAAGATTATATCCTAGTCCAAATGAATATTCGTGCATGTTATGTTCTAAAGGAACTTTAATTCCTTGTTCATTTGCGCCACAACCATTTCCACTATAGCCACTCTTAGCAAAAATATGAAAACCACGACCATAATGATTAGCCATTTCAGAAAGAAAAGGTGGTTTTTCATAACACAAAGAATCAAATTCTTCAGAATTAGAGGTGTGAGGAGAAGAAGTTT
Organism: Cryptomeria japonica; assembly: GCF_030272615.1. NCBI lineage: Eukaryota > Viridiplantae > Streptophyta > Pinopsida > Cupressales > Cupressaceae > Cryptomeria > Cryptomeria japonica. Next base: position 287,338,295 of record NC_081406.1, on the reverse strand, counting down.
GAGAAGCAGCCACAAAATTATTGCTCATAGGTTCAGGTAAGACTGATTGATCTCTAGTTTCTTCCTTCTTTTTAACTTTAAGCTCTCTAGGAGGAACCCTATACTCACCTACAAAGGTGGGATTAAAATCAAGAGATCCCCAATCGTCTTCTGCGAGAACCTTCTCAGGATCAAAAGCCTTTTCATGTGTAGATTCAAGTCGAGAAGAATCTTCTTCAGGAACTTCAGACTCATCCAAAGAATTTTGATTATCAGAGGGTGATGATTCATCCATAGGTATCTTGTTTAACGAGTCATCACTAGAAGAGGAAGGCAAGTAGATGTTTGCAAACAAGCTTGAAAATTAGTATCACCTATCAAGGTATATGTCTTATTATTATAAATGAATTTAACTTGTCTATGCAATGTAGAGGGGATAGCTTGCATACTGTGAATCCAAGGTCTCCCTAATAACAAGTTGTATGTTAGATTTCCCGACATAACATGGATAGGAGTAGGCAAAGTAACAGGTCCCACTGTGATGGGTAAGGTGATAATACCTAATGAAGACTTAGCCACATTATCAAAGCCTCGAATGGGATGAGAGTCAGGCTCAATAAGGGATGTATCCACATTCATCTTATGCAACAGATTAATGCTACACACATTAAGGCCAGAACCATTATCTACCAGTGTTCGTCTTATAGCAGTGTCATTTATGATAACCACAATCATCAAGGGATCATATTGATGTTGAATTTCACTAGTAGGCAACTCATCTTGAGTAAACACAATTTGAGCTTTAGGATTCATCACAGAGTTAACCAAAGACACTATATTACTAGATGTATTAGGTGGAGGAACATTCAAATCTTTCAAGGCATCTTGTAACATTCCATGATGAGTGGAAGAAGTTTGGATCAAATCCCAAAGGGATATCTTAGCAGGGGTAACTTTAAGTTGTTCTATGAGATCATATTCCTTACTAAGCATTTGTGAAATACGAGGAGCTTGAGGAAGAATAGGTTGGGAAGGAGGAAGAGACACTGGAGTAACAGGAGGAAGATTAGGCTGCCTATTATTTCTAGTATTATAAGTATGGGCAACCGCATGATAACTCTCTCTAGTCAGTTGCTTAGCATACTCATAAGGGCTCTTAGTAGAATAACCTCCTTGCACAGTAATAATAGGTTTCTTAGGAGTGCAAAAAGAATCATTAGCATAACCACCTTGAACCACTAAGATAGGCTTATTTAAAGGTTGAGAATTTTGAGAAGGACAAGCACCTTGGACAGTGAAGAGAGGTTTGTTAGGTGTTTCATTCACATGTATCAAATTAATTGAGGATGGTTTACAGGAATGAACAAAAGTGTTGGAAGAATTGTTGATAGTATTCTCTTGCACTAAAATCTCATCACAGATTAAATCAATTTTAGGAGAGAGACAAGGGGTAGGCATTGATGTTCTAATAGGCAGAGTAATACTAGGAAAGGTCATATCATCCTCTATCATCAAAGGATCTACATGGGGAATAAACTCTCTAGGAGAAGGATCAACATTACTCTATAAAGTCTCACTCTTGAGAGGGAGATCTTTGAAAGAGATGTTAACCATCTTGCTTTGAACTAGGGTATCCTTATGAGTAGAACCAAGTTGAGGAGAGGGAGATGCTTTATTTTTAGAGGGAGAATAATTGAGATTCAAGGAAGGTGAGAAACTATCAAGGGATTTTTCAATCTTGATTTCATCCCCTTTGGCTAGGGTTCTCTCATGGGGTATAGAATAGTCTACACCTTCTTCTAATGGTTCATCCCAAATAGTGAAGTTGTTGAAAGGAATGTTTGAAGTATTGTCAATTTCAGGAGAGGAGATAACATTGTTTATTAATTCCTCATCCTTAGGAGGGAGAGCATCAATAGATGTGTTAAACTCATCCTCTTTCCTCAAAATATGTTCAATATGATCTTTAGGGGAGAGAGAATTAAGGAAATTGCTTATTATTTCATCTTCTTTCCCTAAGGGATGCTTATGGGTAAGACCAACTTTAGGAGAAGGGTAAGCATTTATCATTAATTCATCATCTCTAGTAGGAATTTTGTTGGGAAAGGAAATTCCATCACTAGGAAATGTAGGGATAATGTCATCTTCTTGCACAAAATAATCCTCATGAAGGGAGTGAATCTTTGGAGGAACATGAACATATTTCTCCAAAGATTCATGCTTAGGAAGGAGATCTTTGAAAGAAGTGTTCATAACCTCTTGTTGCACTAACATGCCCCCATTGGAAGGACCAACTTTAGGAGAAAATAAGTCAATGTCCATCAATACCTTTTCACTTAGAGAGGCATCATGTAGGGAAGGTGAAGTAACATTAAGAAAGGTGTTTATGATATCATTCTCTTCCTCTAGGATAGCTAAATAGGAAGGGCACATTTTAGGAGAATTGCCAAGATCACTCTTAAAGTCTTCATCCTTAGAGCATGTGAGAGTCTCAAAGGGATTGGTAGCAACTCTTTTAGGCACTAAAATGTTGTTATAGATGGGGGGAGGTTCTTTAGGAGAAGGAAAAATTGAAACAAGGGAAGCTAACCCATTATCACATCTATGAAATGAATGCATCATAACAACAATTTTCCTCTTTCAAATGATAACACATGCAAAATAGAAGGAAATGTTTAATTTTTACCAATGCAAGCACTTAGAATGTAGATTTAGAAAATGAAATTTATGATTCAAATGAGTTCCTAAATAAGATTTGAAATTATTGATCCCAATTAAGCTATCCACAAGTTCAACTTTGAATTGAAAAATTAGGGTTTTAGCAAAAATTTCCTCTAAATTTTTTAATCTTGCAAGAAATTAAAACTTGTAAATACAAATTTGAATTTGAAATAGCATAAACACTCAAATTTGAAAACATAAATCAGAATTAGAGAAGATTGGAATTCATGTCGGGTTCACCAAAATGTGTAGGGGAAAAAGTGAGACTAGGCTAACATTTCCTAATCCTACCTTTTGACACACATTGTGGAATACGAAAGAGCCTAGAGGTATCACACAATTGGCTACTTCTTTTTGTGGAAGAGAGAGCCACGGGCTAGCTATTAGGATTTCTATTCCTTTGTTGTAATTGAAAGATAAAATGATACGAGTTCAATTCCTAATCCCAAAGTGCAAGTATGAACTAATAACAAGATTGTAGAATTAAGGTTAAACAATGGAAAGCTGTAAATACAAGGACAAGACAAGAATGAAAATGTGTACCCGGAGTTAAAATCTCAGTGGAAATGTTCAGGATGGGGGTGCAAGCACCACTGTCCTGATACTACCCCTGAAACTGCTCTTGAAACTGCTGTTCTGCCACCTAAAAAGCTGTCTGAAACTTGTTGTCTGACAGAAGGACCGGGGCGCCCAGTGCCCCTATCCCAGGGACCAAGGCGCCCAACACCCCTATCCTGGCAGGACCAGGGCACCCCATGCCCCTGTCCTGGTCTTTTGCTTTGAAATTTGGTGTGTTGTTGTGTCTCGGTCCGCTTCCATCGAATCTGCAACTTGCGACGTCATCCGAATCCCGAAACCTGCACTTATATCTGAAAAGGTATGGTGGGCGGCTATATAGGGTTTTGCATTAGTCAAACCCCCGCTTTGGTGATTTCCACCTCCATGAATAGCCAAGTTGTATTGTTAAAGTAGTGTGTGCAGACCTTGTGTGTGTGCAAGATCCTAAAATGCAAGTAAGCAAACTAGAGCAACCTAGAAAGTAAACCCTAATTGCTTGTACATGATAATGTAAATGCTCCAAATCAAGATGAAAAGAGATCTAAAGCATGAATACAAATGATATGATGAAGCTTATGCAAAGACATGAAAACAACATGAAATCATACCCAACCCCAAGGGAGGGGTACAAGCCAATCTTCAGTCAGTGATCCCTTATTGCTCTTCAATGCCTTCAAAGCCCTAAATGGATGAATGAAATTGATATGCTTGATGGATGGATGTTTAATGTTGTTGAAGTCTTCAAAGATCTTCTCTTTCACTGCATAGAAGGTCCTTGAAACCAAAATTCTGGATCCTTTCAAATGAAAAAAGAGAGCTCTTATATATGAAACCATAGGTCTTAATTTCAACTTTTGGCCAACCTAGAGATTGAATCTCCTACCAATTTCTTGGGGTTAAGCTTTATTTTATGATTGGATCGCACTCCTAAAATTTCAGGATAAATGTCCAGGACCGTGTGCACTCCGGGCGCCATGGTCCCGACAACTTTTCACCAAATTTTCAAGGCCATCGGATATGATGATTTTAGAGAGAATCCCGAAGTTACAGGTGATTTCGAGATGTTTTGACCCCCGAAATCAAGCCCCCAAGTTCAAAAGAGGACCTAATTAGGGTTTTTGATTAAATGATGTATTGGTAGAATAAAATGAAAGGGGCACACTTTAATAAAAAGGGCCCAACTTTCTGATATGGGAGATGATAAAATAGAACCTTAGACCTAATTAATTTAATTAATTAAGTGCTAAAGGGGAAATGCAATGCAAAATGCAAAATGCGCCAAGGTGGGTGCTAAACTAGGTGTGAAATTGTACCACCCTAGCAAGTGCGTACAATTTACGACGCTACAATATTAGTTGTATTATATAATTCACATTCAAAAATTTAACATAAAAATGAACTATAATTGAACTATTCATGTTTACCTCATATCCACATTTTCTGTTCGGCTTTCCAAGACTATTGATGTATGTCTTCGGTAGAGGAGGTATGTTTTCAATATTTTCATACACAACCTACATATGTTCAGAAACATGACATTGATACAAGTTAGCATATAATTGTCACTGATAATAATAAATTATATCTACTAATCACAAAATAAAATAAACACACATCTACGCAAGGCATCTCTTCTTCTTCTTCATCTTCAGGTATACTAGGTGTAGTCATCAAGGATGTGAAGCCAAGAATTCTCTGTATATATACTGAGCAAGTATATGAAACTATCAATCTATGTCTAGACGTGTATAATCACTATAAGTTATTTAAACTATTCATTCAATCATATTTGCATTCAATTACCTTTCCCTTGTCTCCAATTGAACTACCAGATCCTAAATCACACTACCTCGCACTTGTGTTGTTTGTGCCCTACAAGAGTAAAATAAGATATACATGCAAGTTACTACATAATCTAATTAATAACAATATAAATGATGAGCATGTATGTACAATAAAATACAAATGACTAGGTGCAATGATATATGTACCATCAAGCTATCAAGGCCAAATGAATTGGCCAACAAGGTGCCCTCCTGAATCTATCTCAACTCCTCCTCAGTCATCAACTATTAAATAGACCATGTAAATAAAAATTAGTACTTAATATTATCAAGATTATAAATATTCATTTAAAATATAACATGAACTATGAAAATACAAATCTTACCATTGCATCATCAATGTATGATGACAGTGCCTCCTCACCTCTAGCATGTGAGGACTCCCCAAGGTATCCTCCAGTCTATGTCATAACGTCTGGTACATCATGCATCTCATGCACCTCATAATCGGGTACAATTGGATATCAGAGTTTTATAAAATCGCGCAACCCGTGAGTTAAAAATGACTCACGGGCTATCACTGTTGAAATATATTTGTCTCAGAAAATTGGATATCCGATTTTTATACTTAAATTATTTTAAAATAACATATATAATATAATAATATATTATATAATACGTATTATATAATATATTATTATATTATATATATTATATAATATATAATATATATAATATAATAATATATTATATAATACGTATTATATAATATATTATTATATTATATAATTATATAATATATTATTACATTATATATATATATATATTATATAATATGTAATATATAATATTACACTATATATTATATTATATACTTTTTAATTTAAAATTACAAATAAAAACCAGATATCTGTTTTAATCGGATATCCAATATGCCTAGGTAATTACCATGCCAAGGTGTACTGACACCCAAGCCAAGCAAAAAGTCAACATGGATTTTCAAATTTTTAGGTGTGTGGAGAAGGCTATTTTTTGCACATCGCCACTTTTTGGTCCCCTGTGATCCTACACTAACCCAAATGGCAATGCTTACACAAAAACCAGAGATTGAGAAGAGAGAAGAGGGGAAAAAAATAGTACTTGTGCTTGAGTTGTTGTTGGAGCAATTAAGGTTTGTGTCGATACATGTGTCTAGGTCTGCAAAGCCTCCGAATTGCTAGGGATTATTTTTTGCATCTTTTGAGAGGTTGTGACTTCTTCCAGGATTTCCACTTTGTCCTATGATGGACTTGACCGTTTCCTTGAGGTTTGAGACCTAGGTCTATTGACAAGATTCTTTATAGAGTGGAAGGTATTATCAGCTATGGTGCTCGAGGAAATGATTGTGATTTACTTTCCTTTCTCCCTAGGTTTCTCAACATTGCAAAATTCCCCTCATCGGTGGTGCCAAGAGGAGGATTATAATCATCATCTTCATCTTCATCTTCATTATACTTTTGCCATTCTAGCTCAAATTATTCATGGTTGTGAAGGTTCCCCAACCCTTTTTTGACCTCTTTGATTTCTTTTTTAGATCTCCAAAAGGCTTGTTTCTTATCTTCGGGCTAGTGTTCTTCCACCATCTTTCTGGATAGGTGGAGTGGTAACTTCTTACTCGGATCATACCTCTCCTTCATAATTTAGAAGGCCAACCAGGGTGATCTCTCTTCCTTTGGGATGGCATCCAGGTTCAAATCTACTCCTGGCTCATCTTTTTGATGGTTTCTCCAAGAATCCCAAGAAGGGTCATGAGACATGTAATACTAGATTCTTTCTTTTGGCTAGACATCAATCTATGTCATAACTTCATTTATCACCAATAAGCACCAAGCCTAGTTGGACCATCTTTAAAGTGATTACACCTTTGGCTTCATGCCTTTTAACAACAATAATAGGTCCAATAATTGAGTCATCTTTAAAAAAGCCAAACTCATATTTTCTTGACCCTATACCTTGTTCCATAATGACCAACTCCCTAAACATTTCTAGAGCCAAAGAGCGATCTAGGATGGATTGTGAGAGGAGAGAAGTTTCCTTTATGAACCCATGAGTCCTAACAAAATAAAAATTTGATCCTAGATACCAATCACATGGGAGAAAGTTGGATGCCATCCAAGCAATCTGCAAATCTGAAAAATAATGTGATCGAATCTGTATCCTTCCTACACGAATCTTGAATTTTTGGAGCTAAAAAGGCATCCAAAAATACATAAGCATCATATGTGGCATTCAACAAGTGAGTCCACATGGTTACCGGATTCTTCTTATTTCTATTATCATACATTGTGAGATCCATCTTTTATTTAAAGAATTTAGGATTCTGGTGCAGAAACATATGGACAAGAAAAGAGGTGTACTTGAACCTACAATGGATTTTGAAATTCACTAGCTATTGTACTATCTCCCACATTAGGACATCTAAAAATTTGAAATGGAAAACCTCTTTGTGTTTGCAGAATTTGAACAAGAAACCCATTTGAAATGGGTAAATGTTTTGGTCACTATCTAGACCAAAAATGTATGGTAGCATGAATGTAACATCTTTGATAAATTGCTGATGAAATACACCATAACATATCGGGAACTGCGAATGCTCGATTTTCTCCTTCCTCCTATTCATTAAATCATTACAGAAGCTAACAATAGTATCTATGTCCCTCGAATAACCCTACGATCTCTTTTTCTTAAAAATCACTGTATGGCTGTCAATATGGGGAATACACAACATATATTTGATGGCTTCAACACTTATCACCACCTTTAGTTTTTATACTTCAATTGTTGGAGGTTTTAGGGTAAACCTTTTAGCACACTCGCTAATGAAATCAGGGCAATGAGGAACCAAAGGAACCATATATTATGGAAGACCAAGGTGCCAAAGTTGAAAAGCAAGCCTACTTGAAACAACTTTCATTCTCTGATAAGAAGGAACTCAGAGGTTTTTTGGTTTAACATGAAGATCAGTGTCAATAATGTCTTTGAATTCATCTAAGACCACGACCATGTCTTTGACATCTCTCTTTTCTTTTGGTTTTGTGAAAAGATGGCCAGGCTTGGGAAGCATAATGTTAGAAGAGAAAGATGCTTCTTTGAAAATGTCCACATATTGAGTATTGAAGGTACTTCCAAAAACTGCTGTAGGTGATGCCATTTTGTGTTTTTTCAAGGTCTGCACTTAGAGGCTGAAAACTTGTTTCATTTTACTTCACAGTTGTATCCATTCTATCTTTAATAACTTCTTTCAAGAATAAGGAGTCCTTTAAAATCATGTTGCATGATAAGTTAGATGAGAATTTACTTCATGTAAAGGCCAAATCATGCATACATTCCAGATTAGTTAGCATACTGATTGCCTTACTACCAACCCACTGAAGAGAAAGGCAATCATGCCTTTTAACACCCTTTGTGCTAGCCTGCACAATTTTCTTGGACTAAGGACCTCCCACTTTATGACACATTTACAAAAGCCTATTGCACATACCAACATGAGATATTACCTAAGATTTGCTTCAAAAGGAAATATTTTGGCTAGACACATGAAAGTATCTCGTTATTCACATTCTCCAAAAAGACTATGTAGGAGGGATGATTAAGGCTAATCTGTGTGGAAATACTCTTTATTAATCACCAACTTGTGCCAATGTAAGTACCATTTGAAGCTACTTTTGGCCTAATCTTCTCTATAAATACCACTCCAAGAAGGTAGTTTATATCATACTGTGAAACAATCTTTAGCGCTTGAGAACAAGATTGAGTAGCTTATTAGAATAGGATTGATGGATACCCTCATTAGGCTAGTAAGCATTGACAACCAAGTATCTTTCTTAGGGACTATCTCAGATGGTTGTGTGCAAAAGATGAAGGACCACACTAATTCTATCATTATAGCTGCTATTAAGTGGGTTCTAGGAGAGGACTTCCTAGGATGCAAGGACCATTATCATGTGAACATGGATATTAGCTCTAGATTTGTAGCTTCCTTGCTTGACATCATTGTGCCTAAGAACCTTGTCTTGCAACTCACCAAAGGTATTTTTCATGAAAAATATTTAGATGGTCTGGAGGAAGTGGTGCACTACGTAAACTCTATTTGGGGAATCCCCATTGCTCCAGATTTGAGGCATTTCATTGATAAGGATGAGGTGGTCCCATGGTTGTCATTACTCTCTAGTTCTAAAACAATATCCATATTAACACACCATTATCGAGCGTAGTGGGTAGCTAAATTCTTGCTGAGGGTACATATGCTAGTTGCAATGACCAGAGTGGCTTGGTACTCTAATTTTTGAGATTATATTTTCTTGAGGATTCTCTCTTGAAAAGCCTCCCATCCTTTAGGTGATTATTCACTTCTCAGAATTGGATTGAGATTGGGATCTCAAACTTAGGGAGGAAGATAATGATGGAGATGATGTTGACAACTATGCTGATTATGATGAGAATGAGCTCAACTTTGAGGAAGAAGAAGAGACTACCCCTCTACCTACAAGAACTCTTCTTTTCTTTCCATCTCTTTGAATTTTTTCATGAAAATAGGAAAGCCTAAGAGCCTATTTTTCAATGTAAATATGTAAACAAATCCCTATATAAGACAAGGACGACATTACTTTTGGCTCAATAATGGTTTCTTTGGACTGAAATGCTTGTTATTTCCTTCCTTTGCTTTTCTTTTGCTTGATTCAAATATAATTTAAAAGCAGAAAATAATTAAGACAAAAGACCTTCAAAAAATAGAAAGCACACTATTTACAATATTTACATACAACACAAGGATAAGCTTTAATAAAATTCCTTGAGGTGGATTCCATTCACTAGAATCTTTAATAGCTCACCTTGCAAGTCCTATAATATAAAAGAATTAAAACCCTTGCATTCAACAATGAGGAATGGGCCTTCCCAGAAACTGTCGAATTTGGCATGACCCCCCCGGCTGAGAACCACACTCATTGTATTTTAGGACGAGATCCCTGGTTTAAAACTAAGGTCCGAACTCTTTCTAGAAAATCATCTTTTAACAATTTCCTAGTAGTTTTGGAGTGAATCAAAGGCCACCTCCCTTTCTTCTTGAAGCTCTATGAGTTCTTGCATCCTTACTTCCATAGGCTCAGTCTCTTCTAGTTAAAAAGACTTCAGGAGTTGTAGTGTAGGAATCTCTGATGAGATTGGGAAGTGTGCCACTTTCTAGTATGCAAGCTTGTAAGGGGAATTTGTTAGCACCTCCTTAAGGGTGACTATGTCTGCCCAAAGCGCACTTTTGAGATGACAATTTCATTCTCTTTTATGTATTTCTCCAATCATCTTCATAAGCCGAATTAGTTTTTGTAATGGTGGGAAAATGGTGAATGATAAATCAAGAAGGAAAACTACCCCTTCCCTCAAAGAAAGATGATTGTTTCACTATCGATTACCATTCAAGCATTTTTCACCATTAAATTAGGAAGAGAAGAGGATAATTTAGTAGATTCAATCTCTCTACACAAAGATGGTAGATGTAATTTTGAATGAATTGGGAATGCTAAGTTGATCCCCTCTTGTTTGATTTGGAAAGAAAATTGATTAAATTGTGTAGTGCAAAAGTGACAAAGAATCAATTATAACTTGAGATCAGAATATGAGATAAAGTTGTGCACCTAGACCTGGAAGTAATATGTCAAGATCAAGTCACCCTGTGAATTTGAGTAAAATTTTCCTAGACCATAGCAACAATGTACAGGTCCTCTAAAAAATCCACAAAATGAAATGGGTTTTTTTTGCCTCTGCAAATGGAGTCTGAATCCAAAAGTATAACTATAGACATGAAACCTACCCATAGAAAAGAGAGGAACATGGGTTGGGATGGGGGGTTTTCCTTTAGTTCAAACCCCAATTTTGGAATTAACCAAGTAATGAGAGAAAGTACTTGCAATTAGATGTAAATGAGAGACTGAATTATAAATCACCTCAAGGGAGGTTGTAGTAGAAATGCTGATAGAAATGCTTGTGTGGAATTGAATGTTGAAATCAATCCCCTCTTCAATGGTTGAATCCTTGAATTGAATTCAACACCTAGCCTTGAAGGGAGACTCGAGAATGCTCAATATTGGAAAAGATTGCTTGAATGCTTGAATTCTCTTGAATGCTTGATCACTTGTACATACTCCAATCTTGTTGAACTTCCACCTTTTGAACTTATCTAAATGAGAGAGTGAATGCCCCCTTAAATACATGTTGGAGGATTTGAATTTTGTCATGGGCTGACATTGGGGGAGTTTCCTTCCCGAGGCACAACCCACAATGCATGCTCTAGGAAGGGTCCTACCCCAAAATAGGGCAGGGACAAGGAAGTCACACCCATGTCTTAGGAGGACAAGGGTGCCACACCCCTATCCAAGGGGGGACAGTGGTGCCATTCCCCTTTCCTACCCCCTTCTCCAGGGTAAAGTATGGTCAGGGTTTTGTAGAGGCCAAGGAAGAATCCATTTCCACAAGTTGAGCAATCTCCAATCTCTGATCAAGCTAGAGGATTCAAATTTGCATGTGTGATGACCCTAATGTAGTCTAAAATTGCTAGGGTCATAATTTTATGACACTACATTTAGCCCCCACTTTAGTGGGAGTATAAGCATACACCAAAAGTGTTGGTAAATTTCAACGAAACAAGATTGAAAGACTTTTACCACATCAAGGAGGAAAGATGTGTGAATACACCAATGGAATTATGATCTTAAGACTTCGATTGACAATGTAAAAGGAAAGATCAAGAAGGGGAGAACCATAACTACAAGTAGAAAAGTTCCCTTCACTATTAGTCATGAAAGCAAGGATACTAAAGATTACAAAGCAAAATAAAGTTTACTAAGTAATTCTAAACATAACAAAAAGGAAACTATGAGTGGAGTGTATGCCCCCATATTAAAGTGATCACATGCGCCTTATCTCAAGTGATTAATTTAAGGTAGGATAAACCCAATAGAGAGAGAAGAAAGGAGCATGTTATCACATGGATTTATCCCCCAATTGAGGTATAAACCCAAGGATAATGAACACAAAACATGAGGTAGGATTGCTTTCGTTGGGGTCAGTATGTTGTTTGATAACTCATTTATATCATGTATGTGTATGCATATAATAATCTGATGAATACTAAGAGGGGGGGTGAATTATTATGCCAAAACTTTTAAACAAATTCTTAAGCAGTTTAATTGTAGACCGGTGTAGTAGATTAAACAATAAACTGGTTAAAACATAAACAGGCCAAATATCAAATAAAGCATTCACCCACAAAAGCACAATCACCATAAGACAAGATGTTTTGACGTGGAAACCCAAATGGGAAAAACCACAATGAGTAAAACTCACAAGTCAACTATCTACAAAATAGTAACTAGATCGGCTAAGGCCTTACGACATTCTTCACCAGAGCAGATCCTACTAGGAATCCAGATCTCTATTAGGAGATAAGTCCTTCTAAAGACTGCCCTGTTAGAGGATTTCAAATCCACAACTGTGAACCGCTTTGTTAGAGGATTTTCAATAGGTATGGCTGGGCCTACCCAGTTAAGGGTTTCAAACTTGTCAAAGATATTAGTAAACAACAAGTGAATGATCTAGACTGTAGCACTAAATGCTTGATTAGATCCTTGGCAGCTCCATGTTAATGCATTCCAACATTAATTCAGTCTTCTATATTTTTGCACTCTCTATCTCTATTGTGAGATGCTTTTTTTTTCACAGACCTAATCTTGTTTCCTACATTCGCACACACACAAATTCTATAAAACCCTAAACATGATGTCCTCATATAGGAACCTTATTTCATGTCGGTCCAATATTTCACGTCGGTCCAATAAGATTAGAATACAATTTTCTAGGTATAGTGTATCTAGAAACATTTGGTAACATGACATGGAAACACCACCAAAGTGTCGGTGGATGATAACTCATCACACATTACTATTATAACAGTTAACAAAGTATACCGATTACCGGTTGATAAGTGAAGACTAGAAAACTGGAACATAGTGTTCCGATCAAAAGATTAACTATCACTCAGGGTCTTCATTCTTTTTTGAGATATTCATACCGCTTGGGATCTTCGATCATTCTTTGACTGGTAAGCATCTTTTGTAAAACACTAATAGTCTTCAACAAACAAAGACTATCCATTTAATGACATGTAGTATCGGTTGGAACAACTACCAGTTGAGAATAACTCATACATCAAATAGGTGTGTGTCCATCAACGACAATCACAACTAATCATCATCAAAATACTAACAATCTCCCCCTTTGGCATTGATGGAAACACTTAGGAAAATTTTGGCATCTAAGTGCTTACAAAACAAAAATAGATGCCAAGACTAAAATTACTCCCCCTAAGCATATACGTTACTCCTTTTCCAAAAATTACAAGTATGTGCATGAAATTTGAATACTCGCGAAAATTTTAATACACTACTCCCCCTTTGCCAACAATGACAAAGTAATGCAAAATATTCCCCTTTTTGTGTTTGCATAATTTGAAAATAGAGTAGATATCCATGACAATAAAGAGTAAAACTTCTCAAAAAGAGACTTAAAGTTTTGCATAAAAAAATTTCGTGTCTAAAGATCATGACTCAAGAAGTGAGGCACCAATTTCACTTTTGGTCTTCATGTGGAAGACTAATTCTTCCATTGCATCGATGATACTCATCTCCTGTATCATAGTAATAGCCTCCAAGTTCAGGAAATATTTCTAAAGAACCTGTAATTTTGGTAATAGGAGCAAGTGGAGCTCTCGTAGATCTCGAGTCCGATTGCAGATCTCTGAGTCAAGCTTTGGAATCTGATGCTAGTGAGTATTAACAGTTTGTCCATAGAGTGTGAATAGATCATAGGGTAGTTTTAAGTTTCCACTATATTTCTGTAACTCCAATTGAAGTTGAGTCTTCTATTATAGAGCATCTTCAAAAATTAAGTGAGGTTGACAAATTTTACTCAAGAGTAGGTTACCTTCACTCATGGCTAAACGTACATCATCTTTTTGCTTAATTAGTTTTGTCCTGTCTTCATCCATTTATTTTAATAAGGCAAATTTGAGTGCTTTTTCATGATTTTTCTTTGCAGTGGCATGGGCAACATCTTCCAAACATTGTACTTGGTCATCCACTACTGTGCAAAGAAGTTTGAGCTTGGCTAGCGAGGAATCGATACTAGGGTGGTTAGTACCGGGGATTAGATTAGAAAGGGTTTCAACAACAAACTGAATGACATCTTGTTCTTTCTTTTTCCTTAGTTCTTCCAATCTCTCTCGTGCTAGTTGAATGCTCCCTAGTAGCTCAATCTCATCAACTGATTGAGTTGGATAGACAAGAGTCAAATCAGTGTGATCGGTGGAATCAACCTGCTTGGATTGATCGTCAGTTACCTTTGAAGTCTTTCCTCCTTCCTTTGCCTTGATCTTTGCTTATCTTTTTTTCTCCTCTTCTTTTTCTTTCTTCCACTCTTCTTCTTTATTTTTCTCTTCTTCTTTTTCCTTCTCTACTTCCTCCTTCCTCTTTTCTTCTTCCTTCCTCTTCTCTTCTTCTTTCATTTTCTCTTCTTCCTTCTTCTTCTCTTCTTCCTTCTTCTTCTCTTCTTCCTTTTTCTTTTCTTCATCCTTCTTCTTCTCTTCTTCCTTCTTCTTCTCTTCTTATCTCACTTTCTCTTCTTTCTCTTTCTCTTTCTTTTATTTCTCCTCTTTCTCTTTTTCTTGTTTCTCTTTTTCCGTTTTCTCATCCTTTTCTTTCTCCATTCTCTCTTTTTTAGCTTTTTCCTTGTTTGGAGTGTTATCCTCAATTTTTAGTGCATCAACATCAATGGGTTCATTTTTTTCTACCATTCCTTCACCTAGACTGTCAAGGACTTCATCTGGTTTGGCTGTGGATAGGTCAGGTGTTTGCTCAACCTACCAATTAGCTTCAAATATTTGTTGCATTTTGACAGCAGCTTTAACTTGCAAATGGGTATCTTTTTCCACTTCAGAAGTTTTGTCTCCGAGTAGCTGAAGTCTTCTTCTTCGCATGAAGAAAATGCCTTTGTACTTATCAATAATCTCAAATAATTCTGAGTCAGAGGCATCTCGAAAATATTGCACAAAGATTTTCTCCCTGATTTCTTGTTCCTTTATAAGTAGCTGATTTAATTTCAGAAGGTGACAAATCATTAATACATAAATATTTAATAAGTTCTTGTTCAACATCCTCCTTTTCATTATCATTGAAATCATCAAAATATTCTTTTAAATCATCAAGAACTTTTCTTCTAATATTCTTTGTGGTCCTTTGACAACGTGTCATAGGTTTGTAAGAGGAAATATCTATATTTACTGGCACAGAGATTGCTAGTACATTATCGATTGACTTTGTCTTCTTGCTTGATTGTCTTATCTTCTTTATTTCTACCTCTAGTTCAGTGCCTTTTGAATCTGGTGAGTTTTTCCTAGTTTTCCTTTTTCTTTTGAATACCTTTGTCAGAATAGCCTCCGATTTCTTTTTTGATGGTGACCTTTTGGTCACTTTAGGACTGGCAGCAGATGTTACCAGTGTTGATGTCAATGGAACTTCTTTACCCTTTTTCTGCTTCAGTACCTCAATAGGTTTGATCCTCTCTAAGTAAGTACTAGTCCTCTTCTTCTTGGGATCTAGAGGTGAAGCAAGTAGGGTATAGGAATACCCTATCAGTATATCATTTACCACTTCATACCCCGTAGGCCCAACTACATCTTCTCTGGGTTCAACCACTTTCAATATGCAGTTATCTGTTTTGATGGTAAAACAGATGTCATCTTCAAATTTCTTAACTAGATATTCTCATTCTCTGGTTCATCTTTAGTTTGAAATAATCAAAATATTTTTTCAAAGTCTCTGGATATGCAATTCCCACTACTTGCAGACTCTCCTTTATTTGTCTGGAAACTGGTAGGTCAGTTGACCATTGAATATCACCAACTCCACAAAAATATCCTTGAAAGTAGAAAAATAAACCGACAAATAGTTGACCAAACTTAAACCTATGGGTTTTGTCCGATTTGATCAACTTCAAGTTATCTATGAGTTGTTTCTACATACAAGTACATAAGTCACATTCTACATTTTCCTTTATCATCCTATAAGTGGCATGCATTGCAACTGAAGAAACAAAATTCATTTTGCTAGCATAAAATATTCTATACCCAATTACCATGCATGCATATTTCACCAAATCATCTTTAATGGTGTTTACCGTCATTGCCTATTGGTCACTTATAGAACCAGTGAGCTCTGTCATTTTGGTTTTGTTGATCTTTCAAAGAATAGGGACTTCCCCAACATTGCAGAAACCGGTCACGACATGAATTTCCTCTAGTGTAATATCATGGGTTCACTCAAGGTACATCTTATCACCATGAAGCCTACTAAGGATAATCCTAATGTGTTCTTTTGTAAATTCTTCAAGAAAATATACTTCATTATGCAATTTCTTCTTCTCTATTATGCTATATTTAGGTTTAATCTTCTTATCATCTCCACAGAACAAACTCAGCTAGGAGTGAATTACTAGGGACCCTAGGTCTTCTAGTTTGCAATCAATATATCATGAAACATCACCTTCGACAATGACTCCAACAGGAATTTGAGATAGGGCATTATATTTCATCTTCTTTTTAAGAAGCTTAGGTGCATCCTCGGGTTCAGTAGAACTAGAAGGCATTTTAGATGCAGAAGCCATATCTAGAAGATTCTAAATGACATGAATGTTTCAACAAGAAATACCTTCACTTTGAACTTAGGGTTTGCCAATGTCAAGCACAACACACTTCTTTAGAGGCTTGTTTACCACTTTGACTTCCACACTGATAGCTTGAAATGACTACAAAATCTTGTGCAAGATTCCTTTTTGAATTCTTTGAATGCAAGATAAATTGCTCTAGTTGTGCTACTCAAGCTTAGAAAAATTCTTCTCTGAAAATAGGTAAGTAAAAATGATGACACAAGTGACTTTTAAACATGCTCCCACCTACCATAATAAATGCATCATCATTAGGGCTAAAACCCTAATTTTACATTTTACCACTTCATTTCTTATGTCGGTTGATAGGTAAAAAATACGGATAAAGGTATTTTACTGATATACTTCAAGGGTTTGAAACATTTTACCAATATGTTCCCCCTAATCTTTTTGAAGCTCAGTTTGTTAGTTCAAGGATTTCCACATTAGGTGCAGAAATGGGTACATCTTGTGGCTTCTCTTCAGATTTCTTTTTCCAAGTTTTATCCATATCCACCTGAATGGTTTGTTCATCAATCTTTCCTTCTGGGTTAATTGGTATATCTCTCGATGTATTCTTTCTCAATCTGCATGCTTTGGCAGTGTGTCCTAATTTGTTGCAATGATATCATACCATTCCAGGTGTTATCCATGGTCCGATGTTCACATTTCCATTCTTCCATCTACATGTTGCAATAGTGTGACCGCTACCATGATAGATAAAATAGGTTGCTCTCCAACTGGTTGCCACTTCACAACCATTTGACCAGTGATCATAGGTTTTGTAGTGGTTTGGGTTCCAATTTTTAGGAAGTTCTAGGACAAATCCTTTATCTCTTGGTGGATAACTTCTAGAGTTGTTCATAATTGACCTGCACTCAAAATCTCTATGCCCAAACTTGTTGCATGCATAACAGTGACCATTAAATCTACTAGATCTAGCCACATTGTTTTGAAATTAAGGAAAGTTATTGTAAGCCTTGCTCCTACATACATTGGCAGTATGTCCTTCTTTAAGACAGTTAAAGAAAATAGGTTTAACCTTTTCTTTACCTTTACTCCTGTTGTTGTTCTTAGGTGTTGATTGCTTCTTTAGTGCATCACTCTTGGTTCCAAAGGTCTCACCTTCCTTATATCTAGAGAAACCAAGTCCAGTGGTATCCTTTGATGGCATCACTAATTCTAGCTTTTGCTCCAACTTAGCAGCACTCTGGTTGAACTTAGCAAGTATCTCTTTTGTCTCAGCAAGTTCATTGGAAAGGGCATCATTGGTCTCCATCAAGGTTTCATTATGAGAAATTGTTGCATTTAGTTTAGCTTGTATTTATTCTTTCTCTTCTTACCCTCCTGCAGATAGATGGTAATAGTACCGATTTCTTATTTCAGCTTAAAGATCTCATGCTCCTTGTCCTTTACCAAATCTTTAGCTTTTCTTTTGTTTTCTAGCTCCCGACTCATCCTAATAGTGAGTCCTTCCAACTCCCTCCTTAGTTTGGTTTTGGATTCATTTAGTTTTTCTACTTCTCCAACTAGGCCCTCCATGTCTACTTCATCAGAAGAGCTATTTTCAGTAAGTTCCATCAATGGCTTAGCAAGTTCTCTTCTCTTGATCAAAGAGGCTTTATACTTGACTTTGAGTTCATCACAGGCTCTCTCAAAACTAGTAAAATGATGAGTGAGTTCCCTCATGTTGCATTCCCCCATATCTCCTTCCAAGTGGTTAGACATATAGAAAGGTTGGCTCTGATACTAATTGATCAATACTAAGAGGGGGGTGAATTAGTATGCCCAAACTTTTAAACAAACTCTTAAGAAGTTTAATTGTAGACCAGTGTAGCAGATTAAACAATAAACTGGTTAAAACATAAACAAGCCAAATATCAAATAAAGAATTCACCCACAGAAGCACAATTACCATAACACAAGATGTTTTGACATGGAAACCCAAATAGGAAAAACCATGGTGAGTAAAACTCACAAGTCAACTATCTGCAGAATAGTAACCAGACCGGTTAAGGTCAGACCAGTTAAGGCCTTACAACTTTCTTCACCAAAATAGATCCTATTAGGAATCCAGATCTCTATTAGGAGATAAGTCTTGCTAAAGAATACCCTATTATAGAATTTTAGATCCACAACTGTGAACCACCTTGTTAGAGGATTTTCAATAGGCTTGGCTGGGCCTACTCGGTTAAGGGTTTCAGACTTGTTGAAGATACTAGTAAAAAACAAGTGAATGATTTAGACTTTAGCATATAATGCTTGATTAGATCCTTGGCCACTCCCTATTAATTCATTCCAGCATTACTTCAGTCTTCTATATTTTTGCACTCTCTATCTCTATTGTGATATACTTTTGTTTTGCATAGACCTAATATTCTTTCCTACATTCACACACACACAACTTCTATAAAACCCTAAAAATGATTTCCTCATATAGGAACCTTATTTCATGTCAGTCCAATAAGATTAGACTAAAATTTTCTAGGTACAGTGCATCTAGGCACATTTGGTAACATGACACAGAAACACTGCCAAAGTGTCAGTGGATGATAACTAATCACACACTACAATTATACTAGTTAACAAAGTTTACCAATTACTGGTTGATAAGTGAAGACTAGAAAACTGGAACATAGTGTTCCAATCAAAAGATTAACTATCGCTTGGGGTCTTCATTCTTCTTTGAGATCTTCATACCGCTTGGGGCGTTCGATCATGCTTTGACTGGTAAGCATGTTTAGCAAAACATCGATAGTCTTCAACAAACAAAGACTATGCATTTAAATACATGTAGTACTGATTGGAACAACTACCGGTTGAGAATAACTCATACATCAAATAGGTGTGTGTCCATCAATGAAAATCACAACTAATCATCATAAAAATATCAACATAATCTTCATTCCCCAAAGAAGGACACTACCCTAGCAGAAAGGGAAGAGAGGATGTCTTTTGAGTCAACATGAAAGAGACCAAGAAAAGATCTCAATGCTTTGCATTATGCCCAAGTAGATAGTAAGATAACAATACAAGAACATGGATACAAATAGAATGGTCACAAAAGAGAAAGAGAGGAGGGAGAGAGATCTAAAGTGCTAAAATCGCTAATCTAGCACAACATCCGCCTGTCGATCTTGCTAATCACTATTTTGGGAAGGCAAGCAACACAACAAAGGAGCTATATCGAGCACAATAGATGGATACATCACAAGATCCAAACAAGGACTATGCTCATGTTGTAAGTCACTTTGTTTGATTAGAGGAGCTAGGATTAAGGCTTGTGAAAACACATCCGATAAATGTTTATCCATATCAACATACTCATACTCACTATCAGAAGCATTAGGAGTTGTATTTCTATTATCAATAACATTTTCACCCATTTCTTCATCAAAGTTTAGAGAAAGAGGAGCAAGAACATGAATAGGGGGAAAACCATCACATGTTTATGCAACTTATGATTTGGAGATGTTGGTTGGATATCTTTCTTAGGAGAAAAGGGAATCATGTTAACTGTTGGAGTCTGAGGAGTTTGAATTTTTTGAGGGATAACTTCACGAGCTCAAACATGATGTCTTTGTTAATGTTCTCTCGCACACTGATTTCATCGAATCTTAGTGGAAGGCTAAGAAGGATAAGGAACATTTGAAAAAGTAGAAATGTTTCTCTCCTTGATAGTGGTAGTTTTAGGTTGAGGTCTTTTTGGTTGAACGATAGGAAAAGTGGGCCTCTTCTCTTGATAAGAGGAAGGAGGTGATACTATGCCATAGAAAGGAAAAAAATTAGGTGTAGGAAGGAGACCAGGTCCATCATAAGGATGAGGTATAGGTCTAACCTTAGGAAGAATATTATTGTTCTCCTTAAGAGAAGGTAAAGTCACATCCATAGGAGTAGGTGGACAATTTTCCTTAGGAGGGAGATTAGTTCTATCTGAGAGGGGAAGAACCCCATCTTGAAGAATAATAGGAATGTCAAGTGTTGATGATCTAGTTTGAATTAAGGATAGAATCATATCAGTCTTCCATTTTTTATAAGATTAAAAAAGAGCATCGCTCATTGATGAAAGAGATTGAAATATTTTAGGCCAAAAGAGATCAATACGAACACTGAGGCTTCTTTCAGATGGATGAAATAAGTTATGATTCACAATTATGATTTCTCCATTGTGAGGAAATTTAAAATACTTATGGATTGGAGAAGAAATATCCTTCATGTAATAGAGCCAAGGATAGCCCAACTTCACATGGAATTTCTCAAAAGAAGGTATTATAACAAAGTTCACATATATGGATTTAGTATAGACTTCAATAGGAAGGGTGATAGAACCAATGGTACGACAAGAGAAGCCATCAAATAACTTCACAACCACATTAGAAGCATCATATAGTGGTTTATGCAATCTTAAAGTGAAAAGATACTCTTTAGTTATGACATTAACCATGCAAGAGGGATCAATCAGGGCACCATGACAACGGATATCCTTAACCTTTGTGCTTATGTATAAAGTGCCATCAGGTGCTCTAATGGTCTCACTAAGGTCAAATATAATACAAGGATCCTTAGGTATATCCTGTATCTCTACCATATCAATCAAGTTTGGAGCCATAGAGGTGAATTCTTTAGAAGTGAGAGAATTAGTCACAATCTCAATAACGTTAGAGGTATGAGATGACAAGGGATTAGTGAAAATCTTAAGATTTTGATTAGGAGGAGAAACTAATTTATTCCCTTTATCATTCACACCTACCATAGATATAGTATTATTATCAATCAAGTCTTGAACTTTATTCTTGAATGCAAAACATTTCTCAGTATCATGACCTAGTTGACGATGAAATTCACAAAAGGAATTGTTATCAAAATAAGGGGATGCAAGTTTAGAAGGATTAACTTGTTTTATAGGATGAAGTTGAATAACATTTCTTTGCAACAATTGAGACACAATACTGTGTAAAGATTCATTCAAAGGATTAAATTGTCTTTTTCTTCAGAAGAATTTAGAAATAGAAGGCACACCTATTGTAGCATTCACATGGTTGTTGTTGAGTGGGTCATTGAACTTGATGAACCTTTTTGTTGGTTTTAACTTCACAAATGGTTGTTGAAAACCCTCCCTCCCCCTTATCACTTGGAGCCATAGGAGTGGATTTATCCATTTTACTCACAATCAATTGATAATTGTGGAGTGTTGCACACAACTATAGAAAGGAAACAAACTCAGACTAACAAAGCTTATCCCTGATATATTTTTGTAAATTAGAAATGAAAATTATTTGAATATCATTGTCAGGTACATGAAAAGAAATTTGAGCACACAAATTCTTATATCTACCAATGAAATCAGTCACTTTTTCTCTAACACCTTGTTTACAATGCATTAAATCAGTCAAAGTGGTTTTAGGACCAATATTGTTTTGAAATTTTTGGATGAAAGCATTTGCTATTTGTTGAAAGGAAGTGACAGAATAAGAAGGAGGAGAACAATACCATTGTAAGGCCTTATCTCTTAGTTTTCTTGTAAACAATTTTGCAAGCAATCATTGATCATAAGCAAAATTAGTACACAAGGTTTGAAATGTTTTTACATATGTAAGAGGATAACCTTTTCCATGAGAGAGTTCCAATTGAGGGATATCCACATGCTTAAGTGGCATGACTTTAAAAATACCAAGAAAAAGTGGGCTCGCAACATCAAAGGTGGGCACACTAAACTTGGATTGACTCATAGAAGCAATTTGTTATTATAAGGAAGACATAGTTTGAGCTAGATTGTTGATTATCATTTCGATGGAAGAATTGATGTTGGACATAGGTGATTGAAACGGTGGTGTAATGTTGTTGAAAGAAGGCATGGACTAAGAATAAGGTAGTGAAAAATTATGATAAGTAGGCATTGGTGATGATTGGGTAGGAAAAGGGACACTTAAAGGAGGAATAAAGTTTTTGAAGGAATTGCCCCCTTGTGTCACATTGATTGGTTGAGAAATAGTAGGAATACTCATGGAAGACATAGGTAATGATGGAGGATTAAATCAAGAAGATGGATTTCCCCCATGGCCTATGGTTGTAGGAATGACATTTTGAGTTGAAGTGGCCATGATGTTTGTTGGATGTGAAAGAAGGAATACTAGTCATAGGATTAGTCAAAGGAGTAGATAAATTAACTTGTGTTGAAGGTTGTGAGTAACCTAGGGTTTCTACACAACTCTTGATAGGCATGACATTAGAATCAACAATATGTGCAATGCCACACAAGATATCAATTCCATTCTTAGCACTTTGAAGCATGCATTTGAGACCTTCAATTAATGGAAGATCTTCACTATTAGAGTATTCTTGGGACATCCATTGTTGAAAGCTATCAAGTTGATTGTGCAATGTGGATAGTTGATCTAAAGAAACCCTAGTTAAAGGTTCTTCTTCAATATGGGATTCATTATTGGGGTGAATAGGAACATGATTAGAATGAGAAGAAATAGCATGATCCTCATTAAAGAAGTCACCCAAATTAGGCTCCATCTCCTCGGTAATTAAACCTTGGGAAGCCTTAATTCTAATGCTTTCGTCTAATGTGGATAGGATAGGTAGGAATAATAGTGGTAAAACTCATGCAATAGAGGAAAAATTTAAATTTTAAATTGTAGAATAAAGATTACAAAATTGAGTAATGCAAAATTTGAGAAAATAATGATTACACAATTTGAACTTTGTTGGGGGAAGAGGATGACACAATTTTCAAAATTGAAAGGAAATTAGAATTTTAAAATTAGGGCCAAGGGAATACCACTTAATTTTGAAGTTAGAATTTGTAAAATTAGGGAAGACTATAATTAACCTCTTAATTTTAAAAAATTTCTTTACAACTAAAATGTTGAATTTTGAAGGTATTTCCGATCCTAGAGGGATCAAAAATTGATAAAATCAGCCAATCTTTTGGATTTAGGCTATTAAATACAATCATAATATTGGAAAATTGGAGGAATTGATTATGTGTTGCATTGATGTTTTGTCATTGATGTCAACACTAGTTGTTTGGATGCTTTACCGACACCCTTCTAGTCTCGGTAGGATCAGTGGTTTATGGTTGGTTTTGATCTGGCATGATATGGTAGGCTCTAGTATGGTTTGGTTATGGAATTGGCTTGTTCATGATACTCATGTTCATATTCAATAAGTTGTCTTTGGTTTGGTGATTGGATGCTATCATGTTTGCTTGGAAGCTTGGTTTACAGTTCCGGTGGGGATTTCACTGGAAGAGCTTTTATTGGAGATCTTTGATGAATTGTATAAGTAGTGTTGGTGCTTCTTCTGGTATGGTTTCAAGATTCTATTGGTGATCATGTTCAAGACTTGGCGGATGGAGATCATTCTTGTAGTGTGTAGACCTATATTGGGTCCTAGTTAATCTAGGTTATGGACCAGCTTAATGTAACATGTGAATTGGACCTCTCGATGCATTTTAAAGATGTCTTATGTGTTGGATATTATTTGTTTGGCCTTAGGATGACATGTTTTGTAATTGTGTAACTGGCTTATTGTCTGGTAGCCAACCTAATTGTTTATAGTCTAGGGTTTATATATGTGATGTAAGAGCTCATTGTACATCATATGGGATATGATATGGATATCCAATGCAAGAATAATGTAATATCATTTAGGCAGAGGATTTTGTCGATCATTGGAGATCGAGTTAGGTGTATGTAAGAGTATTTAGTCCTCTGGTATTGAGCTTAACCAAAACTGTTCTCAGGCATATGAGATGTTATCTTTGTAGTTCAATCACTTCTTTGGATTATAATCTAGATTTCTATGTAATTTGTGAGAATCCTTTTGTGATGAGAAATGCGCTCTAGGATGTTGGCCTTCCTGTAAGTGTAGACCCCTTAATTGTAATTCACATACTTACTATAGAAGTATTATCTGACTTTGGGTAGGCTTCCCACCGTGGCTTTTCCCTTTACCATGTTTTCCACATATAAATCTTGGTGTCATATGGATGATATTTATTCTCTGATTATTGTTTATGCTTAAATAGTTTAATTGTTGTTCCAATATCTTATTTAAGCATTTTGTTATTAATGGTTTGGGTTTCGGTATTAAAGTTTTAATTGCTAATTATTATGATAATCTGAGACAACTAATTCAGCCCCCATAATCTGAGACAACTAATTCACCCCCCCTCTCAGTTATCTTCTAGATATTTGAACTGTCTAACAATTGGTATCAGAGCTTTGGTACTCTCTACAGAAAGCTTAACCACTTGGGAAAGATCCTATGGCGACTAACAGTTCAAGTTAATCTAGTTCGTCTTGAGATATCTTTCAGAGAGATATTCCTAGGCTTGATGGAACAAATTACACAGTATGGAAGATTCAGATGGAGACTCATCTGTGATGTCTTGGTAAGGATATTTGGGAGATCACACATAATGGTGTCACACTTTATAATCTAGGATCTGGTAATCCTCCTCTGGCAAACCTGGATAAGGATCTTGAGAATAATTGTAGAGCAAGAGAATCCCTCTTGTATGTACTTTCTGATCAACAAATAATGGGATTAACAGATAAATCATCTAGAAAGGCTATATGAAATAAGTTGGAGACTCTTAATGAAGGTGACCCTATAGTGAAGATTACTAAACTTGATGGGTACTGGGTGAGATATGAGAACCTAAAGATGGAAGAAGATGAAAGGATTATTGCATTCATGAAAAGGGTAAATGAGATTGTTATGGGAATTCAATATTGTGGTGGAACTCTGAGTGAAGATAAAATTGTTTCTAAAGTCTTGAGAGCTTGACCACCGACTTACAAAATCAAGTATACTGCAACTAATAAGCTGAGAAAAATGGCTAATACATATGTCAATAGAGATACCTTGGCTAGGAAATTATCTAATTTTGAGCTTGAAGAATTTGGACCCTTTGGAGTTGTGAAGTTTGAACCTTCTTTTCATGCATCTCCATCATCAACTAGTAAGAAAGATTGGATATCTTTATATGCAAAAGAATTAGATGATATTAAGAGAGAAGATGAAGAATTTGAGCAACTTGAAGCCCTATTTGCTAGAAGAGGACCGATAGGAACTAAGTATGAAGGAAAAATACCTTTTAAATGTTTTGCATGTAATAACATTGGTCATTTTTCATCTAGATGGCCTGAAATGAATTCAAGATTTGAGGAAAGAGTTTGAAGATCTTTTAAGCCTAACCCTAGATATCACAACAACTATAAATACAGGAAATATAGAGACAAGTCATGCTACATAATGGATGATGAAGGAATTACTGATTCTGATGATGAATCGATAGAAGATTTTGCTAGTGGTTTTAGAAATGGAAAGGAATGGGTGTTCCTAGCTATCAAGGAAGATGTTCCAAAACTGGTAGAGAATGTACCTAAAGAGAAGGCACTTGCTACTAAAATTGAAGACAAGCATCAATGGGTAATTGACAGTGGTTGTTCAGAGCATATGACATGAGATAAAAGGAAGTTTCTATCTTTGCAAGAATATGATGGCAGTCTGGTTAGATTTGGAGATGAAAAAGAATGTATGATCAAAGGAAAATGAACTATATCATTGGATGGTAAGAACAATACTGAAATTTTTTATTATGTTGAAGGTTTGAGGCATAATATATTGAGTGTAGGACAATTTGTGGATAAGGGATTTCAATTATAGTTCAAGGATGGAAAATACAAAATCATTAATAGATCTAGTTTGGAGATTGCAATCAGTACACATACAAAAGATAATATATTTCATTTGAATTCTGGTGAGAAGACATCTTTGATTGCAAAAATTGATGAGAGTTGGCTATGGTATAAGAGGCTATGTCATGTGAATTTTGATTGCATTATAAAGATTAGTTCAACTAAGGCAGTTAGAGATATACCTAAAGTTTTGAAGCTTTATAATCTGGTATGTAAATAATGTCAAATGGGTAAATAGGTCAAAACCTCTTTTAGGAGTATACAAGATAAATCTAATGATGTTCTAGATCTTATTCATATTGATTTGTGTGGTCTTGCTAGAGTTCAAAATTTTCAAGGTGATAGATATTTTATGCTAATCATTGATGATTATTCTAGAATCATGTGTGTTAGTTTTCTAAATTAAAAATATTAACCATTTCAAAAGTTTAAAATCTTTAAGGCTAAAGTGGAAACTAAGATAGGATTGAATATTAAATGTTTGAGGTCAAATCATGATGGAGAATTCACATCCAGTGAGTTTAATAACTTTTGTGAGAAGCATGGCATAAGGAGACAATTTTCTTCTCCTCGGACACCTTAGCACAATGGAGTTGTGGAAAGTAAGAACATAACTATCTTGGATGTTGCTAGAACAATGATGATGGAATCTAGTCTACCTCATATCTACTAGGGAGAAGTAGTGAACACAATGGTTTATACATTCAACAAAGTACATATAAAAGGAGAAACCGATAAGACACCTTATGAATTATGGTTTGGTAATACACCTACAGTTAAGTATTTCAGAATCTTTGGTAGTAAATGTTATATTAGGAGATATAATATTATTGGCAAATTTGATCCTAGATGTGATTATGACATATTTATTGGTTATTATAATGAAAGATAAGTATATAGATGTTATAACAAAATATTGAAGAGAATTGTGGAGAGAACTAATGTCAAGGTGGATGAGAATAACAAAAGTCAAATCAAAACTTATGAGAAGGAATTGGCAATGGAAATGATTAGATCTGAACCGGTAGCACCTTTACTAGAACAAAGTGTTGAAATAGTTACTCTGGTAGTATCAGAAAATTCTAGAATAACTGAAGAACCAGGAAGAAGAAAGAGAGGTCATATGACTCCTAGGTATGTGAGATTCAATCATTTTGAAGATCAAATCATTGGGGATAAGAACAATGGAGTGATGACAAGAAGAATACTAGGAACTAAGTAGGTATGTTTAATTTCACAAGTTTAACCGGTATCAGTAATTGAGGCATGTAAAGATGAATATTAGTTGAAAGCTATGGAAGAAGAATTACACATGGACTTTGGTTCCCCAACCTAAAAATTAGAATGTTATTGGAAGTAAATGGGTTTTTAGGAATAAGTTGGATGAGGATGGTAAATTTGTAAGGAATAAGGCAAGATTGGTCTATAAAGGATATTCTCAGAATGAAGGAATTAATTATGGAGAGACTTTTTCACCTATAGCTAGGATTAAAACTGTAAGATTATTTCTTGCCTATGTTGTGCATAAAAACTACAAGGTTTATCAGATGGATGTCAAGTGTGCATTTTTGAATGGGGATCTTGATGAAGAAGTTTATATTGAGTAACCTGTTGATTTTTCACTATCAGATGATACAAATATGGTTTGCAAGTTAAGGAAATCTTTATATGGATTGAAATGAGCACCTAGAGCTTGGTATGCAAGGTTGGATAAATATATTTTAAAGCTTGTTTTTATCAAGGGTAATGCTGAGAGTAATTTATATTATAATATCACTAATGATGATATACTAATTATTAAAGTATTTTTTGATGACATTATTCTTGGAGGTGAAGATAAGTTGTGCATGGAATTTGTTAAAAATATGGAGAATAAGTTTGAGATGTCTATAATTGGAGAAATAAAAATTTTCTTAGGTTTGAAGATTACTCAGACTAACAAAGGTATTTTCATCTATCAAACTAAGTATGCTAAGGAATTATTGAAGAAATTTGGCATGGGAGATTCTAAACCGGTAAGTACTCCTATGATCACAAGTGAGAAATTGACAAGGAAAGATGTTTCTGCACCGGTAAATCCTATAAGATACAAATCTATGATTGGAGGTCTACTTTATTTGATTCAGACTAGGCCTGACATAATGAATGTTGTTTGTATTGTATCTATCATACCTATAAAGTGTATACCTATTCCTACAACACGAAACACTCAATAGATCATTATAAGCATGCTTAGCAAATAAAGAAAAGAAAGATAAACCATAGCTAATCGATCTATTGCCTCCTAGTAAATGCGAGTATGAATTTTTCTCTCAGATCTGGTCATGCAAATTCTAGTGACTTCACTACACTTAAATGGAGGATTTAAATGATTAATGATGCATTTAAGCTAGATGAGATAATGATTTAAGCTACATGATTCCATGATTATGCTAGAAAATAAGCTAGATTTAAGCTAAAATTGAACATGATGACAATGCTAAAATGATATTGCTAAGACCTATATGACTATAGTAACAATGCTTAAATGCAAATGAGATGGGATCATTATTGCTACAAAATGGGGTCTATTTATAGGATTTCCAAGGCCAGGGGTGAGGTGGCAGGAATCAATGGTCAAGATTAAGTCTGAAGATATCAATGGTTAAATTGGAGGAGGTTGAAGAAGAGGTTGGATGAAAGGGAACATTTGGCATCTCTATGGTAACAAGTGTCAAGAAGCTTCTAGAAAGGTTGGATGAAAGGGAACATTTTTCATCTCTGTGGTGACAAGTGTCAAGAAGCTTTGCTCATGAAAGAGAAAGTGTCAAAGGGAAGGGGACACGGTGGTTAGGATGTGCAAGCTAGGATGGAGTTAATTAAACTTAGGGTTAGATGGAATGGGTTAGGCTTAGAAGGGGTTAGGTTAGGAGAATTTGAATTTAAAAATTCAAATAATAAGAAAAGGATAATTAATCTCAACAACTCATTATTGGTTTGTTTTAATTAATTAGGGGATTTAGAAGATATAAATTTGATGATGAATTTGATGGGGGGAATTAATTAATTAAAGGGGATCATGAAATAAACCTATTAAACAAATCCTTAGATTTATTAATAAGTAGATGAAAGGGGGAATTTAATCAAATTACTTAATGAATTCAATTCAACTGGGAAGGGGGATTAATTAAATAATTGTTTATTCAATTAATCATCTTCAAACCATTTTAAGGTGTATACATTTTGGCCCTCTTTGAAACAAGGTGTGATGAGACACTGATTCAAAGAATAATCTCATTTTTTATGATATTGGTTCGATAGGATGCTCCAGCTTTTGATTGTGATATGATGATGCCTCCTTGGGAGATCAATTGAGATAATTGATCTTTGGAGTTTTTGAATTATTATGAAATTGATATCTTGATTAGATTATTGATTTGATGTCTATAATTGTGGTTGATGAAAATGCGAGTTCTACAATCATGGTGATGTGGTTCTTGATGATTGATAAAGCTTGATTGATTAGATTGATAAGATCGAGATTTAATCTGGTTTCAGGAATGACACCTCCTATATAAGACAAAGATGATCAAAGCATCTAGTTTCAGGAATGATATATCCTTTATAAGACATGATCAGAATGTCTAGTTTCAGGAAAGATACATCTTGTATAAGACATGAGAGAATCGATTTAGATGTGATTGGTTGATTGAATTGATAAGATTGATTGGATAAAGAAATGATAGTTTATTGATATCAAGTTGCAAAAAGATTTGGATATGCTGATGTTGGTTCTACTGAGAGGGTAGCATAAGATTTTCATTGGGTCGACAATATTTGGAGAGATATGAGTCATCATTCTGATTGCGTATACACTTGTGATGATACATTCCTGATTCATGTGATAGATTTAACCATGGATAAGAGGAACATGCAGGATCCCATGCAAGAATGAAATGCAAGCTAAATGCAAATGAAATGAAAAGCTATGATCGGACCAATCATTGGATTATTGTGTTTTTGTCATCATTGAGCTTTTTAAATGTGGGAAGTGAGTGCAAACATCGATCATATAATTAAACCATGATGACCTGAGCACTGCTTTCCAGATTTTGATATGGCAAGTTAGCACAAGCATGGAGGTATAATTAAACCAAGATGACCTAAGTGTTGCTTGCATAAAATAGGTAGTATTAATCATTAGTATATTCAAATCAGAAATGTCTTCGATGATACTTCGATGATCATGTCCTAAGACAAATTTGCACATATTAATGATCAATTTTTAGACAACAGACAAGAAAAATATCATGTTCCTTCCTTGTTCCTTTAGTCAAAGACATCTTGGAGTCACTCAGAAATCATCATAGTGAAAATCAATATAGCAAATAAAAGCTGAACAATCATATTAAAATCATTATCCAAAAGATATCATCCATGTGTTTAGGCTGATTTTGTGATAGTTTGATGGTTGATAATTTGATCTCATGTTCAATGTTGGATATGTTTAAGTTTTTACTTGTTAAAAGTTGTATAACTGTTTGTTCTACCTATTTGATTAAGCTCAGAATTGATCCAAAGTTTTTCCCCCAGCTAGGTGTAGGATTTTGCCCCAAGCCTAGAAACAAATTCAATATGATATACCCAATGATCCAAACCATGGTGAGAGAGTAGCTATGATGTCTGCGTATGTACAAAGCTTTATTATGCATATGAAACATCGTTGATGGTGTGTAGGGGAAAAAGCGAGACTAGGCTAACATGCCCTAATCCTACCTTTTGACACACATTGTGGAATATGAAAGAGCCTAGAGGTATCACACAATTGGCTACTTCTTTTTGTGGAAGAGAGAGCCATGGGCTACCAATTAGGGTTTCTATTCCTTTGTTGTAATTGAAAGAAAAAATGATGCAAGTTCAATTCCTAATTCCAAAGTGCAAGTATGAACTATAGACTGCAGAATTGAGATTAAACAATGGAAAACTGTAAACACAAGGACAAGGCAAGAATGTAGATGCATACCTGGAGTTAAAATCTGAGTGAAAATGTTCGAGATGGGGGCGCGGGTGCCACTGTTCTGATTCTGCTCCTAAAACTTCTCCTGAAACTACTGTTTTACAACCTGAAAAGCTGTCTGAAACTTGTTGTTTGATAGAAGGACCAGGGCGGCCAACACCCCTATCCTGGCAAGACCAGGGCGCCCCACGCCCTTCTCCCAGTCTTTTATCCTAAAATTTGGTGTGAAGTTCTATCTCGGTCCTCTCCCGTCGGATCTGTAACTTGCACCGTCCTTCGAATTCAGAAATTTGCACTTATATCTAAAAAGGGTTGTAGACGGCTATATAGGGTTTTGCCTTAGTCAAACCCCCACTTTGGTGATTTCCACCTCCACGAATAGCCAAGTTGTATTGTAAAAGTAGTGTGTGTGCAGACCTTGTGTGTGTGCAAGATCCTAAAATGCAAGTAAGAAAACTAGAGCAACCTAGAATGTAAACCCTAATTGCTTGTAAATGATAATGTAAATGCTCCAAATCAATATGCAAAGTGATCTAAAGCATGAATACAAATGATATAATGAGGCATATGCAAAGACATGAAAACAACATGAAATCATACCCAACCCCAAGGGAGGGGTACAAGCCAATCTTCAGTCGGTGATCCCCTATTGCTCTTCAATGTCTTCAAAGCCCTAAATGGATGAATGAAATTGATGAATGCTTAATGGATGGATGTTGAATGTTGTTGAAGTCTTCAAAGATCTGCTCTTTCGCTGCGTAGAAAGCTCCTTAAACCAAAAATTTTCGATCCTTTCAAATGAAGAAAGAGAGCTCTTATATATGAAACCCTAGGTCTTAATTTCAACTTTTGGCCGACCTAGAGATTGAATCTCCCGCCAATTTCTTGGGGTTAAGCTTTATTTTATGATTGGATCGTGCTCCTAAAATTTCGGGAAAAATGTCCAGGACTGTGTGCACTCCGGACGCCATGGTCCTAGAAACTTTTCACCAAATTTTTAGGGTTGTTGGATATGATGATTTTAGAGAGAATCCTGAAGTTATAGGTGATTTCGAGATGTTTTGACCCCCGAAATCAAGCCCCCAAGTTCAAAATAGGACCTAATTAGGGTTTTAGATTAAATGATGTATTGGAGGAATAAAATGAAAGGGGCACACTTTAATGAAAGGGCCCAACTGGAAGATGATGAAATAAGACCTTAGACCTAATTAATTTGATTAATTAAGTGCTAAAGGAAAATGCGATGCAAATTGCAAGATGCGCCAAGGTGGGTGCTAAACTAGGTGTGAAATTGTACCACTTTAGCAAGTGCATACAATTTACGACGCTACATTTGGCCCCCACTTTAGTGGTCATATGAGTACTACGTGCATATGCAAGCTAAAGTACAAGAAAGTAAACATTCTTTGAAAAAGGATATATCCATAAGTCTGTCGAACGAAGCCCCCAGTGGTATCTGCAGTACACAGTTAGGAACCACACCCTACAAAACACACGTTAGATCACAAAATCACCTAATGCTTACTAAGGAAAGTGATGAAATTTTCAAGTAGCTATATGCCCCCCCTATTTCAGCTTGCTTATTAGGGAGGTGAAACAGGATAGCATGTTTACTTGCGACAAATTGTGTGAGGGATTATTGATGAGAGATGTTCACTAAAGAGGCTTCATCAAAGCATGTTTTGGAACATCCAGGGAGTAAGGGAACGAAAATATGATTCCTACACAACAAACGGTTCAAAAAATGCATCTCCCAAACTCAAGTTATGATGAAATGAGTGATAGAAGAAAATTAGGGTTTTGAAATCAAAGGTAAAGGAATGAAAGTGTATACCTTGAAAGTGACTATTGCATTTGTCACTTTGTTGATTTCTGAGTACTGTTTATTGTAGTGGAGCCCACATAGCCATCATCATGCCTTCATGATGACCAAAGCATCCCATGAGGATGGAGATCATGCGACAGGCCATGATCGGTGACGAGCCACTGGACGAGGTGAGTTGACTAAACTTTGACTTTGACTTTCTATATTTGTGTTGACTTTGAGTTTCTGTGATCGAATGCGGGCCCTAGAATCTGACCCTGGGTCCCACCTAGGGCACCATGGTCCTATCAGGGCACCATGGTCCATGTGGGGCACCATGGTCCTCTCAGGGCGCCATGGTCCCTGAAGGGCACCATGGTCCCTGACAGAGTGCCATGGTCCCAATCAGGACTTGGCAAGGGGTATCAGGGTTAGCTTTCGATGTTCGATAGCTTTCATTCTTTTGCATAGATGATTTTGATGATTGAGTACTGATTACACTGATGTTTTTGTATTGCAGGATCTCCCATACATGAGAGTGCACACTGTGGGGCAGATTCTTCACAGTCTGCGAGATCAGATTCCCCGGCTGACTCAGGCAGAGAGGGATATGTTATTGATAGTGGGTTTATGGTATACGATCCTCATGCCAGCCATTCGATTCCATCCTATGATGTTGATGGCACTTATGGAGCGATGGGATCTTGACGCATGTACATTCCATCTCCCAGCAGGAGAGATGGCGGTTACACTTGAGGATGTGTACTACATACTTCGCCTACCTATCAGAGGAGCCACTATGACATACACGACTAATCGGTCAGTGGAGGATCACTAGAGGGAGTAGATATACTGCATAGGGAGAGTCATGCCAAGTGAGACGAGAGGTCACATCATGGTCAGTTGGCTCTTACATCCTACATGAGAGGTGCCCCTTGTGAGATGTCTTATGATTGCCATCATTGCACTAGCCGTCTGCCCTAATGGGCGAGGTACGCACATGCATGGGGGTCTCACATGGTGCATCAGGGCTATGGAGAGACATAGGAGAGTATATGCTTGGGGTCAGAGTATGCTTGCACATCTCTATCACGACCTTGAGGAGTATGTGTTTGGATAGTGTTGTAGCTTGATGACATGCACACTTCTGCAGGTGTGGATATTTGAGCACTTCACATGCACCAGGCCTATTGGCTATCTGATGAGTGTGGCTAGCAAGTGACCTAGGGTGTTTGCCTATCCACTTACCGGCGAGTGGAGATTTGGGGATCTACTATATTAGAGAGTGACATTTCATAGATTGACAGCTAAGGTGACAGTATGGAGACCATATCTGCGGATGCACAGATGGGATGGAATGGAGAGGCAGCTAGCATGCTTATAGAGGAACCGCCTACTGAGAGGATGATACTCACATATCATAGTTCCATTCTACTTTGACCGAGTACGGAGGCAGTTTGGGCTAGAGCAGTGTGTTCCAGCCGATGTACCTATCTATACTCGACACTTACGAGTCCTTCCTAGACCCAGAGTAGTAGCGAGACCTATGACAGATGATATCAAGATTACAGATATAGAGGGGTCCGATCAGGATGTGGTCACTGATTACTCCGTAGATCCCAGAGCACAGCACAGGTATCTCTCATGGGTTGTGAGGACATACCCAGGGCCTATCTTTCCACCAGATTACTCGATAGGCCATCCAGGTCCATGGCGACATGGAGACTGAGATGAGGATTAGGGATCCAGATCGGAGGAGCCAGAGGAGGGAGAGGGTCATGAGGAGGTAGGAGATCCTGATCCAACCATAGGAGATTAGCCTAGTGCCAAGGAGGAGGAGGAAGGAGAGGAGGATGACATAGATAGAGATGATGATGAGGAGAATGAGGATGTGGGTGAGGATGTAGATGAAGATGAGGATGATGTGGAGGAGGAGGATAGAGATGATGAGGAGGAGTCAGATGCAGCTCCCCATCATTCAGGAGATGATACCATAGCCTTGGATCCTCCTCTTATTCCCCAAAAGGGGGAACACAAGGTGATACAGAGACCTGTACCCATCATGCATAGATTATTTGAGTGTGGGGAGCCTAGTAGTTCCCAGTCACAAATGTTGCCATATCACGATCCCTACTAGCGCGAGGGAGATACAGGTATAGTAGGTTTATATTGATTGATTAATTTTTTGGTGATATAGAATGGTACTAATACAAAATCTATTCTACTGCTACAGCTAATGTGCAGGAGTGGCACTCCTTGATCCAGCAAGCAGTGATAGATATTTCCATGATGGCACAGATCCCTAGTTCCTCACAGGTTGATTATAGGCCTCAAGGGAACATGGGTCGGCATGAGGACTTGTTTTCCCCATTTTGAGTACAAGTGAAAATATGGAGGGAGAGACAGAGAGTTCTATCAGAGAACCTTCAGCGGGCACAGCATAACCTAGCAGCAGCTCAGGCCGAGGCTACCTCATATCGTGTGATCTTTATGGATAGGGATCATAGGAGTTCCTCTCGGAGTCATTCACGGTCTATATCACGCTATACACCTATGGGTCCACCTTCACAGCCAAATCAAGAGGGAGCATCTAGTCATCACTCTCCAGCCACTAGCCCTAGGGATAGGAGATGATCTCATGATGTAGGATAGGTCACATTTTGGATGTATAGTGACCTACTTTTGTATATGAAAACATGATCCACATATATATATATATATACATGCTTCTCTTTGTCTCAAACGTGTTATCTTTAATGCCTAAAACAATGTATATTTTGATTAAAGTTAATACATTTGGTAGATGTACATGTATGTTCTGAATTTAATTTCCATGTGATTGATTTCTCAATGCTCCATGATTAAATTGATACATGTGTGACTTAATTAAAATAAAATATTTAATCAAGTACTACATTGATGATAGAGAAGAAATATGTGTTAAAGCCTAAGAATCATATAACTAATGTGATTTAATTTAAACTTAAACACAACATGATACAATTCTACTTAACACATAAAGACATTGTATAATATGCCAACATGATGGAAATGTAAATCTTTTGCAATTTACATCAATGAATTCAAGACAAACTATAGAGTAAAGAAACACGCTTGTCAAGAATAAAGCAATATCATTTAATTCTATTTGATCTAACAAAGATATGCTAACATATTATCCAATTTTGAAGAAGTGAAAAGAAGATAGATGAAATGAAAGATAAGATGTGAGGAATTAAGCATAGTATCTATGCAAGTGCATAGCATTTATAGGTTCTTTAAGAGGTCTACCATCTACATCCACTATTTTGTAAGCACCTGATCCATAATATTCAATAACAATATACGGTCCAAGCTAGTTAGGACTAAATTTTCTCTTTTCTTCAGGTAAGGTATTCACATTATGTTGATTCTCATAGAGAACTAAGTCACCTACTGAGAAGGAACGTTGAATAACCTTATCATTATAGCTTCATTGTAGAGTTTTGTGATACGCTTGAATATGCTCAAGAGCATTTGTATGCTATTCATCAAGCATCTCAAGCTGTTGAAGTCTTTGTTCTCTATAAGAGTCATCATCTACTATACCTTTGAGAGAAACTCTAAGTGATGGAATCTCTAATTCTAAAGGCATAATAGCATCAGCACCATAAACAAGATTATAAGGGGTGGTTCCTGTAGCAATTTGTACACTCATTCGGTAGGCCCAAAGAGCATAGATTAGCTGAGTACTCCAATCCTTACCATGCTTATTCATGGTTTTGCGAAGAATTTGTTCAATTATCTTATTGGATGATTCGGCTTGACCATTTGATTGAGGATAGTATGGTGTAGAAAATCGATGTTTGATATGATATTTCTCAAGGAATTTCTTCACGTCCTTGTTCTTAAATGATGTCCCATTATCTGAGATTATAGTGGAAGGTATCCCGAATCGAGAAATAATGTTTTCTAGAAGAAATTGACAAATCACTTCAGCAGTAGTAGAGCAAAAAGGAACAGCTTCTACCCACTTTGTAAAGTAATTTGTTGCAGTTATAATGAAAGTGTTTCCTTGAGATGAAGGAGGAGAGATTTTACCGATGAGATCCAACCCCCATGTAGAGAAAGGCCAAGAAGCTACATGAGAACGAAGATCTTGGGCAGGAACATGAATCAGATTATTGTGTTTTTGACATTGATGACATTTCTTAACAAATGAAAAAGAATCCTTCTGCATAGTTTGCCAATAGTATCCCATACGAAGCAATCTTTGAACCAAGGATTTGCCTCCAAAATGCCCCTCATAGGCACCTAAATATACCTCTTCAAGAGTAATAGGATTTCCGATTTGTTAAGATAGTGAAGGAGAAGACCGTTATAACCCCTTTGGTAAAGAACATTAGAAAGAATGATATATCTAGCGGACAGCTTGTGGATTCTAGCCCTAGTGTTCCTATTGGTGGAATTAGGAAAGGTACCATCGGTCAAGTATCTTACGATATGCGAATACCATTCATCTGAGTCTATAAAGTCACAACATGTCACCAAGCTAGAATCATCTACAATAGCTGGAGAAATAAGGTTGTGAATAACAAATTTAAGATCAACCATAGGGTCCTCTAGAGATACAAGAGAAGCCACACATGCCATTGCGTCCGCATGTCGATTATCTTTTCAAGGAACAGGTTCCATGGTATAAGAATCAAATTTTTGTAACAAAGAGATAGCAAGGTCTTTATATTGTGATAATTTGTCTTGTTTTGCTTGATACAGTCCTGTTACTTGTCTTATAATAAATTGAGAATCTCCATAAATATGTATGCGCTTTACATTCAAAGCTAAGGCTGCCTTTATTCCTGCTATAAGAGCCTCATACTCAGCAATGTTATTGGTACATAGGAAATTGAGACGATAAGATAAGGGAATGGATTTCTTTGTAGGAGAAATTAGAACAACACCTGCCCCCGATCCCGTACGACACTTAGAGCCATCAAAGTACAACTCCCAAGTTTCATCTTTCCCTATACAAAGAATGAAGTCATCGGGAAAAGACTCAAGGTTAGGGAAGGAGAAAGGTGAAGGGGCCTCAACTAAGTGGTCGGTCAATGCCTGCCCTTTAATTGCTCTTTGTGAAACAAATTTAAGGTCAAATTCAGTTAACATCATAACCCACTTAGCTAGGCATCCTGATAAATCAGTTTTAGAGAAAAGATGCTTAAAAGGATCAAAATTTACCATGACATGGACTTCTGAATTTAAAAGATAATGTCTCAATTTCTGAGTCGCAAACACCAAGGCCAAGCATTGCCTTTCTATCATAGAATATCGGGTCTCATAATTGAGTAAGGTACGACTTATATAATAAACTAGACATTCCTTACCATCTTTATCATGTTGTGCCAATAATGCTACGAGAGCATGAGGGGAAGCAGTTGTATAAAGAAGAAAGGGTTTAGAAGGTTCGGTGGGTTGAAGGATAGGAGGATTAGCCAAATATATTTTTAAATCTTCAAATGCTTGCTAACAATCTTCGTTCCATTGAAAAGTGATATTCTTTTTGAGAAGTTGAGTAAAAGGAAAAGTACGATCTGCAAGTTGAGATATGAACCTACGAATAGCTTGAATCTTTCCTTGTAAGCTTTTGAGTTGAGACATATTTCTAGGAGGTGGCATGTTGACAATAGCATCTATTTTCTTAGTGTCCACCTCAACCCCATGATGCGAAACTATGAATCCTAATAGTTTTCCACTATCCACACCAAAAACACATTTTTGGGGATTCTAGTGCATGTGATATTTATGAATTCTTTCAAATATTTGATGAAGGATCTTAATATGATCTATACAGAGAATGGATTTGGCTAAAATATCATCAACATAATCTTCTAAAATCTTATGCATATAATCATGAAAGATAAGGGTCATCGCTCGTTGATAAGTTGCGCCGGCATTTTTAAGTCCAAAAGGCATCATCACCCAACAAAACGTACCCCAAGGAGTGGTGAAAGCAGTTTTGAATTGATCTTGAGGATTAAAGAAAATTTGATTGTATC
Organism: Cryptomeria japonica; assembly: GCF_030272615.1. Lineage (NCBI taxonomy): Eukaryota > Viridiplantae > Streptophyta > Pinopsida > Cupressales > Cupressaceae > Cryptomeria > Cryptomeria japonica. Next base: position 287,298,915 of record NC_081406.1, on the reverse strand, counting down.
CTGAAAACCATCCGTGAAGGATAACAAAGCATGTCCTGCTGTAGAATCAACTATCATGTCAATGTTTGGAAGAGGGAAATCATCTTTTAAAGAAGCCTTATTTAAATCTCGAAAGTCGGTGCACATTCTTATTTTATTATTTGATTTAGCCATAGCGACAATATTTGAAATCCACGGGGAATAATCAATAGGGTGGATAAATCCAGCCTCCAATAATTTTTCAATCTCAGCCTTAACAAGCAAAGCTACCTTAGGATTCATTTTTTGAATCTTTTGTTTCACAGGCTTAGCATCAGGAACTAAGACAATATTATGAGTGACAATTTTAGGATCTATACCAGGCATGTCAAAGTATGTCCAAGTAAAGATCTCAGGGAATTCATGCAATAAATCTGCATATTGTTTTTGTTCTTCTTCATCCAAATACTTTCCAATCTTAATAACTTTTTCTTCATTGCAAGGATCCATCTTAACATCAATGGTGTCACTTATGAGAAGATTACTTTGTTGAGGAGTATCCTTTAACTGAGGGAATTCTTTCACAATCTCATCATTATTAGTCTCATTTCCAAAATAAGCTTCAGTGTTCAAACAATAAGGAAGTCCCCTATTGTGATGATAACGAGGAAGAGTATCATTTGCTCCTAAAAACTCAGCTAAAGCATCATCGGTAGGAAAGACATCCAAAGCATAGGCACACGAAGGATCCCCATCAATATACTTAGGGTGTCTCATTGGTAGAGACGTAGAAATAACATTAACATTAATACATGGTCTCTTAGAAGTTTTAGTGCCCTTGTAGGGATTATAACCAAGTCCAAAGGTCTCATCATAAAGATTATTCCCTAGAGGAACCTTTATCCCTTGTTCGTGAGTGCCACAACCATTTCCATTATACCCATACTTAGCTAAAATATGAAAACCATGACCATAATGATTAGCCATTTCAGAAAGAGAAGGTGGTTTTTCATAAGACAGAGAATCAAATCCTTCAGAATTAGAGGTGTGAGGAGAAGAAGTTTTAGAAGCGGCCACAAAATTATTGTTCATAGGTTCAGGTAAGATTGATTGATTTTTAGTTTCTTCCTTCTTTTTAACTTTAAGCTCTCTAGGAGGAACCCTATACTCACCTACAAAGGTGGGATTAAAATCAAGAGATCCCCAATCATCTTCTGTGAGAACCTTCTCAGGATCAAAAGCCTTTTCATGTGTAGTTTCAAGTTGAGAACAATCTTCTTCAGGATCTTCAGGCTCATCCAAAGAATCTTGACTATCAGAGGATGATGATTCATCCATAGGTATCTTGTTTAAAGAGTCATCACTAGAAGAGGAAGGTTTAGAAGAACTCCCTTTGGATGTTTGCAAACAAGCTTGAAAATTAGTATCACCTATCAAGGTATATGTCTTATTGTTATAAATAAATTTAACTTGTCTATGCAATGTAGAGGGGACAGCTTGCATACTGTGAATCCAAGGCCTCCCTAATAACAAATTGTATGTTAGATTTCCTGACATAACATGGATAGGAGTAGGCAAAGTAACAGGTCCCACTATGATTGGTAAGGTGCTAATACCTAGTGAAGACTTAGCCACATTATCGAAGCCTCTAATGGGATGAGAGTCAGGCTCAATAAGGGATGTATCCACATTCATCTTATGCAATAGATTAATGCTACACACATTAAGGCCAGAGCCATTATCTACCAATGTTCATCTTATAGCAGTGTCATTTATGATGACCACAATCATCAAGGGATCATACTGATGTTGAATTTCACTAGTAGGCAATTCATCTTGAGTGAACACAATTTGAGCTTTAGGATTCATCACAGAGTTAACCAAAGACACTATATTACTAGATGTATTAGGTGGAAGAACATTCAAATCTTTCAAGGCATCTTGTAACATTCCATGATGAGCAGAAGAAATTTGGATCAGATCCCAAAGGGATATCTTAGCAGGGGTAGCTTTAAGTTGTTCTATGAGATCATATTCCTTACCAAGAACTTGTGAAATACATGGAGCTTGCGGAAGAATTGGTTGATGATTAGGAAGAGAAACTGGACTAACAGGAGGAGAATTAGGCTGCCTATTATTTCTAGTATTATAAGTATGGGAAACCACATTATAACTCTCTCTAGTTAATTGCTTGGCATAACTATAAGGACTTATAGGTTTTCTTCCTTGTATAGTGATGATAGGTTTATTCGAAGTAAGAAAGGAATCATGACCATACCCTCCTTGGACAGTAAGGAGAGGTGACTTAGGAACTTGGAAGGTGGGAGAAGGATAAGCACCTTGGACTTCAAAGAGAGGCTTATTATGCTCTTTCAGGTTTATCATGTTAACTAATTTAGAAGTTTTGTTCTTGTTTAAAGATTTCGATAAAGCCACAAAGTCATCAAGAGCATCATCCAACAAAGCATGATCATATCTATTAAAAGGTTTATCTTTTGATTCAAAAGGAGACATCTCTTCATAGAGGGGATCATTGAAAACAACCATGTTACTAGATTTAGTGGAGGAGTTGATAGGAATGTACCCTTGAGAGGAATCATTCAACTTATCTTTCTCATCACAATGAAATGGCATAGTAACAATGTTTATGAGTTTTTGGTAAAATGAAGGTTTGGTATCTTTAGGGTTCAAAAACTCATCTAAAGCTTCATCTAATTGATCTTGGCTATACTCATAATCAACATAATTGCATACATCATCATAAATATGAACATCTTGCAACTAAAAATCTGACATTTTGAAATAAAAAACTGCATAAAACTTAAACACACAATGCAAAGAAACAAAGAAACACACTCTTTCTTTTCCCTCTTTTTTTTTTTCTCTTTTTTTTTTCTTTTTTTTTTTCAAGAAAATGAAACTTAAATGAAACACACTAAATCTAGATCTAGATCTAACAAAAGCAATGCAAGAGAAAGCAATAATAAGATTCACATCGGGTTCACCAAAATGTGTAGGGGAAAAAGCGAGACTAGGCTAACATGCCCTAATCCTACCTTTTGACACACATTGTGGAATACGAAAGAGCCTAGAGGTATCACACAATTGGCTACTTCTTTTTGTGGAAGAGAGAGCCACGGGCTACCTATTAGGGTTTCTATTCCTTTGTTGTTATTGAAAGATAAAATGATGCAAGTTCAATTCCTAATTCCAAAGTGCAAGTATGAACTAATAACAAGACTATAGAATTGAGATTAAACAATGGAAAGCTGTAAACACAAGGACAAGGCAAGAATGTAGATGTGTACCCAGAGCTAAAATCTGAGTGAAAATGTTTGGGACAGGGGCGCGGGCACCACTATTCTGATTCTGCTCCTGAAACTGCTCCTGAAACTGCTGTTTTACAACCTGAAAAGCTGTCTGAAACTTGCTATCTGACAGAAGGACCAGGGCGCCCAGCGCCCCTGTCCTAGCAGGACCAGGGTGCCCCATGCCCTTGTCCCAGTCTTTTGTCCTAAAATTTGGTGTGAAGTTCTGTCTCGGTCTTCTCCCGTCGGATCTGCAACTTGCGTCGTCCTTCGAATTTGGAAATCTACACTTATATCTAAAAAGGGTTGTAGGTGGCTATATAGGGTTTTGCCTTAGTCAAACCCCCACTTTGGTGATTTCCACCTCCACGAATAGCCAAGTTGTATTGTAAAAGTAGTGTGTGTGTAGACCTTGTGTGTGTGCAAGATCCTAAAATGCAAGTAAGCAAACTAGAGCAACCTAGAAAGTAAACCCTAATTGCTTGTAAATGATCATGTAAATGCTCCAAATCAATATGCAAAGTGATCTAAAGCATGAATACAAATGATATAATGAGGCATATGCAAAGACATGAAAACAACATGAAATCATACCCAACCCCAAGGGAGGGGTACAAGCCAATCTTCAGTCGGTGATCCCTAATAGCTCTTCAATGTCTTCAAAGCCCTAAATGGATGAACGAAATTGATGAATGCTTGATGGATGGATGTTGAGTGTTGTTGAAGTCTTCAAAGATCTGCTCTTTCGCTGCGTAGAAAGCTCCTTAAACCAAAAATTTCTGATCCTTTCAAATGAAGAAAGAGAGCTCTTATATATGAAACCCTAGGTCTTAATTTCAACTTTTGGCCGACCTAGAGATTGAATCTCCTGCCAATTTCTTGGGGTTAAGCTTTATTTTATGATTGGATCTCGCTCCTAAAATTTTGCGAAAAATGTCCAGGACCATGTGCACTCTGGGCGCCATGGTCCCGGCAACTTTTCACCAAATTTTCAAGGTCGTCGGGTATGATGATTTTAGAGAGAATCCCGAAGTTACAGGTGATTTCGAGATGTTTTGACCCCCGAAATCAAGCCCCCAAGTTCAAAATAGGACCTAATTAAGGTTTTAGATTAAATGATGTATTGGAGGAATAAAATGAAAGGGGCACACTTTAATGAAAGGGCCCAACTGGAAGATGATGAAATAAGACCTTAGACCTAATTAATTTGATTAATTAAGTGCTAAAGGAAAATGCAATGCAAAGTGCAAGATGCACCAAGGTGGGTGCTAAACTAGGTGTGAAATTGTACCACTTTAGCAAGTGCGTACAATTTACGACGCTACATATGGAAAATGAATGCAAGCGGAAGATGCATGAAATAATAGATGGAAGAGCTAGCTGATAGATAGCGCATGTTTGCCAGGTTTTCACCATCTATTTCTATTGTACTTTTTCTCATATTTGATTTTTTTTTGGATTTTCTTTTAGTACTAGTTCTCCAACTTGAAAGTTTCATAGTTTGACCCTATGATTATAGCTCTGACACATTCTTTGTTGATATACCTTTAGATGATCAAAGGCATTTTGTCTTCATTCATGGATCAGTTCTAGCTCTTGTAATCTAGATACTCGTTGTTCTTCATCTGGGATGAGACCTTTTAATGATACTCAGAGAGAGGGTATCTCTACTTCTATTAGCAGTAAGACTTCTGATCCATAAACAAGAGAGAAAGGTGTGGCACCTATTAGTGTGTGAATACTAGTATGGTAGGCCCATAAAGCAGGGTTTAATTGGATATGCCAATCTTTTCCAGCATCATTCACTATCTTTTTGAGGCTTTTTAAAATAGTTTTGTTTGATGCTTCTGCTTACCCATTCCCTTGTGGATAGTAGGGTGTGGAGAATCTGTGTTGAATCTTGAATTTCTCACATAGCTCTTGTACATCCTAATTCTTGAATGGTCACCCATTATCAGTGATAATGGTCATTGGTATTCTGTAGCAATAGATGATATAGTTCAAGATAAATGTAGCAATTTGTTTTTTCCTATGATATTTATGAGAGGTACTACCTCAATCCATTTTGTGAAATATTCTTTAGCTACAAGGATGAATTTGTGACCATTAGATGAAGAAGGATTCTGAAAGGAATCTTGTTCCATGGTCAGCCAATAATAGCCCAAGTGTATGAGTGTTTTTGAAGGGTAAGACCACTTGAATGAGTGCCACAAATACCATTATAGACTTCATGTAAGGCCTTCTCAAATTCTTCTTGTTCGAGACATCTTAAAAGAGTAGCATCTAGACCTCGTTTAAATAGGGTATCCGTGACAAGAGTAAAATGGGAGGATTGGCGAATAAAGTTTCTCTTTTGGTTCTTCAATAAATCGGGAGGTAAGGTGTTATCATTTAGGTATGTTTAAGTTTGGTCGTAGCAAGAAGAATCATGCCCAACAAGGTGACAGATAGTTTGGGAATCAGGACAATTATGATTAGGGTAAAACAACTCTTCCACTAGGAATTCATAACATTGTTGATTTTCTTGTGTCTGAAGTAGAGAAACAAGTGTAGCCATGACATTTGTTGCTTTGTTGTCATTCCTTGGAATCTGCTGGAAAGTTATTTCTATAAAGTATTTCTTGATATCATCAACCATCTTTTTATAAGGCATTAGCTTTTTGTCCTTTGTTTGATAGTCATCATTGATTTGATTAATGACGAGCTGAGAGTCTCCAAAGACTTGAAGTTGTGTAATGTTCCATTCTATAGCCATTTTGATACCTGTAACCAAAGCTTCATATTCTGCTATGTTGTTGTTGCATGGAAAGCTTAATTTGTACACTTTTGGGATTGTATGACCTTATGGTGTGATGAATAGAATACGTGCTCCTAATCCATGTTGTGTTCTATTATTTATGTTTGCTCCTAGACTGATATTTGGGTGATGTATTGTAAGATATGGATCGAACCCTAGAATGTTTGTAAATGACCAGGGAAAATTGATTTACCATCCTTTGAAGGGTTCCAAATATTTTTTCCTTGCTAGTTTTGATAGAGAAGTTGCTGGATATAGATCAATTGTGCCAATGGTAATTGCCTTTGCTGGTTCTATTAGGATAGATAACTTCTCTTGATAACATTCAGGTAAGGTTTCAAATCTCCCATCTTCTGGCACCTCGAGGAGGTTTTCACCATTAGATACGTCCTTTATTTTTTCTTTTTCCTGACCTAATGCTACCAATAAATGTTTTTCAGCATTAGACTTGATATTTTTTTTCTTGATTTTCACTTTTGTGACTAGGAGATTTGACACCCGTTTGACTTGAAGACACATTGCTGAAATTCCTGGTGAGAGCTGTTGTGGGTTCGATTTCATTAAGATATAAAGATATGGCATGGTCATTAGGAAAGGTATCAATGGTGGTATGTCCTTCATTTTCCCAATCCATAGGTTCAGGAGAGATTAAGGATAAAGGATCCTCATGTTGAATTGTTTCAAAGATATTAGGGGTCATGATAGAGATGTCAAGACTTTCAATATGTATGTTGATGTCTAGAATGATACTCTTGTTAGAATGACCTTGTACAAGAAGCTCCTGATCATCCTCAGTTAAGTCCATGTCAACCAAATGTGATTCTGATTCAAGTAGGCTAGTTCCTAACATTTGTTCTGCATACGTGTGAACTACATTGACTACTATATATGCTTCTTCCCTTTCAATTTGAAGTTGCTCTTGTTTGTTTTTCCATGATAGCAAATATTCTTCATTCCCTCGATCTCTTAACTGCATTTGTTTTTCCATTTTTGACAAAATTGATGCAAATGATTGTTCTTTGGATTGTGTGCTTGAATATGCTGCCTCTTTGTTATGTGAAACTATGACCTCTTGAGCTGATTTTAAATTTATTACAACACCGCACTAGATTTAAAACTGTTGAGATTGTGATTTTTTGCCCATTGTAGGGAAACTTTAGATACTGATGATATGTTGATGTAACAACTTGTATGTCATATATCTATGGTCCTCCCAAGAGTATATTGTATGGTAGGTCCAAGTCTAGAACTTGGCATGTTGTGTCTTTTTGTAAAGGTCCCACCTTGATAGGTAACATCACAATTCCTTTAGATTAATGTTCTTCTTCATCATAGGCTTTAATGGTGATCTATTTCAGGAGATCAACTACATCTTTTGAATAACCCAAAGCATGAACAAGACTCAAAGAGAAAATGTTCAAGCCAGCTCCCCAATCTATTAGGACACATTTAACGAGCGTTCTATGAATGAGGACTTCAGTTTTGAAGGAAGCGTTATGGGGATGCTGCAATGAATTAATGCTTGGATATGAAGGAGATGAGATTTGAATAGGATCCTCTAAAATAGGCTTGATGGCCATTATGGATATCCCTTGGGGAAATTAATATTTGTTTGTATTCTTTGGTGATGATGCTATGAAAAGTTCTTGCAAGCTTTCAGGAGGTGTAGGAATAGATGCCTTTGGAGAGTCAATTTTCTTATGGGTGGATGAAACTTTGCTAGGCATAGGTGCACGATTTTGATCTTTCTCAGCCAAATCCTCTAGGGATATCTTTAAGAGTTGCATAAAAGAGCCACCTTTCTTTTGAGATGTATTTGAATCCTTGTAATATTTTAACATAGTTGGATTTTGATTTTGAACTTGTTTGATTGCTTTGATATGTTGGCTTGTCATGTTTTCTTCTTGTGTTTTGTTTTGGTATGTCATGTTGTTTCACATGTTTCTATTTCCCTTTCAGGGGTTTGATTGTCCAAAATTTGTTTTGATAAGTGATCAACTATCAAGGTAAATGTGATAGTGTGATATGACATGGAGAGATAGTTTAAGTGTTTAAAGGTTTGCAAGTTTTTTGATCTTCGGTTTTGGAGTGCAATGATGATGATTTGATAAAAACCAAGTCCAGTAGGAACGATATATCCTATGATGTGGGACAATATTATCTTGACCAAATGTTTCAGTTTCATGATAGAGGATGATAGATCCTGATGAGAAACTATGTTGGAGTGATCAGTTTACTAAAGAGGGTGATAATGCACTTTGAGATGTTTAGATCTTTAACTTATTGGGGGTGAGCCATAGAAAATCTTGAGGTGTTTATGTTCTAAAGTCTTATTTTGATGAATGATAACTTGACCAAACCAACAAATGAGACAATCCAAGCACAAAGCAACAAATAACAGATGTTTATGATTACTACAAATTGATCAAGCAGAAATGACAGATCCAAAAAAATTCATGTAGGACACAACTCTGTACTAGCAGAAATAGAGACTTGTACAACAAATTATATAGCCCTGAATGACAAGAGATATAAGACCAAATGAGAAAACAGAAATTTCATGTAAAAAGCTCAGTTTCATATGACATTTCTTTTTGAGCCATACGAAAAATCACCAGATAAGATGATAGAGAACCTAACTCGTACGATAGATAACAGAGTAGAGATAAAAAATGTTTGTTTTGCTGAATTTGGATTGTGAATTTTGATGTTTTGCTTATGTTTTCTAGTTTTAGATGTCTGATTTTTCAATTTAGGGATGAATACATAGAAAACACGCGATACGATAAGTGACCACAAGTATGATAACCCTAAGGAGAGAAAAGCTTTTCTTGCAAGCTTAGGTACACACCCAATAGCTAATCAAAATAGGACCACTGAGTCTCATGAAATGGATTCTCAATGTCGTATTATCCAACTCCAAACGCTAATGGGGGCACAATATGGCAAGTATCTTAGGAGAGTTACTATCTCTCTTGCACAAAGATTATCACCCTTTTGGAGGTGAATCGGGTAGCTTCTAATTTAACTGGCACTATTAAGGGATCCGTTTGGTGCGTCAGGGTATAATACTCAATTAAGAGGTCTCCCAGCCTTGAAAACCAAGGTTTGCTATATCCAAAGGTATGGAGGAGAGCTATTCCCGAGCACTGTCATTGACTTAATTTTCATCAAATCATATTTATTTTATAGTGGGTTGGATTACTTTGCGTTAGCTATTCCTACTTAGGTCACTCCCCTCACATCGATCGTAGTGGCTTTAAGAGTTATTAACTCCTTGGGACGGCAGGCCTACTAAAGAAATGCACTAGTGAAAGCAAAAGATGAGTCTAGCTTTTTGATCACCTGAGAAAGGTGAGAGAATACTTGCCTATCATCAAAGACATAAAATACATGATTGTTTATTCCTTTAGAAAAATCAAGTGTGCCTAAAAAAAAACTTTAAGGAATACACAAAGTTTTGTTGAATTCTTTTAGGCAACCTGCAAAATAGATCCATTAGTAGTCATTGATGCATTTTAAATTTGGTCTTTGACAAGTATATCTTCATCAATCATTCTGTAGAAAAGAGTTAGACTACCAAAAAACTCATAAAAAGAACAAAGTTAGCATTAGTCATAGTCAAACTAAACTATGAAACCTGAAATGCAATCTGCTCTTAGAATACAAAAGTAGAATTTCATACGACAAACTTTACCTGATCGTACGAGCCACTTTCTGATACCATACAAGTCAGGATGATAGCTCGTATGACACTGTAATTTTTTGAAAGGCTTGTACTAGGCTAGAAATGAGTTCGTACAACATTTTGATTCAAAAAAGGCAAAGATGAATGTTGATGAAGCTTTAGAGGCCAAAAATGATAACTCCAGCCCCACGGTGGGCACCAAAATGTTGTGCTTGTGAAGTGTATACATGTTCTTGTAACACAAAACACTCAATAGATCATTATAAGAATGGTTAGCAAATAAAGAAAAGAAAGATAAACCATAGCTAATCGATCTATTGCCTCCTAGTAAATGCGAGTATGAATTTTGCTCTTAGATCTGGTCATGCAAATTCTAGTGACTTCACTACCCTTAAATGGAGGATTTAAATGATAAATGATGCATTTAAGCTAGATGAGATAATTATTTAAGCTACACGATTCCATGATTATGCTAGAAAATAAGCTAGATTTAAGCTAAAATTGAACATGATGACAATGCTAAAATGATATTGCTAAGAGCTATATGAATATGGTAACAATGCTTGAATGCAAATAAGATGGGATCATTATTGCTCCAAAATGGGGTCTATTTATAGGATTTCCAAGGCCAGAGGTGAGGTGGTAGGAATCAATGGTCAATAATAAGTCTGAAGATATCAATGGTTAAATTGGAGGAGGTTGAAGAAGAGGTTGGATGAAAGGGAACATTTGGCATCTCTATGGTAACAAGTGTCAAGAAGCTTCTAGAAAGGTTGGATGAAACGGAATATTTGTCATCTCTATGGTGACAAGTGTCAAGAAGCTTTTGTCATGAAAGAGCAAGTGTCCAAGGGAAGGGGACATGGTGGTTAGGATGTGCAAGCTAGGATGGAGTTAATTAAACTCAAGGTTAGATGGAATGGGTTAGGCTTAGAAGGGGTTAGGTTAGGAGAATTTGAATTTAAAAATTCAAATAATAAGAAAAGGATAATTAATCTCAACAACTCATTATTGATTTGTTTTAATTAATTAGGAGATATAGAAGAAATGAATTTGATGATGAATTTGATGGGGGGAATTAATTAATTTGAATTAATTAATCAAAGGGGATTATGAAATGAACCTATTAAATAAATCCTTAGATTTATTAATAAGTAGATGAAAGGGGGAATTTAATCAAATTACTTAATGAATTCAATTCAATTAGGAAGAGGGATTAATTAAATAATTGTTTATTCAATTAATTATCTTCAGACCATTTGTAGGTGTATACAGTATCAAGATTTCAGAGTGATCCTAGAGAAAATCATGAGAGTGCAGTGAAAAGGAGTTTTAGATAGTTGCAAGATACATCAGAATATGGTTTATGGTACCCCAAGGATGATAACTTTACTTTATGTGCACATACAAATACTGGCTGGGCTGGAGATATTGATGACTGGAAAAGTACTTCCAGTGGAGCTTTCTTTCTTGGAAAGAAACTTGATTCATGGATCAAAAAGAAACAGTCATGTACTTCTTTATCTATTGTTGAAGCTGAGTATGTTGTTTCTACTACTAACTGTACACAAGTTTTATGGATGAAGAAAATGTTGAAGGATATAAATGTGGATTATAATGAATCAGTAGCTATTCACTATGATAAGTCTGTTGCTATTGATATATCAAAGAATTTGGTATTTCATTTTAAGACAAAGCACATATCTGTCAAGTACAACTTTTTGATGGAAAAGGTGGAAGCAAATGAAGTTAGACTGGTTTATGTGAACACTGAAGAGTAGATTGTAGATATCTTCACTAAACCTTTGCCTAAAGAATCATTTGAATAAATTTCACAAACAGATTAGGAGTTTCTGCCCCTCCGGTAGAGACTTGATTGATGTAGTTTAGCATTAGTCTAGTATGCATTATCAGAGATACTATTCATTTTGGCACTGATGTGTGGTTGCTACTACTCAGGGGGAGTAGTTAGCTTTATTCAATTCATTGGTTTATGTTTTTGATTTGATATTTATGTCAGATTTTTGGCATTGATGTCAAAGGTGGAGAGATATTGATGTGAAAAAGGAGTTGTATACATTAGAGGGAGAGATATATGTGTAATTCAAACCTTTTTAGAGATATCATTCATAGGGGGAGTTTGGTATTTGTTGCAAAACTTCATTACTATACTTTGAGTGGGAGATTGTTGGTTGTCTTCCATTGGGGGAGACTTGTTTGGCATTTCTTAGTATTTAGATGTTTTTTCACATCTAGTGTTTCCATCAATGATAAAGGGGGATATTGTTGGCTAATTGGAGGAATTGATTATGTGTTACATTGTTGTTTTTTCATTGATTTCAACACTAGATTTTTATTTTCTTTACCCACACCCTTCTGGTCCCGGTAGGATGAGTGGTTTCTAGTTGGTTTGGATCCATCATGATCCGATAGACTCTGGTATGGTTTGGTTATGAAGTTGGCTTGTTCATGATACTCATTTTCATATTCAGTAAGTTAGTTTTGGTCTAGCGATTGGATGCTATCATGTTTTCTTGGGAGCTTTGCTTGCGGTTCTGGTGAGGGTTTCACCCACAGATCTTTTCTTGGAGATCTTTGATGAATTGTATAAGTGGTGCTATTAATACTTTTGGTATGGTTTCAAGATGTTTTTGGTGATCATGTTTGAGACTTGGAATATGGAGATCATTTTTGTAGCCTGTCAACCTATATTGGGTCCCCGTTGATCTACGTTATGGATCGACTTAATGTAACATGTGGATTGGACCTCTTGACGCATTTTCAAGATGTCTTATGTGTTGAATATAATTTTTTTTCCTTAACCCAACATATTTTGTAGTTATGTAATTGGCTTATTATTTGATAGCCAACCTTATTGTTTATGGTCGAGGGTTTGTATATATGTGATGGAAGATCTCATTTTAGATCATATGGGATAGGATATGGATAGGTAATGTGCGAATAATGTAATACCATTCAGGTAGAGGATTTGGTCAATCATTGGAGATTGAGTTGGGTGTATGAAAGAGGATTTAGTCCTCTGGTATTGAGCTTAACCAAAACTATATGTAGGCATAGGAAATGTTATCTTTGCAGTTCAATCACTTCTCCATATTGTAGTCTGGATTTCTATGTAGTCAACGAGACTCCTTTTGTGATGAGAAGTGCGCTCTAGGATGTTGGCCTTCCTACAAGTGCAAGCCCCTCAATTGTAATTCACATACTTACAACATAAGTATTATCTGGCTATGGGTAGGCTTCCCACCATGGTTTTTCCCTTTATTGAGTTTTCCATGTATAAATCTTGGTGTCATATGGATGGTATTTATTCTCTGATTATTGTTTATGCTTAATTAGTTTAATTGGTATTCCAGTATCTGATTTAAGCATTCTGGTATTAATGTTTTAATTGATAATTCTTATGGTAATCTGAGATAACTAATTCACCCCCCTCCCCTCTCAATTGTCTTCTGGTTCTTTAAACTATCTAACACATAACAATTTCCCATAAATTTTGAGGGACTATGGTAGAAATGCAAAAGGTCTGACCAACTTTCTTCAAAATTTTGAGGGATGGATATTACGATGATTTTAAAGATAACCCCCCAAAATTAGTGAATTTCACAATCTCTTGATGGGCGAAATGAAGGCGCAAATGTGAAAACAAGACCCTATTAGGGTTTTGAAGAAAAAGAGGAATTAAATTGCAATTTTAGAAAAGGGTCAAACCTAATGGATAGGAACACATTGGGAAATGCTTAGAAATCTGAATTGAAATAAAATTGATTTTAAATTTGCACAAAATCCAATTAATTGAGAAAATTAGGGTTTGATGACCTAGCCACTTAATTTTCAAATTTGAATTTTGGGAAAAAGAGGCGAAATTGAAAATTTCAAGTGTAGGATTGAAGACAAATCTTAAAACAATCAAAAATTTGAAAATTAAATGGAAATCCAATTTTTGCACAAGTTCAAGATGATTTTTGAAAATTAGGGTTTTAACAAGTAACCTCTTAATTTTTTAACTTTTAATTGAAAATTGAACAAGATAATGGACAAATTGAATTTTGGAAAACAAAGAAATTTTCAGATCTAAGATAACCACAAGCAATTTTTACAAATCATAAGTTCAAGTTTAAATTTAAAAAGTAGGGTTTTTAACAATTTAACCACTAAGTTTGCAAAAATTTAAAACATGTAAATGAAAGATATGTAATTTTTTTGAAAGGAAAGCATGCAAGATGTCAGGTTCACCAAAATGTAATGGTGGGAAAATGGTGAATGATAAATCAAGAATGAAAACTACCCTTGCCCTCAAAGAGAGATGAGTGTTTCGCTATTGATTACCATCCAAGCACTTTTCACCATTATATTAGCAAGAGGAGAGGATAATTCACTAGATTCAATCACTCCACACAAAAATGGTAGATTGAATTCTGAATGAATTGGGAATGCTAAGTTGATCCCTTCTTCCTTGTTTGATTTGAAAAGGAAATTGATTAAATTATGTAGTGTAAAAGTGACAAATAATCGATTATAACTTGAGGTCACAATATGGGATGAAGTTGTGCACTTGGATCTAGTAGTAATATGTTGAGATAAAGTTGCCCTGCGAATTTGAGGAAAATTTGCTTGGGCCATGGCTGGAATGTACATGGTCTTCCAAAAAATCCATGAAATGAAAAGGGTTTTTCTGCCTCTACAAATGGAGCCCAAATCCGAAAGTATAGTTGTGCACCTGCAACCTACACATAGAAAAGATAAGAAGATGGGTTTGGATTGGGGGTTTGCCTTTAGGTCAAACCCTAGTTTTGGAATTAACCAAGTAATGAAAGAAAGCACTTGCAAGTAGATGTAAATGATAGACTGAATTATAAATCACCTCAAGGGAGGTTGCAATAGCAATGTTGATAGAAATTCTTGTGAAATTGAATGTTGAGATCAATCTCCTCTTCAATGGTTGAATCCTTGACTTGAATGCAACACCTAGCCTTGAAGGGAGACTCAAGAATGCTCAATACTAGAAAAGAATGCTTGAATTCTCTTGAATGCTTGATTGCTTGTACATACTCCAATCTTTTCCAACTTCCACCTATTGAATTTATCCAAATGAGAGAGAGAGTGCTCCCTTAAATACATGTTGGTGGATTTGAATTTCATCAAAGGCTGACATCAGGGGAGTTTTCTTCCTGAGGCACAACTCACAATGCATGCTCTAGGAAGGGTCCTACCCTAAAATAGGGCACAGAAAGGGGTGCCAGGCCCCTATCTTGGGTGGACAAGGATGAAATTCACCTCTTCAAGGGGGGACAGTGGTGCCACACCCCTATCCTACCCCCTTCTCTAGGGGAGAGTGTGGTTCGGGTGATGCAGAGGCCAAGGAAGAAGTTGTTTTTGCAAGCTAAGTAATCTTTAGTCTTTGATGAGGCTAAAGGATTCTAATTCAGATGTGTGAGGACCCTAATGTAGTCAAAAATTGCTTGGGTCATAATTTTACGACACTACAATTTTTTATTCATAGATTCAACCAGATGTTTTCCTTGCAGGTAATAATTCAGTGAGGTCTTCAAATAGATGTTGTGATCAAGGGAAAACTGGGTAACTTTGGACCTGGTGAGTTCTATAGCATTGCTGGATATAATGGTCTTAGACAAACCAAAATGTGTAACCAACCCGTCAAGGAAATTAACAATTTCCATTTCTATAGATTTTCTTAGGCACGCCACCTCTATCTAGCGGGTGAAGTAATCTATGGCCATTAGGATCCATTTATTACCAGTGGAGGAGATGGGATTAATAATCCCTATGAAATATAGTCCCCTTTGAGAAAAAGGTTCATCTACCACTATACACCTAAGTGACATTGTTACATTCTTGTGCTTTTGATTATAGAACAGACATTCTTTACAACCCTGGATCAAAACATGCACATCTTTGAATAACAAAGGCCAATAATATCCCACACAGATGATCTTCATGATAGTGGTTTGAGATGAGAAGTGACCTCTTGAGGGGCCACTATGGAATTCATGCATAATTTTCTTAGCGTGTTGCCTATCAACACAACGGAGTAAGACTCCATCAAAATTTTGCTTGAACAGAACACCATCCAGCAACTGATAGCCACAATTTTTGGAGCTTATTAAACATTTTCTTCTCCATAGGGAAGTTTTCAGGAAACACATTGTTTTACATGAAATGATGGCGATTGACCATCCAACCCTCTTCCTCTGCTCGTGTATGCATGAGCACTATTTTGTCGTAAGCTTCTTCCAACTCACCGAGCTCTTGAAATAAATACTCACAAAGACCTTTTCCTTGGATTAGTTTGGTAGGATTGACATCTATGTCATACTAGAGGATCTTAGTGATCCAATTTTATCTTTTCTTTATGATCTCCCCTTCCATGATATATTTGTGGACCGTAGAGTGAGATACATAGACTATCATTTATTGCAAGCAATGAAATGTTTGAATTTCTTCAGACCTTTTACGATGGTGAAGGCTTCCTTTTCCTCAAATTTATACTTGGTCTCATATGCTTTGAGTGTTTTAGAGTGGAAAGTTATTGGGTGTTTTCTTTTAGACTCCATATCTTTCTATTTTAGAACAACATCAATACTAAAATCACTGGCAAAGACATACAGTATTAAATCTTGAGACATGTCTGGGTTAGCCAGAACAAGGGCAGATGAAATAGCTTCTTTGATTTTTTTAAATGCTTCTTTGGCTTCAGCGGTCCACTTGAAGTGCATATCCTTATGAACAACATGATCATGAAAGGCCTCACTATACCATCAAAATCTAGATTGAATCTACTAACAAAGTTGATTTTTTCCTAGACAGGACTAGATGCCCTTTTTATTCATTGGTAAGGGAAGCTCCTTGATGGATTTTATGAGATCTAGGTCTATAGAAAATCCTTCTTTGGAGACCACATACCTCAGTAGCTTTCCTTGTGGTACCCCAAAGATGCATTTCTTTGTATTCAAGGAGACACCAAATTCTAAGCATTTCTGAAAAACCAGTTCCAAGTGGTCAAAGTGATCTTCTTTGTGTTTCAAAATCATAGTTAGATCATCTAAATAAATTAAGATAATTTTGTTGATAATCTCACAAAAATCTATGTCCATGGCTCTTTGAAAGGTAGCTCTGATATTGGATAACCCAAAAAGCATTTTCTAGTATGCGAATATTCCCTAGTTGATAGTGAACATGGTTTTATGCTAGACTTCTGGTTTGACAAGGACCTGATTATAACTAGAAAACCCATCAAGAATGGAAGACATTTCAGACATAGGCACCGTATGTAAGATTTTCTCCATTGGAGGTAAAGGATAGTGATCCTTTAGAGAGGCTCTGTTTGAATCCCATAAGTCTACATAAAGGTGGGTATCTTTGTTCTTCTTTTGGATCGACAGAAAGTTGGAAACCTAGTTGTTGTGTTTAATGGGATATATGATCTTAGAATCGATCAGTTTCTGCAACTCTTGTGACATGAGGGACTCAATTTTAGGATTAACTTGACATTGTTTTTGTCGGACATGCTTTTCTTCTTCCTCTAGTTCAATTGTATGCTAGATAACCTTTGGATTGTAGCCTTTCATCTCATCATATGACCATGTGATCACCCCTACATATTCATCACAAAAGAAGATGAGTCTCTCTCTATCACATTGTGAAATATTTTTTCCCACTTTGAGTTTCTGACCATCTATGATTTGGATCTCACTGTAATCTCCCTTAACTTCTATGAACTTTTATCATTTCTTGCATCTTCACAGTCAAAAAGGTTCTAGAGAGTGATCAAGCCTTTAGGGATTTTATTTGTTTTTTAGCTAAATTACCTGATCTCCATATGCCTCAAAAACTTTGGGCTGCAATTGGTCCACAAACTCCCTAGATTGTTGAATGAACATAGCTAATATTCATCACTTTCAAAAATTCACTAATGGATATCATTATTAGGCACAATAGGTCTCACAACTACCCAGATTGAATGCTCATAGCAATTGATTTCATAGAGAATTTTGTAATATTCTTTCATTGGACTAGTTGTAGGTGATTGTGGTTAGTAATACATAGATCTTTCACCAGATCTGTTGTAGGTATTGTGAGTTGTAATCCAAGATTAACCTGGAATTCATTTTATGCATATAGAGATTCAATTTTCCTCGATTCATTTACACTTGTTGTAGTAAGCATTCCGATAATGAGACGTTTTTTATATTTTGGAAGTGATCCACCTCGTTCTATAACCACCATATAACTAGTTATATTTTCTTGAGAGATAACACTATGTTTTTTTTCCCATTTAGATTTTCCACATATAAAATCTGGCATTCCATTTGTGGCTATGTTTTCTTGTTTAATCTACATTTTCTATTTGATGTTGATGTGGTTAATAAAATTGACAAATTAGAAAACAATTTAAGATTTGTAAGAAAGTTTTAGATTTGTGGGAATATTGAATATTGATTCACCCCCCTTCTCAATATTCCATTCCATTCAACCAATCCAACATGTCATAGAGGGATGTAGTATCTTAGATGATAAGGTATTTCACATATGATGGATGCCATTCTCTACATTATAGTATTCATTTTAAGCTATTAAGACATGTTCATCATAAGAGCTTAGTGAATGTACCCAATTATTTTTATCACATGTTGATAATAATTGTGATAGAATTTAGAAAGTAAAGAACATCTTCCTCTTCCTATTAATGTTAGGATTGAAGATGAACTTGGTAAGGTTGAGGAAAAAATGGAAGAAAACTATGGAAGTGGAATAATTTGAAACCTTCATAGGGAATGTACTAGTAAAAAATAAGAAATTTTTTTCACCCCCTAGTTTGTATTCCTTAAGCCTTAGGGAGGTTGAAATGGAATAATTGGAACTAGAATAAATAGTGAAAATGTGTTTCCTATCTCACCCACAACATCAGAAGGATCACCTACAACTTATAATAAAACTACTATTACATATTAATCAAAGAGCCCTATATATCTAGACCCACCAAAAATTAAAAAAGAGAAATATTGTGCTCCTCCTCTTTAATGACCAAAAAATAGAAATTAGAAATTGAATAAGGTATAAGAAACATTAATGAAAAAGGGAGAAATATGTAGAGAAGTCTAGGAGAACATCATGAGGGGTGTCTAGGAAATAAAAATTTAAAGGGAAATATAAGACCTCTAGTTCTAGAGAAAAAACCCAACAAAACATGAAATAGAAGAAAATTATTCATTAGCTATAGTAGCTAGAGGCATTCTCGTGATTTCTTAGAAAAAGGAATTGCAAGAAAAAAGGAATCTCATAAAAAAGATTCCATTTTTAATTTAAAATAAATTTTAAAGGGAGTATCTATTTGAAAGGTAAAACTACAACATTTTGTGAAAAGATATTAGATGAAGAAACCATTTGGGAGGGCATATAGAAAGGGTCAAGAGTAGTATGACTTGGAGCATGAAATTGTTAGATTCAATGATAGTCCCAAAGACACTAAGAGGGGGGGGGAGGTGAATCAGTGTCTAATCGATTAGCAGAATGTTTAAACTTACTTATAACTTTGCATCCCAAAATAGTGTATTAGTAAATAAGAAATAATACAGTAAACACAAATAGTAGAGACAACATAGAAACACACCATAACACAAGATATTTAACAAGGAAACCCGATGTGGTAGAAACTTTGGTGGGATTTGTGACCCACAATATTTACTCACTGGTCAATGAATAAATATTACTTACAATAAGGGGCATGCACATGCAGGAAGGCCAACTGCCTAGAGGTCACTACTCAATGAAGAGTCACACTGACTACAAAATGGATTACTAAATCTAATATAATGTACTACTCAAAACATCATCTCCAATGCTAGGTTCAGTACCAGTTTAAGCTCAGATAGATACCTTATCCAAAAACCTTCGTTGCCACTAAACAATTATTTTCTACCATACATATCATCTCTTCTACTCTCAAAATGACCTATAAGATCTCATACATATACGAGTCTTTTATAATATACCATGTCATCTTACAAAAGATAATTATATTACAATAAACAAAAGTTCATCCTATGTTGGCTTGAGTGTCGGTATGCTTTGTTGTTGATGAATGCCGGTAGAAGCGCATGTCAGTGCCAGTAGAAACCTATTTCTAGTGAATTGCCAGTTGGTTTCCATCAATGACAACATCAACTATTCTCATAAGAGTGTAGAATGCCAACAATCTCCCCCTTTGGTATTGATGGCAACACTCATGAGAAAAATTCAAAACTAAAATCCAAAAAGATGTGTTGTCCCTGAGCAAGTGATCTCCTATGTACATGCATTTTTCTCTCCACTACTCCCCCTTTGACATCAATGAAAAAGGATGTCATAAATAATCAAAAGAGTACAAAAATGCTACCTCAAAGTCTATAACCAGTTGGTTACTATCTAAAAGATATTTGCCACAATTAGATTCAGACTCTGCATAAACTTATTGCTATCAGTTAGAGTTGCCTCAGTCTGTTGGATCATACCAGTGAGATAGTGCATTTGTTGCTTTGGTGATCGCTCTCCTTGAACTGTTGCCTTAGACAATTCAACTTTCTAAGTAATAAGATTATCCAACCTCAGACCAAGTTTATCCTTTAGTTCTTGGGCATTAGACCTTATTCTTGCCTTCTCATTCTCAAGTTTTTTCAACTTCTCCTAGAAAACTGCCATTTCCTACTCAAAATCTGATATAAGTCTAGATGAACCTATTATATTATCCACAATTTCATCAATTTCCTTTTGTGTCTTTTTGATCTCCTCATCAATGTCCTTTGTCAAATAGTGTGGTTTGTAGGCTTATCTATATAATTCCTTATACTCCAAAATTGTAGAATTGAGTACCAATAAAAGTGTGTCCAAGTGATCGGTACATTTCTTTATGGTGTTCTCAAAGAATGTGTTTTTCTCTTTGTCAACTCTCTCCTTAATAGTATCCTCATTCACCATATATATAGTTATTACATTATCAGAAATGAATTTAGACAATGTGTTCAATCTCCCTAAAGAATCATTAATGTGATCTATCTTGCAATTAGGTGCAATCATCTTCAGAATAGGTAAAGTGTTATCAATTACCTTAATTTCTAAGGAATTGCCATCAGTAATCCTTTTAATAGAATCCAAAAGTACCTTTGTTATGTTAGAGGGTCTAAATTCACCTATAGATGTGCTTGGTTCTATTGTAGGTTTCTTTTCAATATATGTCTGACCAATCACTTTCACTATATCATCTTTATTTCCATCAGATGCATCCACTTTAATTACATTTTCTTCTAGTGGATCTGTCTATGTCTGTACCTCTACCTTTAATGGTTTCTCAGTTTTATTAAGCTCCTCTATAACTTCCGATGTCACAAACTCAACATGAACCTCTACCTCAGATTGTTTCTTTATCTGTACCACTACCAGTTTCTCAGATTCTGATGGTCCTACGCTATTTGTCTTGTCCTCTATTAGTTTTTCAATCTCTGGTTGCTCTGTTTGAACTGGTATCTTAGTGTTCTGAGAGTCTATAGTTTGTGTTGGTTTCTCTAAAATCTTGTTGCCCACAACATTATTTGCCTTAACCTTTGTAGTCTCTTTGTCCACAACTATGTTTATATTTTCAGTATCTACATTCATTGTAAAAAGTATCACAGACTCCGGGTTAGTATCATCATGAGTTATACCTTCAGTAGCTATATCTGGTGGATTAGCTATATGAACTGGTGATGTTGAAGGTGCTAAAGGAGGGGTATCCTGAGTTGGTGGAGGGATGTTATCTATTTTTTTATAGAAGGTACACCACCTATTTTACCTTTTCCCTTGTCTTTCTGATATACCTTGAATGCCTTTCCCATTTTCATTCTTCTTCTTTCCTCTTCCTTTTCCTTCTCTACAAAGAATATGTCCCATTTATTTGCAATCTCATCTATAATTTCTTTAACCCTTCCAGCCATCAGGTTCACTTGCTAGTGTCCACTAACAAATATTGATCGGTTAGCTTCAAAAATAAGCTCATCTATCTCTTCCTTAGAATTTACTGGATGTATAACCAAGAGCACTTCAACTTTCAACTTCTTATCCAGTTCCATCATAGATAGTGTTTTAGCTTCCAATCTCATGTATAAATCATTGGGTAACTCATCAATCACTTCTATCAAAAATTTCTTGTAAATATCCAAATGTAGAATAATGCTTTCTTCAATTGTGTTTTTGTCAGAATCATTGGAAGAATTATGCCATTTGCACACATTAGACATATTTCCTTCCTCTATAATCTCATACAATAGATCATCCAATGTGGGGGTAACCAGTGTTTGTTTCTTCTTAGGTGTAAGCTTCTTCTTTGGTTCCCTAATTGCTTGTTGCTTCTTCCTTAGTATTCTAGTTTTGTTAGGAGAAGGAGAGGGTATCGGTGAGGGTTTTCTCTTCCTTTGTACTCTTTTAAACTTAGCAACCTTACCATTGTTAGTATCTGAAGATGTTACAACTAGTGAAACATGTACTTTAGGTTGCAGTCCTTCAAGATCACTAGCTGATATACCACTAATATTCATGATATTTTTTTTTATTTCTTTGACCTCCTTGGAGGCATCTCTGATAAACTTTTCTCTTCTTTTTGTCCTCTTCTACATAGATATATTACTCTCAATAGTTTTTGTATTACCAAAGAATTTCTCATATGGCTCCCTTAGTGCATCATGTAGAGCTTTAGCATATGTCTCCAGAATAGATAGGTCTACCTCATAACCCATCTTAGTAACCCAAATAGTTCTAGGGCTTACTGCTTCCATCCAAGTCTCGTCTCACTTAATGATAAAATACATTTCCTTGTCATACTTATCAGTTATGCTATGTGGTAGTCTCATTCTTTCTCTCATCTTTGTTTGAAATGTTTTGAAGTAATCTATGATGTTCTTAACATTGTAAGTGCCCATACCGATGAAAGCAACCTGTATCTATTTTCCTACCGGGATGTCATAACCAAAATCTTTGTGACTTATGCTAGGTATCTCTTTGGTAAAGTATAGCATTAGACATACTAGTAGGTTTCCAAAATGGAAAGTACCTTTCTCATCTCCTTTAATCTTCTTCAAATTGTCAATCATTTCATATTTAAGGCATTCACAAACATCAATCTTAAAATTATTGTTTACCATTTCATATGCACTATGAATACAAAGACTAGAAATAGAATTTAGTCTATTTGCATGTGTGGCTTTGTATCCAAGTACCATACTCAAATATTTCACATTTATATCCTTAGCATCATTCACTCTAAGTGACCTTCTATCATATGTGGCTCTGGTTAACTCCATTACTCCCTTGTTAGGTATTTTCTTGGTTTTATCAGGCCTACTACCGGTTGAAGGTAAATTAGTAACTGCCTTAATTGCTTCCTTGGTTATCTTGCAAACTAACTCTAGCCATATGAACTCTCCATGGAATCTTCTTAAAATAATTCCTACTACTTCCTTGGGAAATTCAGGAATGTTCAGAATTTCTACAAAACCTAAGTCTTCCACAAACTTGTGTTTGGGTTTAATCATACCTTGTTCATTTGTAATAACCTCATTAAACATTTTCTTCAAATCCTCAGTCCCTAGGTTTTCAATGTGGCAATGTATGTAGATTCTAGGGTCTTCAGTAAATGTGACACCCTTTAGAATTTTTGAAAAAGCTCCAACATAATCATCTTGTTTTGCAATCTCAAGGATAATCTTAAACACGGGTCTAGGGCGTTTAACATTTTCAACAATGGTAGGGTTTGCAAGAAACTCAAGAATAGAAGATGAGGTTTCCATTATGAAAAATACCTCTTAATTGAGGTTCTCTAAATGCCTAAAAAATCACTTCGCAACATCGCCTTAGAATGCCCTTGCTTAGTTTCACATTCACTGAATGTTTGAATACTTGATGAGTTGAAATGAGGGTTTTAGGTACTTTATAGCCAAAAAGGTTCTTTAAAACATAATGAAAAGCTTGCCGGTTAAGTGAGAACTTAACACATCTCCTGGTAAAGAAGAAATGTATCTTCTCACCATCAACCAAGGGTAGAATGCATGATTTTCAATTTGTTGCAATACCCCCTAAGGATTATTCCTCAGTTAGATGAAGAATCTCCTGCTGGTAGAGGATTACTCTTTTCTACTAGTGCAAAGATAGTTTCATCAGTTTTATGATGACTCTTCTTAATCCATTGTTTTGAAAATTCTTGCTTTACTTCATCTACCTTTTCTTTGCCCTTCAAACTAGATCCTTTATTGTTCGCTGGTGTATTCTTGCTTCTACAAAATTTTGCAATATGTCCAATCTTATTACATGCATAACAAGTTACATTATTCCTCTGTATAGCCTTTCCATATCCTTGACCGATTTGTGATTTGCATTGATTCGATAAATGCCCAAATCTTCCACAAACATAGCATTTCACATTCATTCTACAATTTTTTGAATTATGACCAACTTTGTTGCATTTGGAACATTGACTAGTGGGTGGGTTTGTATTCTGATAATTTCTAAATCTACACTGATTTGCTCTATGACCATACTTGTTGTAGTTAAAACATTTCCCATTAAATTTGTAAGCATTAGGTTGTCTTACCGGTTTGTTTTGATCTTGATTATTTGTAGTACCGGAACTTTCTCCAACTTCGAATCTAAGTCCAATTGTGTCTCCATCAGGTTTTTGGTTTTACAGCATGTCACCAAGCATTTTTGAACTTTTATTGAATTTGTCTTTGTACTCATTTGCAGTGATCAATTCTCTTTCCAGAAGTTGAACTTGTCTTGTAAGCTCATCTTTATCATGTTGTATGTGAATCAAATCTATCTTTAGCATATCATTTTCATGACAAAGTATTAGATTTTTATTTGCTCCATCATTAAGTCCCCTAGTCAAGTTTTCTTCATTCTTCTTTTTATCTTCAATATCCTTACATAACCTCATAGTCATATCTTGCATTTCATTCTTCATATTAGTGTTCTCTTGTCTCAACTTATCTGCAATATCTCTAAGAGTTTCCTTTTCATCATCATCATTCTGCATTTTTTCATGAAGTTATTTTCTCTTATTTTGTGCTATAACCAGGTTCTCTTGAAGTCCTTTAATGAATTCTTATGCAGTCCACAGATCATCTTCAAGTTTAATGTTCTTCAATTTTTCAGCATCAAAATCATCAAAAGCTCCTTCCAATTGTTTTCTCAAATTCTCCATCTGTACCGGTTTCAAAGTCTTCCTCAAGTTGTTAGGCTTTTGCAAATAGAGGACTAGGCTTTGATACCAATTGTTAGATTCAATGATAGTCCTAAAGACACTGAGAGAGGGGGGTGAATCAATGTCTAACTAGTTAGCAGAATATTTAAACTTATTTCTAACTTTGCATCCCAAAACAGTGTATCGGTAAATAAGAAATAATGCAGTAAACACAAACAACAGAGACAACATAGAAACACACCATAACACAAGATATTTAACAAGAAAACCTAATGTGGGAAAAACCTTAGTGGGATTTGTGACCACAATATTTACTCACTCACCAATGAATAAATATTACTTACAATAAGGGGCCTGCACATGCAAGAAGGCCAACTACCTTGAGCTCATAGCTCAATGAAGAGTCACACTGACTACAAAATGGATAATTAAATCCAATATAATGTACTACTCAAAACAACATCTCCAATGCCAAGTTCAGTGCCGGTTTAAGCTCAGATACATACCTTATCTAAAAGACTTCGCTGCCACTAAACAATTATTTTCTACCATACATATCATCTCTTCTACTCTCAAAATGACCTATAAGATCTCATACATATATGAGTCTTTTACAATATACCATGTCAACTTATAAAAGATAATTACATTACAATAAACAAAATTTCATCCTATGTCAGCTTGAGTGTCAGTATGCTTTGTTGCCGATGAATGCCAGTGGAAGCACCTACCGGTGCTGGTGCAAGTAGAAACCTATTACCGGTGAACTGCCAATTGGTTTCCATCAATGACAACATCAACTATTCTCATAAGAGTGTAGAATGCCAGCAGACATTTATATTGAAGACCCTTTCATGGCAAAGAAAAGAGCCATTAACATTGAGCCTAGACTAACAAGAAATAATACCTCAAATGGGGAGCTATGATGATAATGATGAAACTGATGAATGGGATGATATTTTCATTAACTTGGAGAATATCCTTTGGGGAATAGAAAGGAATGGTGCATTGTAGGTGGATCTTAACAATATTAAGGTCTTAAAAGAACAACTAGAAATATTTAAAGAAAGGGAAATTGGACTTAAGGGGAGAATAAAACAGATGAAAACACAACTAACACTTCACTAGTGAGAAGGGTAAGGTTTAGAAAAGCTGTCTAGTTTAGCTATAGTGTAGTTACAAAAAAAAGAACCCCAACTACTAACGAAAGGAATATTCCTGCAAATCTTACTACACTTACCCTTGGCATTCCTTTATCGAAGCAATATTCAAAATTTAAATGATATAGGAAATAATGGAAAGAGAAAAGGGAACACTCAAGGTTTGTTATGAGGCAGAGATGGGAGAGAAAGAAACAATGGTTAATAAATTGATAGTTAATATTTAAAACATGGCTCACGTAGAAAACTAGCTTACAATTTTCCATCCTCCTTACAAAGTGTATGCATTATAGTTGGAAAAAATATTCTTATATTCCCATAACAACTAGCTAGTTTGCAATGAACCAATTTCAATCATGACACTAAGGTCATTCCTCACTACATGATTTAGAGTAACACTTAATAAGTAAGACTAAATATGTGAATTTTATCTACTTTACTTGGTAATACCCTACAAGACATTGAAATCCTTAAATCTATGTCGGAGATCTTCACATGAAAGTACTAGCAACTTAAGTAAGGAACACGTAGAAAAGAGGAAAAGTATACCAAGAATATCAATAGATACAAAAGGAATATCCTTTGCAAATTAGAGTTTATTCAACCAAACTTGAAAGTTCAATTTGTTAATAAACCATAGGTTGTTATATATATTCATGATAGTAAAGAATAGGATAATAATAGGTTTAGAATTTTGATGATTGAATTAGGTAAAGAAATGAAGATAATGCACTACCAAAATAGATGGACAAAGTTAACCTAAGTGCTTAAGAGGAGGGAGTTGCAATGCCTTTATAATTATATTCTCTTGGAATTAAGAGAAAATAGGTACATCAAAGCCTTAGAAGACACCAAAGCATCTTGGATCACACTTATGTTTATCATCCTCTTCTCATTTTCCTAGTACCACTCAAGCCATGCAGGAAGTGAAAGATTTGTCCAAGGAAAAGGAAAAATAAGAGACTATTAAAAAATATATGTACTTTTATCTACACTATATATGGAAAGCGTTATTAAGTCTATAGATGATAGGCTCAATGTCTTAGGGTATGATCTTAAACCCTAATTTTTTTTATTATAAGAAAGGGTGTAGTTGGGGGATGATGAGTTATATAATTCTCACTTTTTTTAATGTTTTTATATCTATTTTTATGAAAAACTTTACATGCTTTAACGACATCCTGAAGAATACTCTTATCTAGCTAATGATATACACAACATGTGAGTATATCAATATGCTATGAGAATTCTTGTGTTTGATATATCATTAATGTGGATAAATGGTTTCTTTGAGAAACTAACATTCAACTTAATGGATTGTAGTTAGCCCACAACTAAAGGAGACCTTGCCCTAATGTTCCCATGGAATATTTCAAAGAGTTATCAATCAAAACATCGATATATTGAAGAAGTTTTGACTTTGTCTTGTTGAATAAATATAAGGATAATTGTAGCAGTGTCTGAAATGATGAAGTTGTGCCTCATAAATCTACATGAATGAATTCTTCCATGTCACTAATTTGTTGTTGTTTTCAGAATAAAGTGTAGTGCCCTCCCATATCAAACTCTTTAATGACACTCTTAATAGATACTTCTAGCTTTTATTTATGCTTCTAATTTTTCTAGTTTGAGGTTAGACATTGTACATTGATAGTTGATACATTATGGTTTAATGTGGGTGATGATATACTTGGTACTATTATAATGTTGGGCTACATGTTTGGTTATTTATGTGTACTCATTATGTCTATGTTGTGGCTTATATTTATTTATGATGATGTTGTGTTATTTGCTAACACTAATTCATGCTTCTATTGGATATGACGATGTTGTCAATGATGTTATCTTTTTCATGTTTTTTTATTATCGTGGATGTAAAAGGGATGATGTTATAACACATTTATGAGTAGGGTGTGCTGTTGTAATTCTCTTTCAACTATTTGTTTACTTTATGTTTATATGTATATATGTTTTTTAATAGGTATTTGGTATTATGCAAGATGTAAGTCCTATACATTGGATCCACTTGGTTTCATAGGTCTGAGCATGTCTCTAATCCCAATGGAAAGTTGATTGAAGGTGACATAGGGTCTTATCATACTTGAGGCTTAGTTGGTGTCTTGTCACTACTAGTGTTTTGGCTAGAATTGTCTTGTTAAGTGTTATGTGGAATTTTATTTAATTTGTGTTGGGTTGGTTATATTGAGTTGTGGTAATTAATTCATTCATTTGTGTAGAATCAATTACGATGGTAGGTATGAATATATAAGTATATTTAATTATTGGGAGCTTACTATAAATGAATGATTATTTTGTGAAAATTATATTAGTTGAGATTTATGTTTATTTGTGTATTTAATTATTTAATTATTACTTATTTATTTACTTATTCGATTTCATTATTGGTCCCAAGGTATTGTAATTGGTAGTTATCATTTAATTTATTTTATTTTCACTCAATTTTTGAGAAAGGTTATTATTATTGTTATTGTTGTTATTATTAGTATTGTTATGATAATTATTATTATTAGGCAATATTAGCTCGAACTAGTTTTTCCATGAAGTTTTTGGGGACACCACATTATTTTGGATCTAGGGTTGGAAGATGATTTTGTTAGGTCTCGAAGACAACTGAGAGGGGGGGGTGAATTAGTTGTCTAATAAATTCAAACCAAAAACCACTTAACCAACTGAATGCTTAATACTGGTAAACCAGTTAAGTATGTCGGTAGATAGTGTTAACAATAAATTGCTATATAAGTAAAGATTAATGCATGAAACATAAATAGAAAGTCCTCCACAACAGAACACCGGTATTTGTACGTGGTAACGCATGAAACATAAATACAAAGTCCTCCGCAACACAACACCGGTATTTGTACGTGGAAACTGTTGAGCACTATTTTTTAAAGAAAAAATATAATAAAAAAAAAAATAATAATAATATATGAAGACTAATGGATATTTCGGCCAGTAAGCTGTGTCGAGCACTGCAGGAGAAGTTTCATCGAAAGAGCGTTTTCATCGACATAGGGCATATAAAGCGCTAAGCAAAGGTGTTTCGGCAAGAAGTTACCTTCGATGAATGCAAGAAACCGCTCATCGATACCCCATGTTTCATCGAAAAGGCAAAAGGTGATTTCGAAGAAATATCGTTACCGAGGAAACTCAAGAGACATTCATCGAAATGCAAGTTTCATCGATGAACGTGGTGTCGAACAAAAGAAAAGCTGTTTCATCGATAAAAAGGATATCGATGAAAAAGGGGATATCGATGAACACTCATAAGCCTTCATCGAAGAAAGAAACTCATCGAAAGTATGGCATCGATGAAACTCGCGACCAACTTGTCAAAAAGGGAGACTATCGATGAAAAAGTAATTTCGATGAGTCTTAAAAGCGGCTTCTCGACGTAAGTTTTTCACCGAAATAGTATTATCGAAGAAAATGAGCTTTCGATGAAAGATTCAAACACTCGGCCGAAGGCAAGGGTTTCATCGATAATTTGAAACGCGCGCACTTTGAGCGGACTGTACTTCCCGCGAAGGAATTAAAGGCCCAGTTGAAAAGTGTCACATCTGCAATTAAATTTAAAACACTTGAGTAGCCGTTACAGATGCAGAACATTAACTATACGCAAGTTGCCCATTCAATTACAGTTAAGCTGAGTGAATTTTCGTAAGAATCAGATCGATGCTAAGAGATTGAAAGCTGTGAAGAACTTGCAGAGATTTGCAAACGATAACCAGAAGAGTTGAGCATTTTACCAAGTAAGTATTGTCTCTCTTATTTACTGTAACTATGGAACCTTCGTCTTCTTCTTCTAAAAAGAGTAGGAAAGGAAAAGAGTTAAACCCTGAAGAGAAGCCCAAGAGACAGAAGAAAGAAGGGAGAGCTTTGACTCAGGACTTATTAGACCAGTGTCCATCGTCTAGTGTAAGGTCCAAGAAGATTAAAAGTGAAGAAGAAGGATTAGAGGACAAATTTGAAAATCTAGGAGACATTTGGACTGAGATAAGAGGGCATGAGTTATTTTTGTTTGGTTACAAAAGAAGGGATGCACCCGAACCCATTAGTAATCTGTGGAAGAGGAACTTAGGCAAGTTAGTAGTTCCAAATGTATTTGTAGACGTAGAATTAATGAAAGCTCTGGTAAATTGCTACAACCCGAGAACTAAAACCATATGTGATTACAGAGGGAATACATTAGTAGTAATCAACAAGCAGA
The DNA here is from genome assembly GCF_030272615.1 of Cryptomeria japonica. Taxonomy (NCBI): domain Eukaryota; kingdom Viridiplantae; phylum Streptophyta; class Pinopsida; order Cupressales; family Cupressaceae; genus Cryptomeria; species Cryptomeria japonica. The sequence goes on along the minus strand of NC_081406.1, from coordinate 287,268,532 downwards.
CTATTGATATGGTTTTTGATCTAGACTGGGAAGTCGAGGAAAGCATCGATATGAAGAAACTCTCACAGGAATTCTTTAGTTTGGAAAATATCTACAGGACTTGGAGGCTACCTGTTCACAGGCCAAAAGTGGGTGGGTCATTTGTTCAGTTTGGCAAAAGTGACAAGGTGCCATTTGATGTCAACCACTTCCATCCATATTTCAAATATACGTATTATACTGCAGCCCAAGTACTAGGTATAGAGGCTCATCCACTCATGGATGTTGGGATTATGGTTCTGTGTGCTGATATTCAATCAAAAGACCCTAGGTCATTTGATTTTGCTACTTATGTTGCAGATACCTTGAATCATGGGCTGGAAAAAATGAAAGGAGACCTTGTGAATGTTCACTTTTCATTATACTCCATGCTAATGCATATTCTTCTTTATTGTGGACAAGAAATTAACTTCTGGCCAGATGAGTTCAGCATCAGGTCTTATGATAAGAATGGTCTGAAGAAGCCGGTTCAGTTGTGGGTATCAGCATGGGACCAGAGGTTTATGAACAACCAATATTGGCATTTTCAAGAATACTTTGTGAAACCTCTCAGTGCAGCTTTTGGACAACGCAGGGATTATACTTTGTCCCCTGAAATTAAGAGGTTCCTCAGGCCAAAGGATTTCTCTCCAGAATCACAGATTGAACATAATTGGGGTGATTGGTATTGCCATGATAATCACACAGAGATAAGGGTATTTGGATATGAAGGGAAACCACACATGCTTCCAATTACGGTGCCAGACAGAGTGGCTAGCTTGGAGATTATAAGGCAATTGTCTATTGCCAGTGCTAAACATTTAACTGATTTTGGTAAACAATCTATTGTTCCAGGTCTATTAGTTTTCTCTGATTTCATTGTCAAAAGTTCAAAGAGCTATCATTTATTACAGAATAAATTAAATTACTATGGCATGACTCTGGGTGAGCCTAGGGAGAATTTTGATCCCGAAGGATATATAGAAGCTGCCAGAGCCTCACAGAAACTCAAAGCTGGGATACATATGGCCAAAATGCCAGACGACCTAATTAAGAACCTTGAGCGAGAGGAGGCCAAAGTTTTGAAAGGAAAGAGTGAGTTAGTCTGGGAGGCCTACAAATGGAAAAGGGCAAGGGGAATGATAGATGGAGACCAAATTGGAAATCTCCAAGATCCTCTGGAGGTAGCTAAAAGGCTGCTTCAACATGAAGCTGAAATTATGCACAGAGTTCCTTCACAATTCCTTCGCTTCATTAATACTGAAAGAGACAGTCAGCCCCTAGCTCACATGTCACCAAAATCAACCGCCAGTAGTATCCCACCTGATTCCCCTCGAGAGGATTATCCTCCTGGTTTCAAAACAGAAATGAACATGGACACAGGAGAAATCAACATCAAAGATGTTGTTGACATAAGAATGACTGAGCATGAGGACTTCATTGCTGATGATGGATTCGCCTCCTCTAGGGAATTCCTCTCATTTCTATATCAATACAAAGGGGCTCATGTCAAACGAAGCATGGCTGGAAAACCAGAGGAAGAACAGATGAAGAGATTACAGGATGAAATTGATGTCCTCATGAAAGATATGACTCCTGAAAAAGGGAGGAAATTATTAAAAGAGGCCGGTGTGATCATCTTCTCTGGTTGGGATATCAACTCAGCACTCTTATTTGATGGCTTTTTGAAGAAACAAGATTTGAATCAGCAGGTATTGCCCCAGGAGGTAGATAAACTGTTCCTAGGCTCTGGATATGATCCAGACAAAAAGGCTCTCCTACAGTGGGCACTATATCCAAAAGGGAAGAGGCCAATCATTGTGGATATAGAAGAAACCTTTGGGCACCTCATGGTTCATCAGGTTGGAAAGACCGATCCTAGGGTCACTACGAAGCTCAACCTGGATGTTGCAAGACTGAACTTGGACCAGACAGAGTTTCTGGTCAGAGAAAACATTACATACAAGGGATTATATGAAAAATCCAAGGAGGAAAACCAGAAGCTGCAAGAAAAGGTATTGCAATTAGAAACGGGGACTCCTATCAGCGAATACACCTCATACCCTGCAGGACGCAGCTTGGATGACGTCTCTGATGCCCTGTACTGGAAATATCAGGCAGAGAAGGCCAATAAACGCGCAGACAATATCCAGCAAAAAATGGACAAATTGGTCAATGACATCATAGGACATCGGTTTAACACCATGCTCTTACAGGTCGAACCATATTGGATAGTTTACCATGGAACCATAAAAGCGCTAACAGAGCATGAGCGGTTAAGAGCACGATTGCAGGGGGTGCTAAGCAATAACGATTCCATGACGCCAGAAGAAAAGGCTGAGGGTAACGCGTATATGGATAATCATGTCAAACTCGAAGATATGCTGAGAAGAGATCTAAAAGAATTAGATGATGAAAGACCCGTTGGAATGCCTTCCGTCTACAAGGAAGGAGAGGTAATAACCTTGGAGGATTTGCGAAAGGAACTTGTCAGCGTCAAGGATTGGGCCTTGTCAGAAATTGATCGGAGTAAGGATATGGCCCCTACCGTCAACAAGATGATATTCAAGTACCTGACGCTAGGGGATGAATTAAAAAAGCAAACGCCTCGAATCAGAACATTCAAAGACGATGATTACATTCATCATTTGGGACTTTTGAATCTCTTTTTGCTTAAGTTTAGAAACACTCGAGTTGACGACTAATATTTTGAAAAGTCGTGTCTCTTCATGAAAAGCTTGCGTCCTCATATATATATGAGAATGTTTTTTGTAATGTAAAAAAAAATAATTATTAGATAGGATTATGAGCGAAAGAACAACAGCCTGTAAGTCTTTGTGTACGAACTTCAATGGAATACAAATCTTGATCAATTGTTTCCCTGCATATGTGTTGTGGATTATTTCATTTTCTTTTGGCAATCGTCTGTGATATTATCTGATAAAGATAGGGTTATTCATATTCTTAAGATTAAATCTATGCTTTATGTTATAATGTTGCAACAAAAGTTTTGCTTGCGGATTGTAATTGTTCCCTGCAAAGCTTAATTGACTGGTCCCTTAAGGGTAGGGTTAAATTCACTCAATCAGCACATAATATAAGCATTTATTTGGTTTTGAAAGAAATAGTAACTGACAGGTTCATAAGGGATGAGTTAAAAAAATGTCTCACAGATTCGCACTATAAGTCCTGAAGAAAATTGTAATGACTCTGTAACCCATGCAATGAAGAAGGCACTAGCTTAAATCTCAAGTTATACTCATCGTTTCTTTTCACAATTAGTTATTTTGACAGCTACAGGAGTAATTAAGAAACACAAAGCGAAATAACAATCTTGAACTCGTCTGCTATATCTCCATTCAAGGAACTCATGCCATTTCAAGATCAGGAGATATCAGAACAGAATAACATATCTGCTATAAAAAGCACTGTTTATTGGAGACATTCAGTGAATAGGTATACCCGCCTAGGTCCTGCAGAGCCTAAAGAGAGAGAGTTAGTAACTAATAGGTTCACTCTATAAGTTGGCCAAGTCAACTGGAGGGTTTGATCATAGGAGTTGGCATTTCCTTAGAACCCATCCAATCTGTTGATTTGAGACCCAACAGAAACCATGTAAGGGGAAAAACCATGGTGGGAAACCTTACCCACAATCAGATGATACTATTGTAGATAGTAAGTGTACATAAATGGGGTCTGCACATGTAGAAAGGCAAATAGCCTAGAGCTCACTACTCAATCATAAAATGGGAGTCACACTGACTACAATTGGATGGTTAAATCCAATAAGAATGTACTGCACAAAATAGCATCTTCATATGCTGGATTCAGTACTAGTGTAATGCTGATATGCTTTCACAAAAACCTAGAGCTTCACCTTCAAATGATATCTTCATATATACCTCCGCTTAATCTCGCATACACCTTCACAAAATTCTTTTTTGCATTCCATATTTGATCTTACAAATAAGATCTTACATTTATACCATAACCTAGGACCAATTTTAGTAGGTTGGCTCTACAAGATATTACAATAAAAACATTTTACAATAAATATAATATATGATGCAATAATCGATTAAACATGTTAGCTTAATTCATTTAACACAATAATAAATCATCTTCATAGCGTGCCATGTTGATCTGAAAAAGATAAACCTGCCAGTGAAACCCTAGATAACCTTCGACCTATTTGTCGATAAAAGAACATATGCAAGTATGAATATACCAATGATTAATTATTCAAAACAAAGTGTCACATGATGTCTTCAACATTACTAGGTGTCTTCCATATCATTCCAAGTGCCAATGATTATTATATCCTACTAGTGAACCATATACCAGTAACTGTGCAATAGTTACTTGCTTGCCGGTGAATGTTGTTGGATCTCCAGAGTACTAGTGTTTTAGTAGGTGTTGTCATCAATGACAAAACTATACCAAAATACCAACAATCTCCCCCTTTGGCATTGATCGCAACACAAGATGGAAAAATCATCAAAGTGCCAAAACAGAAATGCCAAAAACCAAAAACCAACAATCTCCTTTAAACAACAATCTCTCCCCCTAGGAACAACATGTGTTTATCTAAATATTTTCATATCAATTTATCCAAAAGATAATGTGTTTTTCCATAGATATCATTCCCCCTTTAACATCAAATGCCAAAGTTATAATAAGACCAATTTCATATACAAAATACCAATCAATTCAATATACCAACTACTCCCCCTGAGAACTAGCTTCCATATCAAAGACCAGAGTAAAAGATTTCTTTCAATTCTGCTAGTTGATGACAATCATTAACTATCAAAGTTTCTACTATTGGTGGTACTACTCCAAGCTGATCTCTGAGATATTCAAAAGTCTCCTTAGGCAAAGGTTTTGTGAAAATATTTGCAAGTTGTTCTTTAGTATTCACATAAACCAATTTTATCTCCTTTTCTTCAACTTTTTCCCTTAGAAAATTCAGTTTGATAGAAACATGTTTTGTTTTAGAATGTAATACCAGATTCTTAGATATATCAAATGTTGTAGTGTTATCACAATATATAGTGATAGGTTCCTTACATTTTACCTTTATGTCTTTCAACATTTGTTTAAGCCATAGTACCTATGTATAGTTAGTTGCTGCTGCAACATATTCTGATTCTACTGTTGATAAAGATGTACAACTCTATTTCTTACTCAACCAAGAAACTAATCTCTTTCCAGGAAAGAATGCTCCGTCGGTGGTGCTTTTTCTATCATCCACATCTCCTGCCCAATTTGCATTTGTGTATGCATATAGATCAAAATTTTTATCTCTACGATACCATAATCCAAGATTTGCAGTGCCTTGTAAGTACCAAAAAATCCTTTTTACTACTAATTCATGATTTTCCCTAGGATTACTTTGAAATCTAGAAACAATACATACTACATTCATAATATCAGGTCTGGTCAATTAAAGTAAACCTCCTATTATAGATTTGTATCTAGTTGGACTAACAGGTGTAGATTCATCCCTTTGAGATAATTTGTCATTTGTAGTCATAGGTATGCTTACTAGTTTAGAGTTCTCCATTCCAAATTTCTTTAGTAACTCTTTTAGTTACTTTGATTGACTCAAAAATATACCTTTATCAGTCTATGAAATTTGCAATCCTAAAAAGAATTTTATTTCTCCAATCATAGACATTTCAAATTCTTGCTGCATTTTAATAGAAAATTCCTTACATAATCCATCTTCTCTTCCAAAAATTATATCGTCAACGAATACTTCTATAATCAAGATGTCATCGTTAGTTATCTTGTAATATAAATTGTTGTCTGCATTTCCTTTAGTAAAACCAATCTTTAAAAGATACTTATCCAACCTTGCATATCGAGCTCTTGGGGCTTGTTTCAATCCATATAGAGCTTTTCTTAACCTGCAAACCACATCACTATCATCTGTCAAAGAAAATCCATCAGGTTGTTCAATATAGACTTCCTCTTCAAGATCTCCATTCAAGAATGCACATTTAACATCCATTTGATAAACTTTGTAGTTCTTGTGAGCTGCAAAATCCAAGAATAATCTGACTACGTCAATTCTAGCTACTAGTGCAAAGGTTTCATTGTAATCAACTCCTTTTTGAGAATATCCCTTACACACTAGTCTTTCTTTATTTCTGACAACCTTACCATCTTCATTAAGTTTGTTTCTAAAGAACCATTTAGTTCCAATTACATTTTTATCTTTACGCTGGGGAACTAATGTCCAAGTATTATTTTTCTCAATTTGTCCTAATTCATCTTCCATAACTTTAATCCAAAATTTATCTTCACATGCCTCATTAACAGATGATGGTTCAATTTGAGAAATAAGACATACCTCTTCATTTGCCAATCTTCCTCTTGTCATAACTCCTTTAAATTTGTTTCCAATTATCTGATCTTTAGAATGATTCAATCTTACATACCGGGGTGTCTTAGTTTGCTGTTGTTCTTCAATTACTGTGGAATCCTCTGATGGTACTGAGGTAACTGGATCTTCATTTTGTACTGGTGGATTTAGTATAGGTTCATTTGTCACAATTTCTGTTGCCAGTTCAGAGTCTATATACCTTGAAGTTCCTCTGAATTGTTCATCAATCTTTACATTTGTACTCTCAACAATTTTCTACAATCTCTTGTTAAAACATCTATATGCCTTTCTCTTAGATGAATAACCAAGAAATATTCCTTCATCACTTCTAGGATCAAATTTTCCAATATACTCATCTCTTCTAATATAACATTTACTTCCAAAAATTCTGAAATACTTAAGAGTAGGAGTATTACCAAACCATAGTTCATGAGGGGTCTTACCGGTTTCACCTTTGATGTGAACTTTGTTGAATGTATAGACAGATGTGCTGACTACTTCTCTCCAATACACATGTGGTAGATTTTCTTCTGATAACATGCTTCTTGCTGCATCCAAGATAGTTCTATTTTTCCTTTCAACAACTCCATCCTGCTGTGGTGTCCGAGTTGCTGATAACTGTCTTCTGATTCCATTCACTTCACAAAATGTATTAAAGTCCTTAGATGTGAATTCTCCTCCTTGATCTGATCTTAAACATTTGATTTTCTTACCAATTTCATTTTCAACCATTGCTTTGAACAGTTTAAACTTTCCAAGTGCTTTTGATTTTTCTCTGAGAAAAGTAACCCAACACATTCTAGAGTAATTATCAATAATTAGCATGGAATATCTATCACCTTGTAAGCTTTTAGTTCTAGCTAGACCACGTAAATCAGTGTGAATCAAATCAAGAGCATTATTGGATTTTTCTAGAATACTTTTGAAACTAGCTCTAACTTGTTTTCCAAATTTTAGGTAGATCTCTAACTGCCTTAGAAGTACTAATCTTCACAATGCAATCAAAGTTTACATGACAGAGTCTCTTATTCCATAACCAACTTTCATCTATATGTGCAATCAAGCATGCCTTTTCACTGTTATTCAAATGAAAGCTATTACCTCTAGTCTCATTACCAGTTGCAATTTCCAAACCAGTTCTATTCCTGATTTTGCATTTTCCATTTTTAAATTGTAATTGAAATCCTTTCTCAACCAATTGACCAACACTTAAAAGATTATGTTTTAATGCTTCAACATAGTAGACATTGTTAGTGTTATGCTTACCATCAAGAGATATTGTACCCTTACCTTTGATTGAGCAGGCTTTGTCATGTCCAAATCTTACTAAAGCTCCATTGTATTCTTGAAAGTTCAAGAATTTACCTTTGTCTCCTATCATATGATGTGAGCATCCCGAGTCAATGATCCATTCATCCTTTACTTCAACTTTAGCTCCTAGGGCTTGTTCTACCAGTTGAGCAATAGGTGTCAGTTGATCTTCTATTATAGCAACAAAATCCCATCCATTGTCTACTGGATCCTCATCAGAATCATCAATCACACCTTCATCAGCAATGTAACAAGATTTCTCTTTGTTCTTCTTAAATTTGTATCTCTGATATTCAGGATTAGGCTTGTATGTTCTTCTAGATTCTTCTCTTAGTCTAGCATGTCTATTAGGGCATCTCGAAGCCATATGACCAGTCCTATTGCAGTTAAAACATTTAAAGTGTGCTTTACCTTCATACTTACTGTCAACTAGACCTTTTGGCATTTTCCTTGCAAATAGTGCTTCAAGTTCTTCAAGCTCTTCATTCTCCTACCTAGTTTCTTCAAGTTCTCTTGCATAAAAGACTTTAAAATCTGATTTGTCAAATGATATAGTAGATGATGTTGATGCTTTGAAGGCCAAATCTATCTTTATAGTAGCAATAGGGCCAAATTCCTCAATTTCAAAAGCTGATAGTTTTCAAATCAATGTATCCCTAGTTACTGATGTATTAGGCATTGTTCTCAACTCATTTATAGTAGTAACCTTCATTTTATATGCCGGTGGCAATCCTCTTAATATTTTTGAAACAATTTCATCCTCACTCAAGGTTCCTCCACAACATTTAATACCCAAAACAATTTCATTTACTCTTTCCATAAAGGCAGAAATCCTTTCATCTTCTTCCATTTTCAGATGTTCATACCTAACTCGGAAGCTTTCAAGTTTTTCAATTTTGATTATAGAATCTCCTTCATTCAGTGGTTCCAAATGATCCCAAATAGCTTTAATAGTAGACCTATCTGATAATCCCATGATTTGTTGATCTGATAATACGCTTAAAAGTGCTTCTCTTTCTTTGCAATCATTCTCCTCATCTTTAGCTAAGGTAGTTGGAGTAGTCTGACCAACTACAGCAGCAGTATAACCATTATTTGTAACTTCCCAGATGTCTTTACCAATACAATTTAGATGTGTCTCCATTCTGATCTTTCATATTCCATAGTTGGTTCCATCAAGTTTAGGATTGTCCTTCTTGAAATAATTAGTAGACATTAGATCTCCTCAAGTTGTTAAAATTCTGCAAAAACAGGACTAAGCTCTGATACCAATTGTTAGGTCCCAGATAAAACTGAGAGGGGGGGTGAATCAATTGTCTAATAAATTCAAACCAAAAACCACTTAACCAACTTAATGCTTAATACCGGTAAACTAGTTAAGTATGCCAGTAGACAGTGTTAACAATAAATTGTTATACCGGTAAAGATTAATGCATGAAACATAAATACAAAGTCATCCACAACACATAACACCAATATTTGTACGTGGAAACCCTGTAAGGGGAAAAACCATGGTGGGAAACCTTAACCACAATCAGATGATACTACTGCAGATAGTAAGTGTACATAAATGGGGTTTGCACATGCAGAAAGGCCAACAGCCTAGAACTCACTACTCAATAACAAAATGGGAGTCACACTGACTACAATTGGATGGTTAAATCCAATAAGAATGTACTACACAAAATAGCATCTTCATATGCTGGATTCAGTACCGGTGTAATGCTGATATGCTTTCACAAAAACCTAGCTTCACCTTCAAATGATGTCTTCATGTATACCTCTGCTTAATCTCGCATATACCTTCACACAATTCTTTTTTGCATTCCACATTTGATCTTACAAATAAGATCTTACATTTATACCATAACCTAGGACCAATTTTAGTAGGTCGGCTCTACAAGATATTACAATAAAAACATTTTACAATCAATATAATATCTGATGCAATAACCGATTAAACATGTTGGCTTAATGCATTTACAATAATAATAAATCATCTTCATAGCATGCCATGCTGATCTAGAAAAGATAAACTTGCCGGTGAAACCCTAGATCACCCTGGACCTATTTGTCGGTAAAAGAAAATATGCAAGTATGAATATAACAATGATTAATTCTTCAAAACAAAGTGTCACATGATGTCTTTGACATTACCAGGTATCTTCCATATCATTCCAAGTGTCGGTGATCATTATATCCTTCCGGTGAACCATATACCAGTAACTGTGCAATAGTTACTTGCTTGTCGGTGAATGTTACTAGATCTCCAGAGTAGTAGTGTTTTAGTAGGTGTTGACATCAATGACAAAACCATACCAAAATACTAACAGATTTTATGCATACATTTTAGGTGAGTGGAGTTTCCTTTTTGAATTTGTATTTTTTGTTGCATGCACATTGAAGGATCTTGTTGGGCTATGGATCATTTGGTATTTTCAAACATTTTTGTGCATCATTGTTCTTTAAACTTTATTGTCCATTCATTATTTGAGGTTGGTGGAACTAATCTTATTTTGTTTATGCATTCTCGAAAGGATAATATGCTAATTGTTTGAAAATATGTCTTTTGTTGTTCTAAAAAAAATATGTGTTTTTCCATCCTTATGTTTATAATTGCATAAAATAATTATGGTTATTGTTCCTTTGGTTGTTGTGTGTAGTTGGGGATGTCTTTTGTGTATTCTAAGAATTTTATATATTATATTCAATATTTTAGTTTTTGAAAGATATGGAGTTTCTGGGTTTCATTTTGAGGATGTAATTGAGAATTGAAGCTTATCGATTATACTTTCCGTTCTATAATTTTTAAGTTATGTTTTGGGTTGTTTAACATCTTTACTCGTATTTTGTTAAGTGCGAGTTTTTATCAATCAATTTTTTATGTTAGTCGATAAAGTTGCTTTGATTCTTAGTTCTTTTTTACCTTTTGTCACAACTGTGCTAAAGTGGGAGTCGAATGCACCAATATACCTACCGTATGCACTATTCTAGTTAAAAATGCGATAATCTGGTGAATAAATGCATTAGTATGGTTAACTAATGTGTTATTCTGAGTCACGTATGTAGTATTCTGATTAATGTATGTATCGTTCTAAGACATCTATGCGCTACTATATATTTTGTATGTGCTTTTATGAGTTAAAATATTCTAGAATAACCTTTTAAAGTGTTAGAGAAATTAGTAAATGTGTCAAAAACATTCAACAAAAGTGCTACTTCTTTGCTTTAACCTTTCTACTTGATTTTCATAGTTTGTGTCATGTTGAGTTAGACCAAAAGCTTAATTTTGAAATTTTATGTCTTTCCATGATGTTCTTTCCTATTTTGATTTATTGTTTTGAGGGATATATGTTTTGACCTTGTATATTGATTTACCAAATTGTATTATTATTATTCTATCGATTAATTAGAACATGTATGAAAGATCAGAAGTTATTGAAAATTCAAATGTTATTATGAAACCTTTATAATGGTGTATTATATAATTTTAATGAGATTATTTATATTCATGTTTCCACCATAGGTTTTAGGAACATGATAGGGGATGCGGATTCCAAGTGGGTGTTCAGTCCCCCAAGTGGTTGCTAGGATATCTCATTGGAAGTTTTTGTAATCAAGTGAGAACATTAATAAATTAATCTAGGAGTGTTTGGTAGTTCTTTCACATTAAACAAGATAATTTGGGTGTCCCATTCATAGCCTAGAGTGCTAGTAGAGGCTTCGAATGAGAATGGGAAGGACTTGATGGAATGATTGTGCTTTCTTGTCCTCGTGAAAGGTTGAGTTGGTTTTTTAATTATGTGCATGAAATGGACATTAGGGACTAGAGTTTGGAGAGGGTCAGACTGCAAGGATAATCCTTGTTGGTGGCTTGTGATGATGCTCTTCCCTATATGTGTCCTACTACTTTAGTCTTTTTATTTCTATGGAAGCCTCTAGGGAGTTTGTGCATTGTGGTTGAGTCTATCTTTTGTGGTTAAGCCTTGCTTTGTGATTCATCAAGTGCATTATGTCGTAAATTTTTGTTGTGAGTTAATTTATGAGTTTATGATTCATGATTCCTTGTAGGTTAGGTATCAGCCTAGATTTAAAGTATGTGTGGGACCTTATTTCATTCTCCAAAGCATAGGACTATGTAAGGAAGAAGTAGAAGAACAACTTCCTACACTAACCTTGAGAGGAGGGTAATGAATTTTTTTTAATAGATCTTCACAACAGTTATAGAAAACTCAAATAGATATAATAAAATTCAAACCATAACACAATGATTTATGTGGGGAAAACCCTTTTGGGAAAAAAAACACCACACTCCAAAAGCCGCCCAATATATTATTCAGCTACCAAAACAGATTACAATATACTTGCAGAGAAATCTCTTCATAGGAGTACCACTAATCAGAGATTCAAAGGTAACTCAATAGACATAAGGTTCTTACACACAACCTCTATCTCATGCACCTCATATATAGGGGATACAATACAAGAAACCATAAAATGGTTGTGTGGGGGAAAAAGTGACACTAAGCAAACATGCCCTAATCTCACTTTCAATCATACATTTGTGGAATATGAAAGAGCCTAGAGGTATCACACAATTGGCTACTTCTTTTTGTGGAAGAGAGAGCCACGGGCTACCTATTAGGATTTCTATTCCTTTGTTGCAAATGATAGATAAAATGATGCAAGTTCAATCCCTAACCCCAAAGTGCAAGTATGAACTAATAACAAGATTGCAGAATTGAACTTGAATAATGGAAAGCTGTAAACACAAGGACAAAACAAGAATGTAAATGCGTACCCGGTGTTAAAATATGAGTGAAAATGTTCTGGACGGGGGTGCGGGCGCCACTATCCTGATTCTGCTCCTGAAACTACTATTTTTGCAACCTGAAAAGCTGTCAGAAAGTTGCTGAAAGTTGCTGTCTGACAGAAGGACTAGGGCGCCCAGCGCCCCTATCCTGGTAGGACTAGGGTGCCCCACGCCCCTATCCTAGCTTTCTGGGCTGGAATTTGGTGTGAAGTTCTGTCTCGGTCTACTTCTTCCGGATCTGCAACTTGCGGTGTTGTCCAAATTCTGAAACCTGCACTTATATCTGAAAAGGGATGGTGGGTGGCTATATAGGGTTTTGCCTTAGTCAAACCCCCACTTCGGTGATTTCCACCTCCACGAATAGCCAAGTTGTATTGTAATAGTAATGTGTGTGCAGACCTTGTGTGTGCGCAAGATCCTAAAATGCAAGTAAGCAAACTAGAGCAACCTAGAAAGTAAACCCTAATTGCTTGTAAATGATAATGTAAATGCTCCAAATCAAGATGCAAAGTGATCTAAAGCATGAATACAAATGATATAATGAAGCTTATGCAAAGATATGAAAACAACATGAAATCATACCCAACCCCAAGGGAGGGGTACAAGCCAATCTTCAATCGGTAATCCCCTATTGATCTTCATTGTCTTCAAAGCCCTAAATGGATGAATGAAATTGATGGATGCTTGATGGATGGATATTGAATGTTGTTGAAGTCTTCAAAGATCTGCTCTTTCACTGCATAGAAGGTCCTTGAAAACCAAAAATCTCGGATCCTTTCAGATGAAGAAAGAGAGCTCTTATATATGAAACCCTAGGTCTTAATTTCAACTTTTGGCCGACCTAGAGATTGAATATCCCACCAATTTCTTGGGGTTAAGCTTTATTTTATGATTGGATCGTGCTCCTAAAATTTCAGAAAAAATGTCCGGGACCATGTGCACGTCGGGCGCCATGGTCCCAACAACTTTTCACCAAATTTTCAGGGCCATCATATATGATGATTTTAGAGAGAATCCCGAAGTTACAAGTGATTTCGAGATGTTTTGACCCCCGAAATCAAGCCCCCAAGTTCAAAATAGGACCTAATTAGGGTTTTTGATTAAATGATGTATTAGAAGAATAAAATGAAAGGGGCACACTTTAATGAAAAGGGCCCAACTTTATGATATGGGAGATGATAAAATAGAACCTTAGACCTAATTAATTTAATTAATTAAGTGCTAAGGGGAAATGCAATGCAAAATGCAAAATGCGCCAAGGCGGGTGCCAAACTAGGTGTGAAATTGTACCACCCTAGCAAGTGCGTACAATTTACGATGCTACATTTAGCCCCCACTTTAGCGGTCATATGAACACTACGTGTAGCCCCCACTTTAGCGGTCATATGAACACTATGTGCATATGCAAGCTAAAGTACAGAAAAGTAAACATTATTTGAAAAAGGATATATCCATAAGTTTCTCGAACGAAGCCCCCAGCGGTATCTGCAGTACACAGTTAGGAACCGCACCCTACAAAACACATGTTAGATCACAAAATCGCCTAATGCTTACTAAGGAAGGTGATGAAAATTCAAGGGTAGCTATATGTCCCCCCCTGTTTCGGCTTGCTAATTTTAGTGAGTTGAAACAAGGTATCATGTATACCACTTCGAATTGTTAAAGAATATTGATGACAAATGCTCACAAGAAGATTTGATATGAGATCAAAAACTAATGGAGAATCATTTGGTAAGAAAGAGGACTAAATCTCAATTCCAACACAACAAAGAGTGTGAGGATTTGAGAGTTCTCTAACACAAGATGAAGGATGTAAATGGAAACAAAATGCAAAGAGAAGAAAAGAAAGGAAAAAAGCATGAATACACCCATTGGTGATCCATGAGAAGAATAGTGAGAGAGAAAACATGGACTTCTCGCCCCTAGATCTTGTCTAGGTGATCCATGAGAGAAAGGACATGGAAAACTAGCCCCTAGAGTTTGTCTAGGTGATCCATGTAAGGGAGGAGAGTGAGAAAGTCTAGCCTTATGCCGCTAGTTCCACTCAACCTCGTGCATGTGTGTGTAAGGGAGGTTAGAAGCACCTCATAGGATTCTATGCCCGAGTATGCTACAACCTGTATATGTATAGTACAAAAGCATGACATCTCGCTCTAAGAGTCTGTGCTCTGGTTCCGAGAATAATCACCTTGCATAAAAGAAAAAAAAATGGAGACATCTTGCTCTAAGAGTCTGTGCTCTAGTTCTGAGAATGACCCATTGCTCAAAAAGTGTAATGTTTATGTCATAAGAAAATTAGAACAAGGATACCTACCTTCATCACAAAAGAAGATACCCCAAAAATGCAACAATGTCATAGATCCAAGCAAGGGAGTTTTTGCACTCTTTAAGCAAGGATAAGATAGTTGAAAAAGGGATATCTTGTAGTATGTGTAAAGGAGATCCTTAGAGGAGAAGAGATCTTTGTACAAAAGACACCTATCCTCAAGAGGAATTGTCTTAGACAAAGAAGAGAATAAGAATGCAATACTTCCTTCTTTTGCGAGGTGAAAGTGATTCTTAATGAAGGATGACGCTCTTTTTAACCCAATTGAGAGAGTGAATTCATTATGGATGTATTTTACCAAGTGCAAAAGAGGTTGTAGTCAAGGACTTACACCTCTTGTAAGAGAGAATCCTTGAACAAACAACAACAAATGCATACAAGGAATAACATCAAGTAATAAAGTTCACACCATCCACGAAATAGGAAAAAGTGGATCCTTAGATAAGAAATAAGGAAAGATCATTGCCTCCCAAGGATAAGGACAATGGGAAGGACTTACACAATCTTCAAGAGGGAGTTTTAGACATAAGCAAAATGTACTACATACTCACATGAGTTCATGCAAGCAAGACATTAGTGTATGTAAAATGCTCCTCACAAGAAGTGGGTAAGGTAAGAAAGAGAATACACATCTTCTCCCATATCTAGGAAAAGAGGATTCTAAAGAAAAGATGATCAATATTTCCACACTATTACCCCAAAGGTAAATTTTAACCATAAAAAGAAGAGATGTATGAAATCACTCTTGTCTTCATAGGAACAAGAGATAACATAGAAAATTAGGCTATTATGTTGCTTCAAAAATATGATTGCACTTGAAATTGTACCATCATGAATGAAAATGAGCCCCTAGTAAATGAGCTACCAATGTCACATAATGATGAGAAACATAATAGCCATTAATGTTATTTAAAGACATGATAGATTGAATGAGGTATTTGAATATGACATGCTGAATGCTCAACTATAAGTGAGATCAAAAACATGTATAAAGTGATAAAAATTGAAGAAGGATAGTTACGAGAAATCTTAGAAGAAAGATGAGTGTAATTTATTAGAGCCTTATCCCTGGAGGAAAGGACTTTATGATGAATAGGAGATAAAGATTCATAAGTGGATTTAGAAATTTGAGGGGATTCATAAAGAGATTTGTTTATCGCCAAGATTTCCTTATGAGGGGAATGAGAGTTGATAGAAGTAGAAGATGATTTAGTTGAAGTGAGATCATCATCACTACTAAATATAGCATTCACATTGAGAGATGGTCTTTTAGATGCTTTGGTGGGCTTAGAAAGATTATATCCAAGTCCAAATGAATATTCATGCATGTTATGTTCTAAAGGAACTTTAATTCCTTGTTCATTTGTGCCACAACCATTTCCACTATAGCCACTCTTAGCCAAAATATGAAAACCATGACCATAACGATTAGCCATTTCAGAAAGAAAAGGTGGTTTTTCATAAGACAAAGAATCAAATTCTTCAGAATTAGAGGTGTGAGGAGAAGAAGTTTGAGAAGCGGCCACAAAATTATTGCTCATAGGCTCAGGTAAGACTAATTGATCTCTAGTTTCTTCCTTCTTTTTAACTTTAAGCTCCCTAGGAGGAACCCTATACTCACCTACAAAGGTGGGATTGAAATCAAGAGATCCCCAATCATCTTCTGCGAGAACCTTCTCAAGATCAAAAGCCTTTTCATGTGTAGATTCAAGTTGAGAAGAATCTTCTTCAGGAACTTTAGACTCATCCATAGGTATCTTGTTTAACGAGTCATCACTAGAAGAGGAAGGCTTAGAAGAACTCCCTTTGGAAGTAGATTTTTGCAAACAAGCTTGAAAATTAGTATCACCTATCAAGGTATATGTCTTATTATTGTAAATAAATTTAACTTGTCTATGCAATGTAGAGGGGACAGCTTGCATACTATGAATCCAAGGTCTCCCTAATAGCAAGTTGTATGTTAGATTTCCTGACATAACATGGATAGGAGTAGGCAAAGTAACAGGCCCCACTGTGATGGGTAAGGTGATAATACCTAATGAAGACTTAGCCACATTATCAAAGCCTCGAATGGGATGAGAGTCAAGCTCAATAAGGGATGTATCCACATTCATCTTATGCAATAGATTAATGCTACACACATTAAGGCCAGCGCCATTATCTACCAGTGTTCGTCTTATAGCAGTGTCATTTATGATAACCACGATCATCAAGGGATCATATTGATGTCGAATTTCACTAGTAGGCAACTCATCTTGAGTAAACACAATTTGAGCTTTAGAATTCATCACAAAGTTAACCAAAGACACTATATTACTAGATGTATTAGGTGGAAGAACATTCAAATCTTTCAAGGCATCTTGTAACATTCCATGATGAGCAGAAGAAGTTTGGATCAAATCCCAAAGGGATATCTTAGCAGGGGTAGCTTTAAGTTGTTCTATGAGATCATAGTCCTTACTAAGCATTTGTGAAATACGAGGAGCTTGAGGAAGAATAGGTTGGGAAGGAGGAAGTGAAGTTGGGATAACTGGAGGAGGATTAGGCTGCCTATTATTTCTAGTATTATAGGTATGAGCAACCGCATTATAACTCTCTCTAGTCAGTTGCTTAGCATACTCATAAGGGCTCTTAGTAGAATAACCTCCTTGCACAGTAATAATAGGTTTCTTAGGAGTGCAAAAAGAATCATTAGCATAACCACCTTGGACCACTAAGATAGGCTTATTTAAAGGTTGAGAATTTTGAGAGGGACAAGCACCTTGGACAGTGAGGAGAGGTTTGTTAGGTGTTTCATTCACATGTATCAAATTGATTGAGGATGGTTTAGAGGAATGAACAAAAGTGTTGGAAGAATTATTGATAGTCTTCTCTTGCACTAAAATCTCATCACGGATTAAATCAATTTTAGGAGAGAGACAAGGGGTAGGCATTGATGTTCCAGTAGGAAGAGTAATACTAGGAAAGGTCATATCATCCTCTATCATCAAAGGATCTACATGGGGAATAAACTCTCTAGGAGAAGGATCAACATTACTCTCTAAAGTCTCACTTTTGAGAGGGAGATCTTTGAAAGAGATGTTAACCATCTTGCCTTGAACTAGGGTATCCTTATGAGTAGAACCAAGTTGAGGAGAGGGAGATGCTTTATTTTTAGAGGGAGAATAATTGAGATTCAAGGAAGGTGAGAAACTATCAAGGGAGTTTTCAATCTTGATTTCATCCCCTTTGGCTAGGGTTCTCTCATGGGGAAGAGAATAATCTACACCTTCTTCTAATGGTTCATCCCAAATAGTGAGGTTGTTGAAAGGAATGTTTGAAGTATTGTCAATTTCGGGAGAGGAGATAACATTGTTTATTAATTCCTCATCCTTAGGAGGGAGAGCATCAATAGATGTGTTAAACTCATCCTCTTTCCTCAAAATATGTTCAATATGATCTTTAGAGGAGAGAGAATTAAGGAAATTGCTTATTATTTCATCTTCTTTCTCTAAGGGATGCTTATGGGTAAGACAAACTTTAGGAGAAGGGTAAGCATTTATCATTAATTCATCATCTCTAGTGGGAATTTTGTTGGAAAAGGAAATTACATCACTAGGAAATGTAGGGATAATATCATCTTCTTGCACAAAAGGATCCTCATGAAGGGAGTGTTTTTTAGGAGGAACATGAACATATTTCTCCAAAGATTCATGCTTAGGAAGAAGATCTTTGAAAGAAGTGTTCATAACCTCTTGTTGTGCTAACATGCCCCCATTGGAAGGACCAACTTTAGGAAAAAGTAAGTCAATATCCATCAATAAATGTAGGGAAGGTGAAGTAACATTAAGAAAGGTGTTTATGATATCATTCTCTTCCTCTAGGATAGCTAAATAGGAAAGACACATTTTAGGAGAATTGTCAAGATCACTCTTAAAGTCTTCATCCTTAGAGCATGGGAGAGTCTCAAAGGGATTGGTAGAAACTCTTTCAGGCACTAAAATGTTGTTATAGATGGGGGGAGGTTCTTTAGGAGAAGGAAAAATTGAAACAAGGGAAGCTAACCCATTATCACATCTATGAAATGAATGCATCATGACAACAATTTTCCTTTTTCAAATGATAACACATGAAAAATAGAAGGAAATGTTTAATTTTAACAAATGCAAGCACTTAGAATGTAGATTTAGAAAATGAAATTTATGATTCAAATGAGTCCCTAAATCAGATTTGAAATTATTGATCCCAATTAAGCTATCCACAAGTTCAACTTTGAATTGAAAAATTAGGGTTTTAGCAAAAATTTCCTCTAGATTTTTGAATCTTGCAAGAAATTAAAACTTGTAAATACAAATTTGAATTTGAAATAGCATAAACACTCAAATTTGAAAACATAGATCAGAATTAGAGAAAATTGGAGTTCACGTCGGGTTCACCAAAATGTGTGGGGGAAAAAGTGACACTAAGCAAACATGCCCTAATCTCACTTTCAATCACACATTTGTGGAATACGAAAGAGCCTAGAGGTATCACACAATTGGCTACTTCTTTTTGTGGAAGAGAGAGCCACGGGCTACCTATTAGGATTTCTATTCCTTTGTTGCAAATGATAGATAAAATGATGCAAGTTCAATCCCTAACCCAAAAGTGCAAGTATGAACTAATAACAAAATTGCAGAATTGAACTTGAATAATGGAAAGCTATAAACACAAGGACAAAACAAGAATGAAAATGCGTACCCGGTGTTAAAATATGAGTGAAAATGTTCGAGACGGGGGTGCGGGCACCACTGTCCTGATTCTGCTCCTGAAACTGCTATTTTTGCAACCTGAAAAGCTATCTGAAAGTTGCTGAAAGTTGCTGTCTGACAGAAGGACCAGGGCGCCCAACACCCCTGTCCCAAGGACCAGGGTGCCTAGCGCCCCTGTCCTGGTAGGACCAGGGTGCCCCACGCCCCTGTCCTAGCTTTCTGGGCTGGAATTTGGTGTGAAGTTCTGTCTTGGTCTGCTTCTTCTGGATCTGCAACTTGCGGCGTCGTCCAAATTTTGAAACCTGCACTTATATCTAAAAAGGGATGGTGGGCGGCTATATAGGGTTTTGCCTTAGTCAAACCCCCGCTTCGGTGATTTCCACCTCCACGAATAGCCAAGTTGTATTGTAATAGTAATGTGTGTGCATGTAGTACCCCTTTTCGATCGGACTTATTAGACTGACTTTGTGTTGCAGTTTACTATTCAGTCGACACTTTATTGCTCGACATTTTGCAGACGTATTTGATATTATTTCATGTTTATCTGGATATTGGATGCATGAGTTATTTTCAGTATTTCAGTATTGGTGATTTCTAGTATTTCATGGATTATTGCTTGTACTGACATCTTACTTTATCTAGGCGATGTGTCATATATGTGTTGCGTGTTTGCTATTGTATTGGATGCAAGGGGACGATTTTCCTTCACTTGTTTCGATGAGACAGGGAACGTCATGATTCTCCTTCATCGGTGTGCGTGCCGTGTATTCTATATTTATATGCATGTATGTGTGCTTCGATGATGCAGGATATTGCAGGTACAAGTAGCGGGTAGGTACGGGGTATCGTCTCCACCTGGCTTCATAGGTCTGAGCGTGCCTTATATGTCCGATGGGAGTGGAGGAGATAGCTTTTGACCCTAGTCCTTACCTCAGTCTATATTTTGTGAGTGCCGTCGGTCGGTCGTTCATCCCTTTTGTTTGAATTTTGAGTCTTTTTACTTTTCCTCGATTTGCGTGCCATAATGGTTCGGTTATTTATTTAAAGTATAAGTTGTCATTATTTGTTGGCTTGAGCGATTTATTCCTTATTATGCCTTTATGTCTTGAATCAAGCTTAATTGACTAGTTTATTAGATTTTAACTTTTAGTTGTTTATTCTGGAAAAGTAATCGTGTTTAGATCCAACGGAAGAGGTAGAATAAATAGAGTTAATTGCTTTTAATATATGCAAATAAAGCTAACTCATTGTTTTCCTATTTAGTAGAAAAGTTGATTTAATTGTTATATATGAAAAATGTAATTTTCAAAAAGGGAATTTTCATTTATTTGTTTTGAGGGATATGAAAAAGAAAAGAAAAAAAAGAAAGTCAATTGTAAGATTTTAATGTTTTTTTTTAAATAGAAAATATTGCAACCTAGAAAATTAGGTTAAAAGATGGTCTTACTAATTTACCTTGGAGGAGATTTTGGGGGTTATGCTTGTTTGGAGGAGGAAAAAGAAATTCTGGAAAAATTGCTTGAAGGGTGGATTTGGGTTTTGAACTAGCTGGGAATTCTGCTGAAGCATACCACTCCTTCTTGGAAATCTTAGAGGTTGGTTGAATCCTTGTTTATTTCAACAAAAAAATCCTTGCTTTCTTCCAATTCTCTGTTATTTGTTTAAAAGCTTGATTTATGAATTTTGGGTGTTGAGTGTTTGCTTGTCATGGGTTTGTGGAAGAAGGATTCTATCAATTTGTTATCAAATTCAAACTTAAGCTCTCTCCAAGTAGTTTCATAACTTAATTTATGTTGTTTCATTTTTGCTTGTACAAGAAATTCTTGGTTTGTTTTGCTATTTGTAATTGGAAATATTGTTGGGTTTTAGTAGTGTTATGCTGGTAAAATTTTGCCAAGCATTCATAAAATACCTCTCCCTGGTAAATTTCAGTTTAAAAATGATGATTATGAGTTAATTTTTCTTGTTCATGCTTGTTGGGAGCAAAGAAATTCAATTGGAGGTTAGAGATTAATTTTATTCCCATTTAATTTAAATTTTAGAGTGAACTGGGCTGATTTGGATGAAATTTTATTGCCCCTGTTTTGTCTCAGAAGATTTTTATTTGCTGGTAAAATTGGCATTACCAGTGACTTTTATAATTTATCTTTTTGTTTGTATGTTTGATAAAAAAAAAAATGATGTGGCTGGGGAATTAATTGTTAATTTTGTTCTAATAGAGATTTCCACCTCTGTCTCTGTTAATAGCTTTTTTTTTTATGGTCTCAGGCGTTTTATTTAAAAACGAAATTTAAATTGTTTTCTTAAACAAAAAAAAATTTAATTAAATTTGAAATCAAATTCATTGGGGGCGGTGGCGGGGAGCTGGGCTCAACCCAGCCACGCACCCCCCTTTCCCTGCAGCTCGCTGCATTCCCCAGCTTGGGGTTAGCAGCAGCGCTACTTTCCCCAAGTCTGAGGATGCAGCAAGCGCTGCATTCCCCAGCTTGGGAAAAGTAGCGCATGCTGCCGTGGGTGCTATGGGCCCCACGTTGTTTGTTTGAAATTTGTTTTTTTATTAATATTTTTTTTTAGTTTTAAAAAAAGAAAATAATATTATAATTTGTTAGTGGTTAAAATAAAATCCTTAGTGTTATTTTGTGTTTAATATTACGTGATAATATATTGTTATTTAAATAAAAATAATAATATGTTATCATTTAATATTAAATAATAATATTAAGTTAATTGTTAGTTTATAATGTTATTAAGATTAATTAATTATTCCTCGATTTAGTGATTAGAATTTAATTGCTTTATATGTTGAAAATAAATAGAATAATATGGAGGTTAGTATTAACGTTGGAATAAAGGGGAAGTTGGGTTAAATTTAATATTAGTGTTTGTTATCCGAGTATTGCAAAATAATCGTATGATGATTGTATTCGACGAATAGTTGTTATTTTGGAATTATTTTATATTAGCTTGTATATATTTGTTTATTGGATTTAAATGTTGACTGCTTATAGAAAGATTGCTTGTGTAGGATCTTGTGTTTTTTAACAATTGCAGTCTAGTTGTTTTAATGTCGTCGCATTATGTTTAAAATTGTCATTATGTTGTCGATGTTTACCCTTGGTCAGGTGTCGATGTTCAAACCTTGAGGAAGTGGGCTATTATGTGTTATGTCCCTAATGGTCAACCCTGGGTTTGTGACTGTGAGTCCTCCACCTGTGTTATGTCTGGATAATTTATGGTTGTTAGCCCACCATAGAGTTCTCATAGATAGTCTTATCCAGTTAGTGACCTAGTAGAGAGAGTGGCTTTCGGGCAGGGGCCGCACCCAAAGTGGATGGCAGGATAACCCCTCGAAAGTCAGCTATTAAGTGATAACCTAATAATTTGTTTAGGGGGTGGGTAGTTATTAATTTAATTAAGATAATGTACCCCGTACATGGTTGAGTGCTTGTATAGGCTCAAGGTGTTTGGGAAGGCCTGGAATGGCAAACCTATCACCTTGTCCTCACGAAAGGATGGTAGGGTCCGCATGATGCTTAGATGGAGCCGGGGGTTCGGGAGAGGTTACCAGGATAACCCAAGATGGGGGCCGGGCCCTATAGAGACCTACCTAGGGTAACCATCTAAAGCCATGTGATGACACTCTCTCTCTAGGGTCTCTAGTGTTTTGTGAGTTGAGTCACTTGTGTACTGCGGAGTCATGTGTACTGTTGTACTTTTCTTGCTTGCTTGAGGGTCTTTTGCTATCTCCTAGCATGGTGGGGTGGTTCCATTATGGGATCACATGGTCGGGTGATAGTGCCACTTCCCATCGGATATCTTGTTCCTACCTTCACGCGAGGATTGGCTTCGCCGGTGCATCTTGATTCTTGCTTCGTGTAGCACTTATGTTCTTGATTTTGTACCCTTGAGGCCCGTGTGGTCATTGTATCAACAACTTGTAACCTTTGTATTTTATTGTTCTATGGAAGCCATGTAATTTATGGAATATTGTAATTTAAGTTCATGGGATATATATTGTTTCAATTATCTTCCTAATATGTATAAATGAATCATTGGAAGTATATATGCTATAATTCTTTAAGCCTATCTTTTGGAGATCAATTTATGAATATGAGTTATTTAATCATTATTGTCTTTCTCTAACTTTTGATGGATGATTGGATTAATATTGTGATGTGGTTTTAATTAGAAGTAATCTTCGTTGGTAATCCTTTAGGATGTAAATGTTAGTCTTCCGCTTATGTTAATTATTGTGCAAAGTTATGATTAATTCATTTAATCTTTAAAAAAAAAAAAATTTGCGCCTTTTAGTTGCCTTGTTGTGTTGCTATCCTTTAGGGTTCCTGGCGGGGCATTACATTTGGTATCAGAGCCCATGTTTCAACATTGGGTACTCTGGGATTGTAGTGAGCCCATTCAGTTTGACCTTGTGTGTAGATCTTAGTGTTTGAATTTCCCTTGCTGTATCCTTGTCATTGATCTGAACCATTTTCTCTTTTGCAGTTTTGGTCATGGTTAGGAAAGCTAGGGGAGTTGGCTGTGTTGGTGGCCGCAATAGAGGTAGAGGTGGGAGATGGGGCTGAGGTTCAGACCGCCATAGTCCTTCACCACCTCCCGCTCATGTGAGTGTGGAGAAGGATCAGTCAGTGCATCAGGAATTACCGCATTGAGAAGAGCAGGTTCCTGAAAGGGAAGAGCTGAGGCAGATGTTTCAGGAAGTTCTAGCTAGGCTAGGCCCCAGGCCTGAAGGTGAGCAGCCCATCCATGCTCAGGTTGGGGAGTCGCATCAGCATGTTTCAGAGGAGACAGAGAGAGAGAGGTCTCCTAGGAGGAGAGAGGTTCCTATTGGCCATGATTCAGCTCCCTCGAGTCACATCAAGGATCTTTTGAGGACCAACCCTCCTTTCTTCGATGGTCGAGGCACAGGTCTCGAGGCAGAGACTTGGTTGATTAGTTTGGATAGGTGTTTCGCTATGTTCCCATACAGTAGCAACACCCGAGCGAGATGTGCGATCATGCGTCTCGATGATTTTGCTTCTATATGGTGGAAGTTAGAGGAGGAGAAGATTGGTATGAATATCAATACTGTTTCTTGGGAGATCTTCTTAGAGAGGTTCAGAGCACGGTTTCTCTCACCGCAGTGGAGACAGACTCGGGCAGATGAATTCTATGCATTGCAGCAGTTTGGTATGTCAGTTGACCAGTTCGAGCATAGATTCTATGAGCTGAAGCAGTATGCTGGGATTGGCAACGATGAGACTATGCTCGTACAACACTTCTTGAGAGGTCTTAACGACCGCATTAGTGGAGGGGTTAGAGTTTTTGAGCCAGTTTCAGTGGAGGCAGCAGTGGCGAAAGCCAGATTGGTTGAGCAGAACCTCATCTGTGCGCATGGTGGACAGACAGGAGTTCAGATAGGGAGTGTTCCTTCCAGTGGGAACAGAGCTCATGGGAATCAGTCCCAGTCAGCAGCACCATTCAGGGTTCCTCAGGCACCCGCTAAGGGTGGACAGCAGCAGCAGCAGCCACAACAGCAACCGTAGCAGCAGAAACCGAAACAGTCTCAGGGCCAGCAAGGTGGCAACCCTCCTCATAGAAGAAACAGGAACTGGCGGAGGAGCAAACAGGGTTTTCCAGGACAGTCTTCTCAGAGTGCATCACAGGCCCCTAGTAGGGGAAGCTTTCAGCAGTCCAGTGGGCCGATTGGAGGAAGAGTACCAGGTAGAGGAGCTTGCTACTCTTGTGGGTAGTATGGTCATATAGCCGTGCAGTGTCCTCAGCGTATCCACCAGACAGGGAATTAGGGGCCAGCTGCATCAGAGCCTACAATAGGGGATGCTGGTAGGTCCCACAGAGTGTTTGCAGCGGTTGATAACCGCCAGGCTGAGCATCAGGGGACAATTATTGAGGCCGCAGGTGTGTTGTGTGGTATCCCTATCTTAGTGCTTTTTGACTCCGGTGCATCGGATTCTTTTATTTCTTCGTCCATTGTGGAGCGGTGTGGACTCACATCTGCTAAGCAGGCGGATAGGTGGCAGGTAGAGTTGGCTATCGGGGTGCGCGTGTTCGTAGATGTCTTTGTTCCTAGTTGTGAGTTGGATCTAGGTCCCTTTGTGACTTCTGTTGACCTTCATGTCATTCTTTTGGGATCCTATGGAGTAGTGTTGGGGATGGATTGGTTATCATCTCACAGTGCTCATGTGGATTGTCGTCAGAAGACAGTAGAGTGTTTAGATGACCATGGCAGGAAAGTGGGGATCGTTGGAGTTCAGAGATCGATATCCTTACATATGATTTCCGCTATGCAACTTAAGCGGTGTATGCGTAGAGGATGTCAGCTTTTTGCAGTAACTCTTGAGGATATGGATGAGGGAGAGAGTCGAGAAATCGCTCTTGATGGTCACCCTATTCTTCGAGAGTTTGCTGATGTGTTTCCATTGGAGATTCCTGGTATGCCTCCAAAGCGAGACATAGATTTCCGCATTGACTTGGTTCCTGGTGCAGAACCTATTTAGAGAGCTCCATATTGGATGACTACTCAGGAGTTGAGTGAGTTGAAGTTGCAGATGGAGGAATTGTTGACCAAGGGATTCATTCGTCCTAGCGTCTCTCCTTGGGGTGCGCCTGTTATCTTCGTAAAGAAGAAAGATGGTTCTCTTCGGTTATGCATTGATTACCGACAGCTGAATAAGGTAACCATCCAGAATTGATATCTATTGCCTCGTATTGATGATCTTTTCGATTAGGTGAAGGGAGCCATGGTGTTCTCTAAGATTGATCTGAAATCTGGGTACCATCAGTTGCGCATTCATGATGCAGACATTCATAAGACAGCGTTTCGCACTCGTTATGGTCACTATGAGTTCACAGTAGTACCATTTGGGTTGACAAACGCGCCTTCAGTTTTCATGTGCCTCATGAATGGGGTTTTCCATGCATACCTGGATCATTTTGTCCTTGTGTTCTTGGATGATATATTGATTTATTCTAGATCTATGGAAGAGCATGAGGGTCACCTGCGTCTAGTTTTGCAGTGTTTGAGGGAGAATCAGCTTTATGCCAATTTGGCAAAGTGTGATTTCTTCCAGACTGAGGTGAAATATCTTGGTCATGTGGTTTCAGGAGAGGGTGTATCTGTGGATCCTTCAAAGATCCAAGCCATAGTGGATTGGCCAGCGCCGACCAATGTTTCAGAGGTTCGGAGCTTTATGGGTTTGGCCGGATATTACCGTCGCTTTGTTAAAGATTTTTCCCGTATAGGTCACTCGATTACTTCTCTTCAGAGGAAAGGGAAGAAGTTTGTTTGGTCAGAGCAGTGTGAGTCAGCGTTTCGTGCCTTGAAGGAACTCCTTGTCAGTGCTCCGATTTTGGCAGTCCCTGATCCATCCAGAGAGTTTATGGTATGCACAGATGCCTCTTTAGAAGGTATAGGTGCGGTGCTTATGCAGGATGGACGTGTGGTTGCCTATGAGTCTCGCAAACTCAAGGACCACAAGTTGAACTATCCAGTTCATGATTTGGAGTTGGCAGCTGTAGTGCATGCGTTGGTTAGGTGGCGTCACTTTCTGTTAGGGCGTCGGTTTGAGCTGCATAGTGATCACCGCAGTTTGCAATATATCTTCACGCAGCCGAACTTGAATGCTCGACAGCGAAGGTGGATGGAATTCCTCTGCGAGTATGATTTTGAGGTTCGATATATTCAGGGGAAGGAGAATGTAGTGGCTGATGCCTTGAGTCGTAGGTGGCATGAAGTTTCAGCATTGTCCCTTGGAGTGGACTTGAGACAGAGAATCCTTGGAGTTCTTCCTCAAGACTCTTGGTATCAGGATGTTAGAGCCGTGTTGGAATCTGGAAGGCCCTTAGAGGGTAGATTCACTGGGTATAGTCTTGAGGCGGATGGCATTCTACGTCATCTTGGTCGGATCTACGTACCTCGTTTGGAGGGTCTTTGCACTTTGATCATGACTGAGGCCCATCGTGCACCTTATTTGGCACATCCAGGTGTCAAGAAGATGCATGCAGATCTTAGACAGATTTATCATTGGGCTGGTATGAAACGTGACATTGCCGATTTTGTGTCGAAGTGTTTGGAATGTCAGCGAGTGAAGGCGGAGCATCAGCACCCAGCAGGGCTTTTACAGCCTAATTTAGTACTGGATTGGAAATGGGACATCATTTCCATGGATTTCATTGTTGGGTTGCCTGTTTCTTCACGTCGTCATGATGCCATCATGGTCATTGTTGACAGGTTGACGAAGGTTGCTCATTTTGTTCCTATCCGAGCTTCCTATACAGTAGCAGTGGTGGCTCGTGTCTTCTTGGAAGATGTGGTGAGATTGCATGGGATTCCGAGGTAGATAATCTCTGATAGAGATCCAGTCTTTACCTCAGCATTGTGGACCTCACTTCAGCATGCTTTGGGAACTCAGCTGAACTTCAGTTCAACTTATCACCCAGAGATGGATGGTTAGACTGAGCGTGTGAATCAGGTTTTAGAGGACATGCTTCGCATGTATGTTATGGACCAGCAGTCATGTTGGGAGGATTATATTTATCTTGTGGAGTTTGCTTATAACAACAGATATCATAGCTCCATAGGTATGTCTCCCTTTCAGGCATTGTATGGTTGTCCTTTCCGTACTCCATTGAGTTGGGATTGGCTAGAGGACAGGGTGCTTATAGGCCTGGATATCCTTCGAGAGATGGAGCAGCAGGTAGAGTGGATTCGTGAGCATTTGGTAGCTGCACAGGATAGGCAGAAGAAGTATGCAGATGCTCACAGGGTAGATCATCAGTTTTCTGTTGGCGACCGTGTTTTCTTGAGAGTGCATCCGCGAAAGAGTCCGATCCGTTATGGAAAGGGTTCTAAGTTGGCACCTCATTTTGTTGGCCCGTTTGAGATCCTTGAGAGGATAGGACCTGTTGCCTACCATCTTGCCTTGCCACCGAGTCTATCCCGCATCCATGATGTCTTTCATGTTTTAGTTCTTCAACCTTATCACCCAGATGTGACTCATGTTCTTGATTGGAACGCTTTGCAGGTCGAGGACGGGAAACTTTCCATGGAGCCCGTGCGCATTCTTCAGCGTCAGGATTTGACCCTCAGGGGACGCACCATCGACTAGGTAAGGGTCCTATGGGACCTAAATGATGAGACCTCGGTGACATGGGAGGATGCAGCGAAGATGAGAGAGCTCTATCCTTATCTGTTTTAGGCTTCCAGGAGTAAGCCTAGTTTTGTGGGGGAGAATGTAGTACCCCTTTTCGATCGGACTTATTAGACTGACTTTGTGTTGCAGTTTACTATTCAGTCGACACTTTATTGCTCGACATTTTGCAGACGTATTTGATATTATTTCATGTTTATCTGGATATTGGATGCATGAGTTATTTTCAGTATTTCAGTATTGGTGATTTCTAGTATTTCATGGATTATTGCTTGTACTGACATCTTACTTTATCTAGGCGATGTGTCATATATATGTTGCGTGTTTGCTATTGTATTGGATGCAAGGGGACGATTTTCCTTCACTCGTTTCGATGAGACAGGGAACGTCACGATTCTCCTTCATCAGTGTGCGTGTCGTGTATTCTATATTTATACGCATGTATGTGTGCTTCGATGATGCAGGATATTGCAGGTACAAGTACCGGGTAGGTACGGGGTATCGTCTCCACCTGGCTTCACAGGTCTGAGCGTGCCTTATATGTCCGATGGGAGTGGACGAGATAGCTTTTGACCCTAGTCCTTACCTCAGTCTATATTTTGTGAGTGCCGTCAGTCGGTCGTTCATCCCTTTTGTTCGAATTTTGAGTCTTTTTACTTTTCCTCGATTTGCATGCCATAGTGGTTCGGTTATTTATTTAAAGTATAAGTTGTCATTTTTTGTTGGCTTGAGCGATTTATTCCTTATTATGCCTTTATGTCTTGAATCAAGCTTAATTGACTAGTTTATTAGATTTTAACTTTTAGGTGTTTATTCTGGAAAAGTAATCGTGTTTAGATCCAACGGAAGAGGTAGAATAAATAGAGTTAATTGCTTTTAATATATGCAAATAAAGCTAACTCATTGTTTTCCTATTTAGTAGAAAAGTTGATTTGATTGCTATATATGAAAAATGTAATTTTCAAAAAGGGAATTTTCATTTATTTGTTTTGAGGGATATGAAAAAGAAAAGAAAAAAAAGAAAGTCAGTTGTAGGATTTTAATGTTTTTTTTTAAATAGAAAATATTGCAACCTAAAAAATTAGGTTAAAAGATGGTCTTACTAATTTACCTTGGAGGAGATTTTGGGGGTTATGCTTGTTTGGAGGAGGAAAAAGAAATTCTGGAAAAATTGCTTGAAGGGTGGATTTGGGTTTTGAACTAGCTGGGAATTCTGCTGAAGCATACCACTCCTTCTTGGAAATCTTAGAGGTTGGTTGAATCCTTGTTTATTTCAACAAAAAAATCCTTGCTTTCTTCCAATTCTCTGTTATTTGTTTAAAAGCTTGATTTATGAATTTTGGGTGTTGAGTGTTTGCTTGTCATGGGTTTGTGGAAGAAGGATTCTATCAATTTGTTATCAAATTCAAACTTAAGCTCTCTCCAAGTAGTTTCATAACTTAATTTATGTTGTTTCATTTTTGCTTGTGCAAGAAATTCTTGGTTTGTTTTGCTATTTGTAATTGGAAATATTGTTGGGTTTTAGTAGTGTTATGCTGGCAAAATTTTGCCAAGCATTCATAAAATACCTCTCCCTAGTAAATTTCAGTTTAAAAATGATGATTATGAGTTAATTTTTCTTGTTCATGCTTGTTGGGAGCAAAGAAATTCAATTGGAGGTTAGAGATTAATTTTATTCCCATTTAATTTAAATTTTAGAGTGAACTGGGCTGATTTGGATGAAATTTTATTGCCCTTGTTTTGTCTCAGAAGATTTTTATTTGCTGGTAAAATTGGCATTACCAATGACTTTTATAATTTATCTTTTCGTTTGTATGTTTGATAAAAAAAAAAAATGATGTGGCTGGGGAATTAATTGTTAATTTTGTTCTAACAGAGATTTCCACCTCTGTCTCTGTTAATAGCTTTTTTTTTTATGGTCTCGGGCGTTTTATTTAAAAATGAAATTTAAATTGTTTTCTTAAACAAAAAAAATTTAATTAAATTTGAAATCAAATTCATTGGGGGCGGTGGCGGGGAGCTGGGCTCAACCCAGCCACGCACCCCCCTTTCCCTGTAGATCGTTGCATTCCCCAGCTTGGGGTTAGCAGCAACGCTGCTTTCCCCAAGTCTGAGGATGCAGCAAGCGCTACATTCCCCAGCTTGGGAAAAGCAACGCATGCTGCCGTGGGTGCTATGGGCCCCACGTTGTTTGTTTGAAATTTGTTTTTTTTTTAATATTTTTTTTTAGTTTTAAAAAAAGAAAATAATATTATAATTTGTTAGTGGTTAAAATAAAATCCTTAGTGTTATTTTGTGTTTAATATTACGTGATAATATATTGTTATTTAAATAAAAATAATAATATGTTATCATTTAATATTAAATAATAATATTAAGTTAATTGTTAGTTTATAATGTTATTAAGATTAATTAATTATTCCTCGATTTAGTGATTAGAATTTAATTGCTTTATATGTTGAAAATAAATAGAATAATATGGAGGTTAGCATTAACGTTGGAATAAAGGGGAAGTTGGGTTAAATTTAATATTAGTGTTTGTTATCCGAGTATTGCAAAATAATCGTATGATGATTGTATTCGACGAATAGTTGTTATTTTGGAATTATTTTATATTAGCTTGTATATATTTGTTTATTTGATTTAAATGTTGACTGCTTATAGAAAGATTGCTTGTGTAGGATCTTGTGTTTTTTAACAATTGCAGTCTAGTTGTTTTAATGTCGTTGCATTATGTTTAAAATTGTCATTATGTTGTCAATGTTTACCCTTGGTCAGGTGTCGATGTTCAAACCTTGAGGAAGTGGGCTATTATGTGTTATGTCCCTAATGGTCAACCCTGGGTTTGTGACTGTGAGTCCTCCACCTGTGTTATGTCTGGATAATTTATGGTTGTTAGCCCACCATAGAGTTCTCATAGATAGTCTTATCCAGTTAGTGACCTAGTAGAGAGAGGTGCTTTCAGACGGGGGCTGCACCCGAAGTGGATGGCAGGATAACCCCTCGAAAGTCAGCTATTAAGTGATAACCTAATAATTTTTTTAGGGGGTGGGTAGTTATTAATTTAATTAAGATAATGTACCCCGTACACGGTTGAGTGCTTGTATAGGCTCAAGTTGTTTGTGAAGGCTTGGAATGGCAAACCTATCACCTTGTCCTCACGAAAGGATGGTAGGGTCCGCATGATGCTTAGATGGAATCGGGGGTTCGGGAGAGGTTACCAGGATAAACCAAGAGGGGGGCCGGGACCTATAGAGACCTACCTAGGGTAACCATCTTAAGCCATGTGATGACACTCTCTCTCTAGGGTCGCTAGTGTTTTGTGAGTCGAGTCACTTGTGTACTGCGGAGTCATGTGTACTGTTGTACTTTTCTTGCTTGCTTGAGGGTCTTTTGCTATCTCCTAGCACGGTGGGGTGGTTCCATTATGGGATCACATGGTCGGGTGGTAGTGCCACTTCCCATCGGATATCTTGTTCGTACCTTCACGCGAGGATTGGCTTCGCCGGTGCATCTTGGTTCTTGCTTCGTGTAGCACTTTTGTTCTTGATTTTGTACCCTTGAGGCCCGTGTGGTCATTGTATCAACAACTTGTAACCTTTGTATTTTATTGTTCTATGGAAGCCATGTAATTTATGGAATATTGTAATTTAAGTTCATGGGATATATATTGTTTCAATTATCTTCCTAATATGTATAAATGAATCATTGGAAGTATATATGCTGTAATTATTTAAGCCTATCTTTTGGAGATCAATTTATGAATATGAGTTATTTAATCGTTATTGTCTTTCTCTAACTTTCGATGGATGATTGGATTAATATTGTGATGTGGTTTTAATTAGAAGTAATCTTCGTTGGTAACCCTTTAGGATGTAAATGTTAGTCTTCCGCTTATGTTAATTATTGTGCAAAGTTATGATTAATTCATTTAATCTTAAAAAAAAAAAAAATTTGCACCTTTTAGTTGCCTTATTGTGTTGCTATCCTTTAGGGTTCCTGGCGGGGCATTATAGTGCAGACCTTGTGTGTGTGCAAGATCCTAAAATGCAAGTAAGCAAACTAGAGCAACCTAGAAAGTAAACCCTAATTGCTTGTAAATGATAATGTAAATGCTCCAAATCAAGATGCAAAGTGATCTAAAGCATGAATACAAATGATATAATGAAGCTTATGCAAAGACATGAAAACAACATGAAATCATACCCAACCCCAAGGGAGGGGTACAAGCCAATCTTCAGTCGGTAATCCCCTATTACTCTTCAATGTCTTCAAAGCCCTAAATGGATGAATGAAATTGATGAATGCTTGATGGATGGATATTGAATGTTGTTGAAGTCTTCAAAGATCTACTCGTTCTCTGCATAGAAGGTCCTTGAAAACCAAAAATCTCGGATCCTTTCAAATGAAGAAAGAGAGCTCTTATATATGAAACCCTAGGTCTTAATTTCAACTTTTGGCCGACCTAGAGATTGAATATCCCGCCAATTTCTTGGGGTTAAGCTTTATTTTATGATTGGATCGTGCTCCTAAAATTTCAGAAAAAATGTCCGGGACCATGTGCACGTCGGGCGCCATGGTCCCGACAAATTTTCACCAAATTTTCAGGGCCGTCAGATATGATTATTTTAGAGAGAATCCCAAAGTTACAAGTGATTTCGAGATGCTTAGACCCCCGAAATCAAGCCCCCAAGTTCAAAATAGGACCTAATTAGGGTTTTTGATTAAATGATGTATTGGAAGAATAAAATGAAAGGGGCACACTTTAATGAAAAGGGCCCAACTTTATGATATGGGAGATGATAAAATAGAACCTTAGACCTAATTAATTTAATTAATTAAGTGCTAAGGGGAAATGCAATGCAAAATGCAAAATGTGCCAAGGCGAGTGCTAAACTAGGTGTGAAATTGTACCACCCTAGCAAGTGCGTACAATTTATGACGCTACAATGGTATTACAAAACTATTGGCTAAAACCACCCATTAAGGTATAGCCAACCTTATCTCCCTTCTAGATGCCCAATGACATGTCCCTCCCTTTTTATAGCTCATTTATGTGTCTGATGTATTTAATATTTCCTATTTTAGGAGTACAAACTTCTGGAGGATATAACTTGAGAACCATGTGTTCTATTGATGAACTGTTTGAAGCACCAGAAAGCTCATAAAGTGTTGCATTGCCTCATAAACCGCTACATCATTTATGCCCACTTTTTAGGGCATTTTGGGGCCTCTAAAGTCATCAAAAATCAAATTTAAATCTTTTATTAGACCCCTCCAAAATGGAAAATTTAATATCTTCAAAACTAGTTGTGATCTTGCAACGTATCTTTACCAGAATACTTATCTAGCCAATGAGAAGCTTCAGGGAGAATTTCATACCATTTCGTGCTCAAATAAAAAATTACTATAAATAGTGACCACATGTAAATGCAGGATTGAGACACCATTTTCCCAAAAAATCTCCCACTTTTCGAACACCTTGCAAGTATTGGCAAATTCACACTCCAATGAGACATTGTAGGTGATTGAAGGTTTTGTCATTGATGGAAACCTTACAATCCTATGACTCTGGCAAAGACAATTCACCGGCACCGGCAATAACAGACTCTACATTGGCACAAAGACCACTGATAGCAAAAGGAAGCATACTGGCATAGAAGTCGATATGAATTTTGTTTGTAATATATTTTGTTTATTATTGTAAAATCATTGTAAGCTGGTTGGGCAAGTTGTAAAATGACTCATATATATAAGAGATCATTGTAGAACATTTTGTAATAGAAGGAAGGAAATATATAGGCAAAATAAGGCAAACCTATTATCTGAATTATAGGTTAAGGTTTTATGTATGAAGCAGAGCTATAAACCGGTACTGGATCTGGCATAGTAGATGCTATTTTGTAGCAGTACAAGACATTGGATTTATATAATCCATTTTGTAAGTCATTGAGACTTCCCATTTTGTAATTGAGTAGTGAGCTCTAGGCACTTGACCTTCCTGCATGTGCAGGACCCTCTTGTAACAGTAATATTCTCTTATTGGCTAGTAAGTGAATATTGTGGGTCACAAATCCCACCAAGGTTTTTCCCACACCGGGTTTCCTTATTAAACTACTATGTTATGGTGTGTTTTTCATGTCGTTGCTATTATCTTTGTTTATTGCATTATTTCTTGTTTACCGATATTCAATATTAATATGTTCTACATGTTTTAAGTTAAGAAAATCTATTAACCGTTTCGATATTGATTCACCCCCCCCTCTCAGTATCTATGGGAATCCTAACAACAAGAGCAAAGGGAGTATCAAGGCAATGAATCAATTTCTAGGGTCCATGAGGCCCACAGACTCTGAACACTATCTAAACTTCTTTGTGCTCACAACCTTAGTTAAAGAATCTATAACAATCATGAAAGTTTCTACCTTAACTAGCTTCACCCCACCATCTTTGATCATATCTCTAAAAAAATGATATTGAACATCAATGTGCTTTGTCTGGCCATGAAATTTTGGGTTCTTAGCTAAGTATAGTGCACTCTGACTATCACAATAAATTGTGATGGCTACTTGTTTTATTCCAATGTCTGAACATAGTCTCTTAAGCCAAATGTCCTCTTAACAAGAATGAGTAGATACCATATACTCTACTTCAGTAGTGGACAAAGAAACCACAACCTATCAATTACTCATCTAACTAATTGCACCACCAAATAAAGTAAACACATAAGCACTGGTGGATCTTATGCTATTAATATCACCTGCCTAATCTAAATCCAAATAACCATAAATATCAATGGAATCACATCTCCAACTGAATTACCATAATAACACAAAGAATACTTTGAGGTACCCTTCAAATATCTAAAGACTCTTTTGACTACATCCCAATGAACTCTACGAAGATTAGACATATATCTAGACAAAACTTCCACTTCTTGGGTAATATCTGGTCTAGTACATACCATAGCATACATTAAGCATCCAATTGCACTTTAGTAAGTCACTTTTCTTGTGCCTTCCATCTCTGATGGGGATGTAGGACAATCTGTAATAGATAATTTTTTTCCAACTGTAAAAGGAACACACAATCGTCTACAATCATGTACATTGAACCTCAGTAACACTAAATTCACATACTTACTCTGGCCTAGCCATATCTTTCTGTTTACTCTATCTCCTTTAATTTCCATCTGAAGAATGTGTTTTACTGCACCAAGATATTTGATTTCAAATTTAGGAGCAAGCTGAGACTTAAGTTTTGAAACCATACATTTCCCTTTATGAATGAATAACATATCATCAACATACAATGCAATGTATGGGAAACTATCACCATCAGATTTATAATAAACATAATGATCTGATTTAGAGTGGTCAAATCCCAAACTCAACACATATGTATCAAATTTTTGGTACCACATCCTAGGACTCTATTTGAGGCCATACAAG
Organism: Cryptomeria japonica; assembly: GCF_030272615.1. Lineage (NCBI taxonomy): Eukaryota > Viridiplantae > Streptophyta > Pinopsida > Cupressales > Cupressaceae > Cryptomeria > Cryptomeria japonica. Next base: position 287,232,325 of record NC_081406.1, on the reverse strand, counting down.
TATTTATTTAATTTATAGACCAAATTGCTTAACCTTTCACCACATAGTGCTCTAGTTGTGTTATATAAATATCCTCCTCCAAATGACCATGAAGGAAAGTCGTTTTCTCATCCATTTGCTCAACCTCTAAATCATAAGTAGCAGCAATAGAAAGAAAAAATCTAATGGATGTCATTTTGGAAATAGGAGAAAATATCTCACCATAATCAACACCCTCAACCTTAGAGTAGCCTTTTGCAACCAACCTTGCTTTATACTTCTCAATGCTTCTATCTGAATCAATCATTTTCTTGAACACCCATTTTCAATCAATAGGATTCCATCCTTCAGGCAATGGTACAAGATCCCATGTATCATTATTTTTTAAAGTTACCATTTCTTCTTCCATAGCAATCTTCTAGGATTCTGAATCATTCATACCCAATGCCTCTTCTACAGATTTTAGTTCATCCACAGTAGTATTCAAAGAAAAAATACATATCCAATCATTAGGTGAATACCTTTTAGGTGGTTTTCTATGTCTTTTAGACTTTCGAACAAGTTGACTTGGAGATTATTCCTCCTCTTTTGAATATTTAGAGTTAGACGAGCCCTCCTCAACTTCTTGCCTATCTAGAGATCTTAATTCAACTCTTTTAGGGGTAGAAGGAAATTGAATCAAATCTTCCTTTATAGTCTATTCTAGATGCAATGTAATAGGAGACTTAATTACTCTAAAAATAACTCTTCTACTATGAATTAACTTTTGTACAATAGGGTCCCAAATCTTGTATCCTTTCAAACCATAATTGTACCCAATGAATATACATTTCATAGCCTTGTTCTCCAACTTTTTTTGCTTCTCCTTTCACACATGTGCATCTACCTTGCAACCAAAAAACTTTAAGATCTCTAAATGAAGGATTGTTACCTGACCATGCTTCCATAGGTGTTTTATCAACAAGACTTGATGTAAGAGACTTGTTAATCACATAGAAAGAAGTGGCAATAGCTTCAACCAAAAAATTTTATTCTAGACCAACACCACTCAACATATTCTTAGCCTTCTCCATTAGTGTCATGTTCATTCTTTTTGCAACCCCATTTTGTTGTGGAGAATATGGAGTTGTCTTCTATCCATTAATGCTATAGTCTTTATAGAATCTATCAAAATCATTAGAACAAAATTCACCTCCATTATTAGTCCTAAAACATTTAATTTTCTTTCAAGTCTGCAACTCAACCATTGCTTCAAATTCTTTAAATTGATTGAAAACTTCATATTTACTCTTTAGAAAATATACTCATGTCCTACTAAAATCATCAATAAATGAAACATAATATGTGGATTTTCCAATCGAGGGAACATCTATAGGACCAAACACATTAGAATGAATAAGATCAAAAACACTAGAAGTTTAATGAGAACTCAAGTAAAACTGAATATGGTTTTATTTTCCATGAGTGCAATGCTCACAGAAACCAAATTCAATATTAGAATCTTTCAAACCTTCAACAAGGTTTTTATTTTTCAAGGTCCTTAGACCCTTTTCTCCAATGTGGCCAAGCCTCTCGTGCCATAACATAGTATTATTTGTAATTAACTTTTCTTTAGAAGAAAGAGCACCCTTAGGCACAGAAAATCCATTTCCATCTACTAAAGGTGAAACCCTCAAATCATCCATAGATTTACATTTTACAAAAGTGCTATTACATTCAACAGTGTATGCATCTAGCTTATACAAAGTGTCAAACCTGACACCTCTAGCAATTACCATAGCACCCTTAATCATCTTACATACTTCTTTAGAAAAGACTACCTACACACCCATATCTATCCGTTTTCTCTGTTGGAATCCAAGAACACGAAGAGGGGAAGTGAATTAGTTTTCTACCAGTAAAGTTAGATTTCAACTTATTCCTTATTAACCATTTAATAGTAAATAAAATTAGAATTCATAAACCAAATAACACAAATAAAGGCAACACCATAACACCAATATTTATATGTGGAAAACCTTGCAAAGGGAAAAACTATAGTGGGGGTGATACCCACAATATCTATATACTTGATCAAGGTATGAAAATATTACATAAGAGGATCTCCACATGTAGATAGGCCAACCATCTAGACCTCACTACTGAAATGCAAAATAGGAAGTCTCACTGACTTATAAAACATTTACAAGTATTTACAAATGAAATTGAACTTATAAATAGCATCTGACCATGCTAGATAAGTGTTAGTGAAGGCTTTGATACCCTTCTCTATATTTCAATTCTCTGATACTATCGGTTATGCTGTGCATGTGAAACTTCACACAGTCACTTCCAATCACTGACCAAAATGCATACTGAAATATTTGCATTTCATTCCATCATACACATATCATTTGATCCATCACTGAGGTGATCTTCTTAAATATCCTTCTAACTTTACCATGTCGGCTTCAACAAGAAATATAAACAAGTCAACTGTGAGAACATAATGAAAATAAAAAATAAGTCCAATGACCATGCCAACCATACATGTTACCACCAAAATCCATGAAGACATAATCGGGACCAAAAGATATTGCTAGTCAAGTCCTATCCATCATCGGGTTTTATATACACATTACCGGGATCAGGACAAGTTATCAGGTTGAAGACTTAGCTAGGATGAGTGCTCGTGTTGGTATAAAGCAATGTGAATACTAATACTAGTTAGTGTAATGCATTGTAGCTAACCAAACAATAAAACTATTTACCCTAAGATGATGAGTTTCCATCAATGAAAACCCATGCCGAATGAGTGTCAATTTCCAAGAATCTCCCCCTTTGTTATTGATGGCAACACTCAAGTGAAAAATAATATCATATGTGAAATTGCCACTGATTCCATGAATTTATTGATCTATAAATGTGTCTGCTATATACATCTGACGTCCCCCTAAGAAATATATACATTTTTCACTTACTCCTCCCCGTTTGACATCAATGAGAAAGTGGGGTGCCCACAAGGAAATATATATAGTTATAAACATGAGCTGATTCTATACACACTTCAAAATATCTGCATACATGTTCTTCAAAAATGAAAAGAAATTATCCCAACCATTTTTAAGAGATTCAAGAATAGAGATGGATCCATTCAATATGTTGGCATAATATTGCGTCTCTTCTGAAGTAGAGGGATCCTCCTTCTACAAGTTACAAATACACTCTATTTTATGAAATAATAAATTATCAAGTCAAGGACCAATCAGATTTTGGAGCTCATTTTATCTCCTTATTATTCTATCCCTATCCTTCTTGAGTTTTAAAATTTGATCCATAGCCATCAAAATTGGACCATCTAAAGAATTTGTCAAATTAACTACTAGGTTGTAGGAGTTAGAAATCTGAATTAAGTTCTTCCTACAATCTGATAGTTACTTGTCTATGGAGCTGGTTAGCTTATCAAAATCTAGACAAGTCTTATAAACATTACTTCCTTTAGTTAAAGTTGCATCAATGGATTGCAAGCAATTCTGAAGTTTCACCTTGTCAGACTAAATCATGCACAAAAATGTTAGCTTTTGGGCCGCCACAAAATCTTCTTTAGCCTATGTTAGTGAGATCTTCAATAAAGAATCATAATGTTTTGGGATAAAATCAATGATTTCCTCTAATTTACCCAAAGATCTTGCACCTTCGTGTGCATGAAATTATGGGACTAATTGATGCAAAACCTCAAAATTGTCCTCAATCAGTTTCTTGTCCTTAGATTCTTCATGTGCTAATTCCTGTGTAGCCTATGCCTAAAGGGTTGCTGCTACCAAAATATTCTCTTCCAGTGACATTTTATGGTAGGGTTTGTAAAAACAGATGGAAACTTGTGGTAAATTTCCTTTAGCTATGGCAGAAGTGTCAATTTCCAAGTTGAAGGAGAGATCGACCACAATATCCTTACCCTTATTAGTTAGTGAGATAACATTTGTATCCTTTAGCTCTTGTACACCACTGGTGGATTTTCCATTTGGTGCCTCATCCAAAACTTAAGCATCCTCTGTAGGTGTATCCTTATTTACATCTGCCTCTATATCCTTTGTTGTCTATATATTATCTACCAAAATGTCCTTTGTTTCAAAACGAGACTCAATAACTAGTATAGTGGTATCTAGTTGAGTCCTTGCTGGTTTCTCATTATCTACAATTTGTTTATCTATCAGTTGCTTATCCTTAGGCAACTGAATATTCTGTGATTGCACAAAATTGGAACTTAACTCATACCCGAGACCCAAAAGAACTCTCACCCATATATCAATTGTTTCCTTTCTAGTTTCTTCAAGTTTGTCCAACATAAGACTATTAATTTTGTATTGGGCATTGAATTCTAATGATCTGGTTCTATTGATTAAATCATAGGAGTTATTGAAGGACAAAGATTGACCAATTCAACCTCCTTGATCTAGCTATCTAGAGAATAAGCGTGTATATTTCTAACCTCTAACCTATCATAAAATTCCTTAGGCAAAACTTTTTCCAATTCTATTAATGCCCCACTGAATGAATAAAGATATAAAATAATTGCCTATTTTATTTGCTTCATGTCCTCCTTACCAAAATCGTCAAAAAATAAAGAAATGTTATCAAGATTACCATCACTAACTATCTGTTCAATCAAATCTTGAGCATTCATTTTCTTCTTATCGGTTTGCCTTTCTCATCAGACTTGGGCTTTCTCTTATGTGTAATAGTGATCTTTGTCTTTCGAGGAGTTTCCTTGACATGTTCTTTCTTTTGTTCCTCTTTCTTCTCCCTCACCACTCTAGAAAAAACTCCTTTCTTCCTAGGAACATCCTTTAATTTAGTATCCAATTATGTTTCAGAAGAAATAGTCATATATTGTCAAGTTGCCTTAGATTTCTTCTTGGGTGGCTCTACCAGTGTCTAACTAGCAGACTCAACTTCTGGTTGTTTGGAAGTTTGTGCTATAACCAGGACCACATTGGGTGCAGCCTTAGATTATTTCCAAGCATCCCTTTCCTCTTTGTCTTCTTCTTTAACACCATAACACCAGTGTTTATACATGGAAAACCTTGCAAAGGGAAAAACCACATTGGGAGTGATACCTACAATATCTATATACTTGATCAAGGTATACAAATATTACATAAGAGGGCCTGCACATGCAGAAAGGCCAACCACCTAGAGCTCACTACTCAAACACAAAATAGGAAGTCTCGCTAACTTACAAAACATTTACAAGTGTTTACAAATGAAAAAGAACTTATAAATAGAATGTGACCATGCTAGATAAGTGCTAGTGAATGCTCTGATATCCTTCTTTGTATTCTGGTTCTCTAATACTTTGTTATGCTACCAGTTATGTTGTGCACATGAAACTACACACAATTGCTTCTAATCATTGACCAAAATACATATCAAAACTCACTAAATTTTTTGCAATCAGAAATTCGCATTCCATTCCATTATACACTTATGCCATATTATCTATCACTGAGGTGATCTTCTTAAATATCCTTCTAACTTAACCATGTCAACTTCAATAATAAATATAAACAAGTTAGTTGTCAGAACATAATAAAAATCAAACATAAGTCCAATGACCATGTCAACCATACACATTAACACAAAAATCCATGAAGCCATAATTGGGACCAAAAGATTGTTGGCATTTTGAGTTTGTTGGCATTTTGCATAGAGATTGCATTAATGATATGTTTTCATTGATGTTAATTGAACCAGTAATGGTATTCATGTTACTGCTGATATTGTTGTTTTTGATATTGGCTAGTAACAGGTAAGAAGAGCTTTGTGGAAGATGTTTTAAACCGGTATTGTGAGTTGAACTAGTGAAATGGTGTAAAGGGTTAAACCTTTCTATGCAATGTAACTGGTAAACCCTATAAGCTATTAAACCCTAACCGATCAAGTGTGTTGTTTTATTATCTGATAAGCAGCAATGATGGAGACATGTGTGATCATTGTATGAGGATATGTTCAAATTGTTTTGGTGCATTTATTTTTTTATCTAGGGAAGGAGCAAAGTGGATTGCATCTAATGCACAATGCGTGATGAGTTACAAAGTCCAATGGAGCAGTGATCATGGAGCAATTGGAATTTTTTTGAAGAACATGAAGAGATTATTACGATTTCTAAATGGTCAAGATTGTATCAATCTGTTTGTAATCTTGATGATGAGAATTACGTTTTTGTTGTGTTACCAACCTAATTGTTTGTGTATTTAAGGTCTATGAAGTTGTTTGTAAAAGTGTTGGCAAAGTTGACAAGATTGGTAGAAACTTGTAAGTGTGTAGTTGCCTAATCGGTGGATGGATTTGTACTTTGAGTAAAGACAAATTGAAGGTTATAGAAGGATCTAATCAAGCAAATGTAGTGTTATTCCAACAAATCAATAAAACTTTTGTTTTCTAACAATTACAACAAAAGTGAAATCCCTTAACTGGGTAAGCTCTAACAAGCTTGGTTACTCATTAAATCCTCTAACAATTTGGTCCATTAGCTTGGATTCTTAAATCCTCTAGCAAGGTTACTCCTAATAGGGTATTGTACTTTTCATCAAGGCATATTTGTACATCCCTTAACTGGGTGATTCCTAACTAGAATTAGTTCTTAACAAGACTTATTATAAAGCTTTAATAGGCTTTGGCTCCTAATAGGGCAAACTTCAGAAGAGTTCAGATAGCTATCTTTGTGAGTCCCATCTCACCATAATTTTTACCTATTTGGGTTTTCCATGTATAAATATCCATGTCAAATGGTGAATGCTTTTGTGGATGTGATGTTACATGTTAATTAGATTAATTTCTAACGAAGCATTGAAGGATGACTATGTTGAGTTATTATTAAGAATTGTTGATGTTTACAATATTAAAGTTATTTTACTGTTAATTTGTCATAATAGTTAAATCGATTGATGTCAAGTATTCTTATGAATATTGATCTTGAATGAGATATGTTTACTTTGTTTAACTGAGTTTGAGTTTTGGAACTTTGTATCATTTTTTCAATATAGTGATTCACCCCCCACCCTTAGTATTCTACCGGATTCTTACTCTTTCATCATACCATCAATTGGTATCAAAGCATCTTAGGTCCTCTTAATCTAAAAGCCTAACAGCTTAAGGAAAAGATGTTGTAGATCATGATGAAGAAAGAAGGTCCAAAGTTCAACAAAGATAACTAAGAATATGGAGTGATAGAGTGAAGATTTACATTGAGAGTCTTGGTAGTCAGTATTGGGATCATGTAGAAACTAATTATATTACACCTACTGGAATCCTAACTGATGATCAAAAGAAAGAACAACAAGAAAATCACCAAGCATTAGAGGCTATTATCAGTTCCCTTTCTGATGTTGAATATGTAGATGTTCATGGTCTTGAAACAACACATGAATGATGGAAAAAACTTGAAGAGATTTATAGCAGTGATGAGCATGTAAAGATTGCTAAAGAAGAGAGTCTAAGAGGAAAATTCAATGATATGAGAATGTCTGATAGTAAGGATATCCAACAATATGGTCAAAGGATTAAAGAGATAGTTGGTGAGATAAAGAGTGCAGGAGGGAAAGTCTAAGATGCCACAGTAATCAGTAAGGTACTGCAAACCCTACTACCGGTCTATGATATCCGAGTTGCAGCTATTCAAGAGCTGAAATCTATTAACAAGACAAAGGTAACTCTTGACTCTATTATTGGAAAACTTACAACTTTTGAACTAAATGGGTATGATGGTAGTGTACAAAGATTAGAATCTACATTCAAAGTTTTTTGTCTCTAATCCATTTGTGAGAAGAAGTAGAGATGCCAACCATAGCTATGAATCTAGATCCAGTAGAGATATTGAAGATGAAGACATCTTAGTGGAACTTGAAGAATTGTTGGCAAAATGACTTCCTAGAGGCATCGGTAAATATAAAGGTAAGGTACCTTTAAAATATTTTGCATGCAACAAGATTGGTCATATAGAAGCAAATTGCCCTAATGATGAAAATGAATACAAGAGAGACAAATTTAAGAAGTATAAGGGTAAAGGCAAGAGAGATTGTCTTATAGCTATTGAAAGTGGTATTACTGATGAAGAATCTAATGATGATGCTAGTCAAGATATTGTGTTTGTAGCTATTAAGGAAGAAATATTAGATCAAAAGGCACTAGTATCCAGAATGGGTAACTCTAATGATTGGATCATTCATAGTGGTTATTCACATCACATGACTGGTTATCGGAGGAATTTGATGGCGGTGTTGTTAGATTTGGCAATGACTCACCCTGTATGATTAAAGGTAAGGGAGTTATTTCTATTAATGGGAAGAGTAGTGATAATGATGTCTATTTGGTTGAAGGCCTAAAGCACAATCTTTTAAGTGTGGCACAAATTAATGATAGTGGATACCCACTGGGGTTTAGAAATGGAATGTGTAAAATCTTTGACAACAAAGGTGAATTGATTGCAACTGAGAAATAGACCAGAGGTAATCTATTTCATCTCAATCATAAAGTTAGTAACTGTTTGATTGCAAAAGTAGATGATAGTTGTCTTTGGCATAGGAGATTTTGTCATAAAATTTTTGATAATATTGTTAAAATAAGCAAGTCTAAGACAACAAGAGGTCTACGTTAGCTAGACAAATTAGTTAATTCTCTTTGTAAAGAATGTCAGCTAGGAAAGATGACTTATTCAACTTTCAAGAGCAAGTCCTTCTTAGCAGAGCACTTGTTAGATTTAGTTCATATAGATCTATGTGGACCAATAAGAACAATAAGCATTCAAGGTGAAAGATACTTCATGATCTTCACTAATGATTGTTCAAGGATGATGTGGGTCACATTCTTGAATGATAAGAATGAAGGTTTTGGTAAATTCAAGGCATTCAGAGCCTTAGTTGAGAAAGAGAGTGGCAAAAAGATAAAATGTTTGAGAATAGATCAAGGTGGTGAATTCACTTTTGTGGAGTTCCCTAAGTATTGTGATGATAATGGTATTAAGCAGTAGCTTTCTACACCAAGGACACCACAGTAGAATGGTATAGTATAGAGAAACAACTGATCAGTGGTTGAAGCTTCTAGGACTATGTTGATACAAGGAGGTGTAGCAAAAACATTTGGGAAAGAAGCTATAAGTATAACTATCTACACAATGAACCAAGTTTTGGTGAAAAGAGGTAAGGACAAGACCCCATATGATTACTGGTATGGGAGATCACCCGATGTTAGTTATTTTAAGATATTTCGAAGGAAATGTTCTATTAAAAGAGGTGATTACATAAGAAAGTTTGAAGCTAAGAGTGATGAAGGCATATTTCTTGGCTATTCCACCAAGAGTAAGGCCTATAAATTCTTCAACAACTGGACATAGAGAATTGTTGAGAGTGTTGATGTTCATGTAGATGAATGTCCTAAAAATTTAGAAGGAACCAAAACTGAGAAGGATTAAGATCCTTGCATTTTTCTTTCGGAACCTAAAACTATTAACTCATAAATTGGTAAAGAAAATCCTAATGTACTTGTTGAACCGAAACAAATAAATTCAGAGGAAGGTGATAATGAAGAAGCTGAACCTGAAGAGAATGATCATGTTATTCCTAGGTATATGAGACTGAATCATAGTCCTGAATAGATAGTTGGGGATAAGGATTCTGGAGTACAAACTAGAAGAAGATTAAAAGATAACTCTTCCATGATCTCCACCTTTGAACCTAGAAGTGCTAAGGAGGCATTTGGTGATGATCATTGGGTGAAAGCTATGGAGGAGGAGCTAGATCAAATTGAGAAGAACAACACTTGGACCCTGGTACCCTAACTGGTAAACAAGAATATTATAGGTACTAAATGGGTGTTCAGAAACAAGTTAAATGAAGATGGTGTTTTAGTTTGCAATAAGGCAAGATTAGTATGCAAAGGTTATGCACAAGAAGAAAGAGAAGATTATGGAGAAAATTTTACACCAGTAGCAAGACTGGAAGGTGTTAGAACATTACTTGCATTTGCAGCTCATAAGAAGTTCAAGGTATACAAGATGAATGTTAAGTCTACATTTTTGAATGGGATATTGGAAGAAGAAGTTTATATAGAGCAGCCTAATGGTTATGCATTGACATATAAGGAAGACATGGTATGCAAATTGCATAAAGCTTTGTATGGATTAAATAAGGCACCCAGAGCATGGTAGGAATGACTTCATATTCATCTGATGAAGATAGGCTTTGCTAGAACCAGTGATGACAACAACATTTATCTCAAGTCTGAAGGAGATGAAATACTAGTTAGTGAAGTATTTGTAGATGACATTATATTTGGAGGTAATGATGGCATGAGTAATTATTTTGCAGATGAAATGAAGAATAAATTTCAGATGTCATTAGTAGGGGAAATATAAAATTTCATAGGCTTATGGACACATTAGATGAAGAATGGTATTTTCATTACTCAATCCAAGTATGTGAAAGAGGCTTTGAAGAGTTTTGGTATGAGTGATTGAAAACTAGTTACCCCAATGGTTACAGGTTGTAAATTGTCCAAGGAAGTTGCATCTAAGTCTTTAGATGAAAAGGAATATAGGTCAATGATTTGCAAATTACACTATGTTGTTCATAGTCGACTGAATATTGCCCATGCAGTTGGTATTGTTGTTAGATTTCAGAAGAATCCAAAGGAGGCACATCTAATGGCAACCAAGAGAATTTTTAGATATCTCAAAGGTACTGTTGACTATGGGTTATGGTATCCATATGATATAAATTTTGATTTGAAAGCATACACAAATGCTGATTAAGTAGGAAATATTGATGACTAGAAGAGTGCTACTGGTGGGGCATTCTTTCTAGGAGGAAGGCTAGTTTTATGGAGTAGTAAAAAGCAGAATTGCACTTCACAATCTACAGCTGAAGGTGAGTATGTAGCAACTTATATGAATTGCACACAATCTATGTGGATGAGGGACATTTTGGAAGGTTTAAAGATGGAAATCTTTGAACCAATACAATTTCTTTGTGATAATACAAGTGCAATAAACATTTCTAAAAATCCTATTTTGCACGCAAGGACTCAACACATTGAATTGAAGTATCACTTCTTGAGGGAAAAATTTTAAAGTAAAGATGTTATTGTGGAGCATTTTTCTACCAAGGAGCAACTTGTAGATATCTTTACCAAACCACTGCCTAAAACCACTTTCGAGTATCTTAGAAGTCAATTGGGGGTTGTCCCTCCTCATGAAGTTAGTTGAGCATGATGCTGATTGCATCAGTCCCTGAATTTCTTGCAGAATTTTACATGGGTTGATGAAGAAGTAGATGTATTCCACAAAGGGAGCATCAAGTTGCAGAATGATGTTGATGCATAGTGAGAGAAGAATTAGATGTTTTACTTTCACTTTGTCATTGTTATCAAAGGGGGAGAAGAATTATGTGATTGAGGAGAAGAATTATGTGTTTGATTAGGTGAACCAGGGGCAGGCTGAAGACAGATAGAGATAGGTGAATACTTGGTAATATAAACCAGGATTCCTATTCCTATTCACCAATCTCAATATCAATAAGAGGCATTGATATTTGTATTGCCATCAATGCCAAAGAGGGAGATTTTGGCATTTTGAATTTGTTGGCATTTTGCATAGAGATTGCATTAATGATATGTTGTCATTGATGTCAATTGAACCGGTAATGGTATTCATGTTATTGTTGATATTGTTGTTTTTGATATTGGCTAGTAACTGGTAAGATTAGCTTTGTGGAAGATGTTGTAAACCGGTATGTAAAGTTTGTGAGTTGAACCAGCAAAAAGGTGTAAAGGGTTAAACCTTTCTATGCAATGTAACTGAAAACCCTATCAGTTGTTAAACCCTAATTGATCAAGTTTGTTGGTTTATTATTTGATAAATGGTAATGATGGAGACACGTGTGATCATTGTATGAGGATATGTTCAAATTGCATTAGCATTTTTTTTTTTTGTCTTGGGAAGGCGCAAAGTGGATTGCATCTAATGCACAGCACCTGATGAGTTACAAAGTCCAATGAAGCGATGATCATAGAGCAGTTGGAATTTTCTTGAGGAATTTGAAGAGATTGTTATGGTTTCTAAACAGTCAAGATTGTACCGACCTATTTGTAATCTCAATGATGAGAATTAGGTTTTTGTTGTGTTATCGACCTAAATGTTTGTGTATTTAAGGTCTATGAAGTTGTTTGTAAAAGTGTTGGCAAAGTTGACAAGATTGGTAGAAACTTGTAAGTGTGTAGTTGCCTAACCGGTGGATGGATATATAATTTGAGTAAAGATAGATTGAAGGTTATAAAAGGATCTAATCAAGAAAATGTAGGGCTATTCAGAGAGATCAACAAAACTGTTGTTTTCTAACAATTATAGCATAAGTGAAATCCCTTAACCGAGTAAGCTCTAATAAGCTTGGTTACTCATTAAATCCTCTAACAAGGTGGTCCATTAGCTTGGATTATTAAATCCTCCAATGAGGTTACTCCTAATAGGGTATTTTGCTTTTCATCAAGGCATATTTGTAAATCTCTTAACTAGGTGATTCCTAATCAGAATTAGTTCTTAAAAGGATTTATTTTAAAGATTTAATAGGCTTTGACTCCTAACATGGCAAACTTCTGAAGAGTTCAGAGAGCTATCTTTGTGAGTCCCATCTCACCATGGTTTTTACCTATTTGGGTTTTCCGTGTATAAATATTTCTTTCAAATGGTGAATGCTTTTGTGGATGTGATGTTACATGTTGATTAGATTAATTTCTGATCAAGCATTGAAGGATGACTATGTTGAGTTATAATTAAGCTTTGTTGATGTTTACAAGATTGGAGTTGTTTTACTATTAAGTTGTCATAATAGTTAAACCGGTTGATGTCAAGTATTCTTATGAATATTGATCTTGAATGAGATATGTTTACTTTGTTTAACTGAGTTTGAGTTTGGGAAATTTGTATCAGTTTTTCATTATACTGATTCACCGCCCCCTCTCTCAGTATTCTACTAGATACTTACTCTTTTATCATACCATCAGAGATATCCTTATCTAAGTCCTATCCATTACCAAGTTCATTATAAATGTTCCCAGGATCAAGAAAAGTTACTAGGATGAAGACTTAGCTAGGATAACTTTGATTCTGGTGTAAAGCAATGTGAATACTAATACTGGTTAGTGTAATGCATGCTAGTTAACCAAAAAATGAAACCATTTACCTTGAGATGATGATTTTCCATCAATGACAACCTATGATGTCATTAACCCTTGTTGGATGAGTGTCAATTCATTTTCATAGATAACAAATTTTGTTTTAAACCAATGATATGCAACACACCATTAATTATTTTTATTCTACCATCTAAAAATCTAATTTTAAATTTACCTCGACCAGCAATGTCTAAATGTGAATCATCACCCAAGTACACCTTGCCTCCATTAAATTATTCATATTTAGAAAAAAATCTCTATTGGCAGTCATATTAAAAGGTGCACCTAAGTCAATTAACCACACATCATTACATGCATGAGTTTCCAAAGCTGCAATAAATGCATCACTATCTTCCTTCTAGAACTCAAAATCAGAATTGACCTTTTTCTTTTTCTTTTCTTTTCTTCTTTGTAGTCCTTACAGATGTGACCTATTTTACCATAATTCCAACAAATGAATTTGGACTGTCCAGGAGATATTTATCTCCCTCTCGATTTGGACTCATCACAGTTCCCATTCTTCTTGCCTTTCTCCTTAGGTCTTCCATGAATAGTTAGGGCTTCCTTTGAACTATAGGATACCTTCCTTTGCATCTGTTCAAAAACTAGGGAACCCACCACATCTTCAGACTTAAAAACAATAGAATTATGACTGATAGCCATAACAAGAGAATCCCATGAATGAGGAAAGGAACAAAGAAAGATCTAGCATTTTTCCTCTTCCTTCATCTTAACACTGACATAAACTAATTGAGCCACCAACATATTGAATGCTTCTAGGGAGTCTACAACTCATCTAGCCTCTTCCATCTTCAAGGAATATAATTTCTTCCTAAAGAAAATCTAATTTAATAAAAAATTTGCTTGATACTTTTCACCAAGCTTAGTCCATAGCCTCTTTGTAGTGTTTTCTTTATGTACATTGATTAGAATAGAGTCTGCCAGGAATAGTTTGATTAGACCCTTGGCTTCTCAGTCCATAAAATCATACTGAGCCACCATAGTAGGATCTGAGGGCCTTTGAACATTTGCATCAACAACATCCCATAGATCCTGATCTATTAGCATATCTTCCATCTTCAGCTTGCACATCTCAAAATTTGTTCTTTTAAATTTCTCCACCTCTATTTTCCTTGATGAACTTGCCATCTCAAAATTCTTGTAACAAGATCAAAAGTGTCTTCTACATAAGCTCCCACTAAAATCTGGATTATTTTAAAAAACCCAACAACTGACAATTGAAATTAAAGGTGATCAAACTCTGATACGACTTGTAAGGAAGTCAGGTAGAAGAATAACTTCCTACACTAACTTTGAGAGGAGGGTAATGTAAATTTTTTTTACGGATCATCACAACAATTATAGAAAATAGAAATAGATATAACAGAATTCAAAGCATAACACAATGATTTATGTGGGGAAAACCCTTTCAGGAGAAAAACCCCACACTCCAAAATCTGCTAATATATTATTCAACAATCAAAATAGATTATAGTATACTTGCAGAGAAATCTCTTCATAGGAGTATGACTAATTAGAGATTCAAAGGTAACTATATAGCCATAAGACTCTTACACACAACCTCTATCTCATGCACCTCATATATATGAGATACAATACAAGAAATCGTCAAACGACATTACAAAACAATGGGCTAAAACCACCCAATAAGGTGTAGCCAACCTTATCTCCCTTCTAGTTTCTCTATGACATGTCCCTCCCTTTTTACAGCTCGTTTATGTGTTTGATGTATTTTATATTTCCTATTTCAGGAATACAAACTTCTGGGGGGCATAACTTGAGAACCGTGTGTCCTATTGATGAACCGTTTGAAGAATAAAAAAGCTCTTGAAGTTATCTACTACCTTGTAAACCATTATGCTAGTTACACACACTTTTTATGATGTTTGGTGGCCTCCAAATTCCTCAAAATCAAATTTATATCTTTCATTGGACCCCTCCAAAATGGAAAATTTAATATCTTCAAAACTTGCTATGATCTTCTGATGTAACTTTACCATAACTCTTATCTAGCCAACCAAAAGCTTTAGGAAGAATTTTTCACTATTTCGTGCTGAAATCAAAACTTACGATAAATAGTAACCTCACGTAAATGCAAGGTTGAGACACCATTTTCCCAACAAATTGGACCTTTTTGGTTCCACATGGTCATGTGGTTTGATGCTTTCTTCCATTGGGATTTTATTTGTTGGATGTTTGCATGCATGTTTTAGGATTCTATGCTTCTTAAGTTCTTGTTCTATGGATCTTTGGAGCACATATGATCTATTCTGTATGATTGATGAATATCATTGTAACATGTAACTTGGATACTATTATTGTAGTTAGGGCATATTGATCTCTGATTTTAAGAAAAAATGGTATATTTGTATTGATTATATTGTATGAGATGTATCATGTTATTTAAAGATGTTTTATATGAATTCTTCTATTTAAAAATGACATGGGCTATATTGTACGTGTTGGCAATTGACACTCATTGGATTCATATGTTGTCATTGATGGCAATAAGATTATATTGAAGGCATATACCGACATATACTGATATTGAAGGCATATACCAACAGATACTAGCATTGGAGGCATACACTAGCAGATACTAGAATTGGAGTAATTAGGGTCATAATTAACACTGGCACCGGTAGCTGGCACTTCAGTGAAGTCAACGTCAATTTGGGATCTGAAAACTTTTATTTGTAAGATCATTTTGTAATTATTGTATAGGGCTGACATTAAATATATTTTGTAATGTATTGTAAGCCGACATAAGGCATATTGTTTGTAAGGGGTATATAAGTTAGTTTATTAGGTCATTATGAGATAGGTGTGTGTGTGTAGAACAATGTGAATAAGAAAATGATGCGAAGGATATGTAGATCATTTGTATGCAAAATTTATATCATGCAATGATCAGTAGATGGTTTGTAAAGGATTCTTGGAGAAAAGGGGATACGGGTAAAAGGGTTTAGGGTTTATGAAATTGTACAGAACAAAGCTATAAATGAAACTCTTTTTGGCATTGCAGATGCAATTTATGAGTTCACCATTACTATTTTATCACCAAAAGCTTGTAGTCAATGAGACTCTTTTGTGTTGAGAATTCTGCTCTAGGTAGTGTTCCTTCTTGTATGTGCAGGCCTCCATACTATGTAGTATCTTTCATATGGCCAGTGAATTGATATTGTGGGTGACAAATCCCATGATGGTTTTTCCTCTTTAAGGTTTTCCAGGCATAAAATTCAGTGTTTTATGGTGTTAGTTCATGTGGCTAGTTTATTTACTTCATGCTATATGTTTCTTCATTTACTAGTTTATATGTGTATGTTATAATAAGTTTAAATCTTATATTACCGACAAAAACACTGATTCAACCCCCCCTCTTAGTGTTCTTGGATTTTGATAGAGGATCATCTAGTCTGCTCAACACTTTCTAAATTGATGTTGCTTAATTCCACCAACTCACCAAGCCTAGTTTCTTTCTAGGCCTCCAAGTCCCTCTCACTCTTTTCTAGGGCTTGATTCTTTTCCCTACTAGGGTGTTTTCTTTGGGTGTTTTAGTTAGGGACCCTATAATTTCACTGTGCTTCTCAGGTGCTCAATTCTGGCTTCATAGCCTAAACTTGTCAGAATGACCCCCAATTGATATGAGATGTTTTAGAGGTTAAATAATCTCTTCTAACATGTTTTTAGTGCATATGGAATCCATTGGCTAGTTGCAACCTTAATATTTCCTACCAGTTTCACAATCTTGCCAGGAAAAAAGGGCTATAAGGAATTAGGCCTAATTAGGCCTCCATGACCAGTTTTCTAGGGCTTGGAGGAAAATGACTGAAAGAACCCCCAAACAAGTTTAACTTTTCTTCAATGATACACCCATGCCTAATATATTTTTTTGGTTTGAGGCCTTGGTCTGGCCGTACAAGGTATGAACCCCAAACTTAGAGTTTGTAGGGTTTTTGAGGGCTTTAACCGGCAGTGAGTAGGCAACTTGGGGTTTTGCTATTAAATGGATTCTTCAAGACTCCTTCTTTTACATAAAAGTCTTCCCCAACCCAATGAACTCCTCCAAATTCAAAAATGTTGTTCTTGCACTCACCTCTGTACTCTTCACCACTTTTTCACCTCTTCTTCTCTAGCTGGGCTACTCCTGGACTCGCCTAGAGTGATGTGATAGTCATATCAAAACAATTCTCCAACACTTTAACCCTCATATTTACAATTTAAAAGAGTTTTCCAACCATTCCCCAACTAGTCGTGATGGTAGCATGTGTGGGACTCATGGGGCAACCATATTTACAAGAAAATGACTATTTACAAGCCAAAACAGGCTACTTGTGAATCAAATCACTTCAATAGTAGTAAATGCTAATCACAATGCTTGAAAACAAAAATAATACTCTAAAACACACTAATGAACCTCAATCTCTCATTGGATTCATGGAATTAATCCATTAAACCTTCAAAGAATGCAACAATTGACCAAAAATAATGAAAAGTGTAGTCCAAAATCTTGTATTTTGATTATTGCTTTCAAAATCCAAGTACACCAAACTTGGTAAACATGAAAGAGAGGGTTTATATAACCTTCCCACATATGGATTCCTTCCATGGCATTGAGAAATCCCTAGATTCAATGTCGAACCAATTTTCAGGACAAAAGTTGTCATGACAACAAAAAAAGTTGTCATGACAACTTTTTGCAACCTTTTGCAACTTCATATTTTTGACACTTTTGATCTCTCAAACCTAGGAGACCTATTCCCAGTCATCTCATATGACATTTCAAACATTCCTAATGCCTATTTAACCCTCTCTCTAATACTTTTGTCAACATTTGACACTTGTGACCAACAAAAAGGCCAAAAACTACTCAAAACACACTGTTTACACAAAAATGCAAACCTAGGTAACATGAAATTTACCTAGGCCTACATTGACTAATGATACACTCTTGGCCCCTCCTAGAGTCCTTATTCCCCACTAACTTGGCTAGGGTCATTACAAGACAAAATTTGCAAAAACAAAAAAATTAGGACCTAGGTGCTCCTGGACCATTCTCCCTAACAAAAAGAGATCATGTCACCTCTTGAGGAATCAGCTTTGGATCAATGCCAGACTTTTGGAACTCTGAATCCATCACCCATGTAGCCTCATCATCATCCATTCCCTTCGATTTAATGAGGTGCTCCCAATAGGCTTGATGCCTAGTCTTCTTAGCAATTCTTGAACTTAACACCTTCTCAGCCTTAGGATTAAGATTCACTAGTAACTAAAGGTTATGCACATTATCTGAAATCTCTATGGGACTGCATTCTACACCTTGGACTGGTCCCTTGTATGCAACCAAGTCTGCTATGTTAAAAACCAGTGAGAAGCCTATGTCACTAGGAAGATCCACTTTGTATGTATTTTCACCATACTTAGCTAGAATGGCACATGGAGCTATCCTCCTCATCTGCAACTTATTTGGCACACCTTTTTGTAGCCTTGCTTTGTTAAAGTGCACCATAACAAGATCCCCCACTTGAAATTATATATTTCTCCTCTTTTCATTAACTTTTTGTTTGATTTTGCATGTGTTCTCCTTCAAAGCTTGCCTAATTGATTCATGGACCTCCTTCATGGACTGAGAAAAGTCCTTTGCATATCCAATTCTGATTGATGCACTTCCTAAATCCCTCAACTCAAAAATGCCTCTTGGGTGCACACCATAGACTACTTCAAAAGGACTTATACCAGTAGTCCTATTTATGGTGTCATTGTATGCAAATTCAGATTGAGAAAGTACTTGATCCAATGTCTACTCATACTCTTTGGTAAGGCACCTCAATAAGTTTTCCAAACTTCTATTCACCACCTCAGTCTGCCCATCTATTTGAGGATGTTAGGCTGATCCAAAGGAGAGGTTTGTGCCAAGCATTTTCCATAATGTTTTCCAAAAATGACTCATAAATTTGGAGTCCCTATCTAAAACTATACTTAATGGTAAATCATGTATCCTTACTATTTCCTTAAAGAACAACTGAGCTATGTGGCATGCATCATGAGTAGTCTTACAAGGCACAAAGTGAGGCATTTTTCTAAATCTGTCCACAATGACATAAATACTGTCATATACTTGCTTTGTCTTTGGCAAACCTACAACAAAGTACATGCTAATGCATTCCCATGGTCTACTTGGGATGGGAAGAGGTTGATACAAACCAACATTTGTTGAAGTACCCTTAGCTTTTTGGCAAACTTTGCAAGTTTTCACATACCTCTTCACATCTTGATTCATCCTTGGCCAATAATAGAATCTTTGAACCAATTCTTGAGTCTTATTGTCTCCAAAATGACCACTAAGGCTACCATTGTGTTTCTCTTGTCTAAGATTCTCCATCATTGAGCGTTTAGGCACACAAAGTTGTCTACCTTTGAACAATAGCCCATTTTGTAAAGTGAAATCTGAGTATTCACTATGAAAATGATTTTGATACTCCTTGCATACTTGGTAGGCACTTGAGAAGTCTTCATCCTCAGCATACAAATCTTTAAAACTATCCACACCTATGCTTCTCAACTGGATTTCTTGGACTGTCAAGAGCCTCCTATTTAGTGCATTAGCTACCCGGTTTTTCTGCCCTTTCTTGTGATTAATGGTGAAATTATAGGCCTGCATATACTCCACCTATTTCATGTGTTTGTGATTGAGTTTGTCTTAGGAATTTAGAAAACTCAATGCTTGGTTATCTATGTACACCACAAATTCTTTAGGTAGGAGGTAGTGTCTCCATTTTCTCAATGCTTGCACTAAAGCATGCAATTCAAGGGCATAAGAGGATTATTTCCTCTTGGCATCACTTATCTTCTCACTATGGAAGGCTACTAGTCTTCCCTCTTGGCTTAGGACATCACCTACTGCAACATTGCTTGCATCACACTCTACAATAAAAAGTTTCTCAAAACTCGACAACACTAGTACCGGTTGGGTAGCTATCTTCTCCTTCAAGGTTTCAAAACCTTTGTTTGCTGCTTGACCCCACTGGAATTTGGCCTTCATACCACCTCTAATGGTGTCTAACATTGGGGCACATATAGCATTGAACTATCTAATAAACTTTTGGTAGCACTGGGCTAGTCCATGAAAGCTTCTCACCTCTGTTGCTGATCTAGGAGTGGGCCAATTTACAATGGCTTCAACCTTGCTTGGGTCCATCTTGAGGTTTCCTTGAGATAACACAAACCCAAGGTAAACCAATTCCCAGTCATCTTATATTACATTTCAAACATTCCTAAGGCCTATTTAACCCTCTCTCTAAGGCTTTTGTCAACATTTGACACTTGTGACCAACAAAAAGGCCAAAAACTACTCAAAACACACTATTTACACAAAAATGCAAATGTAGATAAAATGAACTTTACCTAGGCCTACATTGACTAATACACACTCTTGGACCCTCTTGGAGTCCTTATTTCCTATTGACTTGGCTAGGGTCAGGACAAGCCAAAATTTGCAAAAGTAAGAAAATTAGGACCTAGGTGCTCCTGCACCACTCTCCCTAACAAAAAGAGATCATGTCACCTGTTGAGGAATCAGTTTTGCATCAACGCCATGTTAGGTCCCAGAGACAACTAAGAGAGGGGGGGGTAAATCTATTGTCTAATAAATTCAAATGAAAAACCAATTAACCAAATTAATGGTTAATACAAGTAAACCAATTAAGTATGCCGGTAGATAGTGTTAATAGTAAATTACTATACCGATAAGGATTAATGCATTAAACATAAACACAAAGTCATCCACAACACATGACATCAATATTTGTACGTGGAAACCCTGTAAAGGGAAAAACCATGGTGGGAAACCTTACCCACAATCAGATGATACTACTGCAGATAGTAAGTGTACAAAAAGGGGGTCTACACATGCAGAAAGGCCAACAGCCTAGAGCTCACTGCTCAATCACAAATGGGAGTCACATTGACTATAGTTGGATGGTTAAATACAATAAGAATGTACTGCACAAAATAGCATCTTCATATGCTAGATTCAGTACCGATGTAATGCTGATATGATTCTAGAAAAACCTAACTTCACCTTCAAATGATGTCTTTGTGTATACCTCTACTTGATCTCGCATATAACTTCATACAATTCTTTTTCGCATTCCACACTTGATCTTACAAATAAGATCTTACATTTATACCATACCCTAAGACCAATTTTAGTAGGTCAACTCTACAAGATATTACAATAAAAACATTTTACAAATAATATAATATCCGATGCAGTAACCGATTGAACATGTTGGCTTAATGCATTTACTACAATAATAAATCATCTCCATAGCATGCCATGCTGATCTGGGAAAGATAAACCTGCCGATGTAACCCTAGATAACCTGGACGTATTTGCTGGTAAAATCAAATATGCAAATATGAATATAATAATGATTATTTCTTTAAAATAAAGTGTCCACATTATGTCTTCAACATTACCAAGTGTCTTCCATATCATTCCAGGTACCGGTGAACAATATATCCTGTCGGTGAACCATATACTAGTAACTGTTGTAGAGTTTACTGTTTGTTGGTAAATGTTGCTGGATCTCCAAAGTAGGTGTAATCAATAGGTGTTGACATCAATGACAAAACCATACCAAAATACCAACAATCTCCCCCTTTCACATTGATGGAAACACAAGATGGGAAAACCATCAAAGTGCCAAAACAGAAATGCCAAATACAAAAACCAACAATCTCCATTTCTCCCCCTGGGAGTAACAATACCAATTTCTCCTTAAATGTGTTTTTCAAAATCTCTCCCCTGAAATCTTTCACCAAAAAGATAATGTGTTTTTCCATAGATATCTCTCCCCCTTTGACATCAAATGCCAAAGTCACAAAATTCACAAAATACCAACCAATTCAATATACCAACTACTCCCCCTGAGAAGTACCTTCCTCATCAAATACCGGAATAAAAGATTGGTCCATTTAATTCTGCCAATTGATGACAATCATCAACTGTCTAAGTCTCTACCGGTGGTGGTATTACTCCAAGAAAATCTCTGAGATATTCAAAAGTCTCCTTAGGCAAAGATTTTGTGAAAATGTCTGCAAGTTGTTCTTTAGTATTCACATAAACTGGTTTTATCTCTTTTTCTTCAACTTTTTCCCTTAGAAAATTCAGTTTGATAGAAACATGTTTTGTTTTAGAATGTAATACCGGATTTTTAGATATATCAATTGCTGCAGTGTTATCATAGTATATAGTAATAGGTTCCTTGCGTTTTACCTTTATGTCTTTCAACATTTGCTTAAGCCAAAGTACCTGTGTATATTTTGTTGCTACTGCAACATATTTTGATTCTGCTGTTGATAAAGATGTACAACTCTGTTTCTTACTCAACCAAGAAACTAATCTCTTTCCAAGAAAGAATGCTCCTCCAGTGATGTTTTTTCTATCATCCACATCTCCTACCCAATTTGCATCTGTGTATGCACATAGATCAAAATTTTCAACTTTAGGGTACCATAATCCAGGATTTGTTGTGCCTTGTAAGTACCAGAAAATCCTTTTTACTGCTGATTCATGATTTTCCCTAGAATTACTCTAAAATCTAGAAACAATACATACTGCATTCATAATATCAGGCCTGGTTTGTGTCAAATACAGTAAACCTCCTATCATAGATTTGTATCTAGTTGGATTAACAGGTGTAGATTCATCCCGTTGAGATAATTTGTCATTTGTAGTCATAGGTGTGCTTACTGATCTAGAGTTCTCCATCCCAAATTTCTTTAGTAGTTCTTTCAAGTACTTAGAATGACTAAAAAATATACCTTTACCAGTCTATGAAATCTGTAATCCTAAAAAGAATTTTATTTCTTGAATCATAGACATTTCAAATTCTTGCTGCATTTCAAGAGAAAATTATTTACATAATCCATCTTCTCATCCAAAGATTATATCATCAACAAATACTTCAATAATCAAGATGTCATCATTAGTTACTTTGTAATATAAATTGCTATCTACATTTCCTTTAGTAAAACCAATCTTTAAAAGATACTTATCCAATCTTCCATACCAAGCTCTTGGGACTTGTTTCAATCCATACAGAGCTTTTCTTAACCTGCAAACCATATCATTGTCATCTATCAAACAAAATCCATCAAGTTGTTCAATATAAAATTCTTCTTCAAGATCTCCATTCAAAAATGCACATTTAATATCCATTTGATAAACTTTGTAATAATTGTGAGCTGTAAAAGCCAAGAATAATCTAACTGCCTCAATTCTGGCTACTAGTGCAAAGGTTTCATTGTAATCAACTCCTTCTTTCTAAGAATATCCCTTACACACTAGTCTTGCTTTATTGATGACAACCTTTCCATCTTCATTAAGTTTGTTTCTAAATACCCATTTGGTTCCAATTACATTTTTATCTTTAGGCCGGGGAACTAATGTCCAAGTATTATTCTTCTCAATTTGTGCTAATTCTTCTTCCATATCTTTAATCCAAAATTTATCTTCACATGCCTCATTGATAGATGATGGTTCAAATTGAGAAATAACACATACCTCTTCATTTGCCAATCTTGCTCTTGTCATAACTCCTTTAAATTTGTTTCTAATTATCTGATCTTCAGAATGATTCAATCTTACATACCGGGGTGTCTTAGTTTGTTGTTGTTCTTCAAATATTGTGGAATCCTCTGATGATATCGAGGTAACTGGATCTTCATTCTCTACCAGTGGATTCTATGTGGGTTCATTTGTGACAACTTCTATTGCTGGTTCAGAGTCTATATACCTTGAAGTTTCTCTAAATTGTTCATCAATCTTTACATTTGTACTCTCAACAATTTTCTACAATCTTTTATTAAAACATCTATATGCCTTGCTCTTAGATGAATAACCAAGAAATATTCCTTCATCACTTCTATGATCAAATTTGCCAATATACTCATCTCTTCTAATATAACATTTACTTCAAAAAATTCTAAAATACTTAAGAGTAGGAATATTACCAAACCATAGTTCATGAGGGGTCTTACCGGTTTCACCTTTGATGTGAACTTTGTTGAATGTATAGACAACATTGCTTACTACCTCTCTAGTACACATGTCATAGATTTGCTTCTGATAACATACTTCTTGCTGCATCCAAGATAGTTATGTTTTTCCTTTCAACAACTCCATTTTGCTGTGGTGTCCGAGGTGCTAATAATTGTCTTTTGATTCCATTCACTTCACAGAATGTATTAAAGTCCTTAGATGTGAATTCTCCCCCTTGATCTGATCTTAAACATTTGATTTTCTTACCGGTTTCATTTTCAACCATTGCTTTGAATAGTTTGAACTTCCCAAGTGCTTTTGATTTTTCTCTGAGAAAAGTAACCCAACACATTCTAGAATAACCATCAATTATTAGCATGAAATATCTATCACCTTGTAAGCTTTTAGTTCTAGTTGGACCACATAAATAAGCGTGAATTAAATCAAGAGTATTATTCATTTTTTCTAGAATACTTTTGAAACTAGCTCTAACTTGTATTCCAAATTGACATTCCTTACAAATTGTATTCTGAGGTTTCACAATTTTAGGTAGATCTCTAACTGCCTTAGAAGTATTGAGATTTACCATGCAATCAAAACTTACATGACATAGTCTCTTGTGCCATAACCAACTTTCATCTATATGTGCAATTAAACATGCCTTTTCACTATTATTCAAATGAAAGATATTACCTCTAGTTTGATTATCGGTTGCAATTTCCAAACCAGTTCTATTCATGATTTTACATTTTCCATTTTTAAATTGTAATAGAAAATGTTTCTCAACTAATTGACTAACACTCAAAAGATTATACTTTAATCCTTTAACATTGTAGACATTGTCAGTGTTATGTTTACTATCAAGAGATATTGAACCCTTACCTTTGATTGAACAGGATTTGTCAAGTCCAAATCTTACTAAGCCTCCATTGTATTCTTGAAAGTTCAAGAATTTACCTTTGTCTCTAGTCATATGATGTGAGCATCCTGAGTCAATAATCCATTCATCCTTTGATTCAACTTTAGCTGCTAGGGCTTGTTCTACCAATTGAGCAATAGGTGCCAGTTGATCTTCCGTTATAGCAACAAAAACCCATCCACTGTTTGCTGGATCCACATTAGAATCATCAGTCATACCTTCATCAGCAATGTAACAAGATTTATCTTTGTTCTTCTTAAATCTGTATCTTTGATATTCAGGATTAGGCATGTATGTTCTTCTAGCTTCTTCTCTTAGTCTAGCATGTGTATCAGGGCATCTTAAAGCCATATGACCAATCTTATTGCAGTTAAAACATTTAAAGGGTGCTTTACCTTCATACTTACTTCCAATTGGACCTTTTGGCATTTTCCTTGCAAATAGTGCTTCAAGTTCTTCAAGCTCTTCATTCTCCTTTCTGTTTTCTTCAAGTTCTCTTGCATAAAATGCTCTCCAATCTGATTTGTCAAATGATGGACTAGATGATGTTGATGCTTTAAAGGCTAAATCAGTCTTTATAGTAGCAACAGGATGAAATTCCTCAATTTCAAATGCAAAAAGTTTTCCAATCAATGTATCCCTAGTTATTGATGTATTAGGCATTGTTCTCAACTCATTTATAGTAGTAACTTTCATTTTATATGCCGGTGGCAAACCTCTTAAGATTTTTTCAACAATTTCATCTTCACTCAAAGTTCCTCCACAACATTTAATACCCAAAACAATTTCATTTACTCTTTCCATAAAAGCAGAAATCCTTTCATCTTCTTCCATTTTCAAATGTTCATACCTAACTCGGAAGCTTTCAAGTTTTGCAATTTTGACTATGGAATCTCCTTCATTTAGTTTTCCAAATGATCCCAAATAGCTTTAGCAGTAGACCTATCTGATAATCCCATGATTTGTTGATCTGATAATGCACTTAAAAGTGCTTCTCTTTCTTTGCAATCATTCTCTTCATCTTTGGCTAAGGTAGTTGGAGCAATCTGACTAGCTACAATAGCAGTATAACCATTCTTAGTAACTTCCCATATGTCTTTACCAATGCAATTTAGATGTTTCTCCATTCTGATCTTCCATATCCCATAGTTGCTTCCATCAAGTTTAGGACTGTCCTCTCTGAAATAATTAGTAGACATTAGATCTCCTCAAGTTGTTAAACTTCTGCAAAAGAGGAGTAGGCTCTAATACCAATTGTTAGGTCCCGGAGACAATTGAGAGGGGGGGGGGGGTGAATCAGTTGTCTAATAAATTCAAACCAAAAACCAATTAACCAACTTAATGCTTAATACCGGTAAACCAGTTAAGTATGTCGATAGATAGTGTTAATAGTAAATTGCTATACCGGTAAGGATTAATGGATTAAACATAAACACAAAGTCATCCGCAACACATGACACTAATATTTGTATGTGGAAACCCTGTAAGGGGAAAAACCATGGTGGGAAACCTTACCCACAATCAGATGATACTACTTCAGATAGTAAGTGTACAAAAAGGTTGTCTGCACATGCAGAAAGGCCAAAAGCCTAGAGCTCACTGCTCAATCACAAATGGGAGTCACATTGACTACAGTTGGATGGTTAAATCCAAAAAGAATGTACTGCACAAAATAGCATCTTCATATGTTGGATTCAGTACCGGTGTAATGCTGATATGCTTCTACAAAAACCTAACTTCACCTTCAAATGATGTCTTCATGTATACCTTTGCTTGATCTCACATATACCTTCACACAATTCTTTTTCGCATTCCACACTTGATCTTACAAATAAGATCTTACATTTATACCATACCCTAAGACCAATTTTAGTAGGTCGACTCTACAAGATATTACAATAAAAACATTTTAGAAATAATATAATATCTGATGCAATAACTGATTGAACATGTTGGCTTAATGGATTTACAACAATAATAAATCATCTCCATAGCGTGCCATGCTAATTTGGAAAAGATAAACCTGTCGGTGTAACCATAGATAACTTGGACCTAATAGTCGGTAAAAGCAAATATGCAAATATGAATATACCAATGATTATTTCTTCAAAATAAAGTGTCCACATGATGTCTTTGACATTACCAAGTGTCTTCCATATCATTCCAGGTACCGGTGAACAATATATCCTGTCATTGAACCATATACAAGTAACTATTGCACAATTTACTATTTGCCGGTGAATGTTGCTGGATCTCCAAAGCAGGTGTAATCAATAGGTGTTGACATTAATGACAAAACCATACCAAAATACCAACATGCCAAGCTTCTAGAACTCTAACTCCATCACCCATGTAGACTCATCATCATCCATTCCTTGCCATTTAACGAGGTACTCCCAATAGGCTTGATGCCTCTTCTTCTTGGCAATTCTTGAACTTAATCCCTTCTCAGCCTTATGATTAAGCTTGGCCGGTAACTAAAGGTTATGCACATTATCTGAAATCTCTATGGGACTGCATTCTACACCTTGGACTGGCCCGTTGTATGCAACCAAGTCTGCTATGTTAAAAACCAGTGAGAAGCCTATGTCACTAGGAAGATCCACTTTGTATGTATTTTCACCATACTTAGCTAGAATGACACATGGACCTATCCTCCTCATCTGTAACTTGTTTGGCACACCTTTTTGTAGCCTTGCTTTGTTCAAGTGCACCATAACAAGATCCCCCACTTGAAATTATAGATTTCTCCTCTTTTCATCAACTTTTTGTTTGATTTTGCATGTGTTCTCCTTCAAATCTTGCCTAACTGATTCATGGACCTCCTTCATGCACTGAGCAAAGTCCTTTGCATATCCACTTCTAATTGCTGCACTTCCTAAATCCCTCAACTCAAAAATGACTCTTGGGTGCACACCACAGACTAATTCAAAAGGACTTTTACCAGTAGTCCTATTTATGGTGTCATTGTATGCAAATTCAGATTGAGAAAGTAATTGATCCCATGTCTACTCATACTCCTTGGTAAGGCACCTCAATAAGTTTTCCAAACTTCTATTCACCACCTCAGTCTACCCATCTATTTGAGGATGGTAGGCTGATCCAAAAGAGAGGTTTGTGCCAAGCTTTTGCCATAATGTTTTCCAAAAATGACTCATAAATTTGGAGTCCCTATCTGAAACTATACATAATGGTAAATCATGTATCCTTACTATTTCCTTAAAGAACAACTGAGCTATGTGGCATGCATCATGAGTAGTCATACAAGGCACAAAGTGAGCCATTTTGATAAATATGTCCACAATGACATAAATACTGTCATATCCTTGCTTTTTCTTTGGCAAACCTACCACAAAGTCCATGCTAATGCATTCCCATGGTCTACTTGGGATGGAAAGAGGTTGATACAAATCAACATTTGTTGAAGTACCCTTAGATTTTTGGCAAACTATGCAAGTCTCCACATACCTCTTCACATCTTGATTCATCCCTGGCCAATAATAGAATCTTTGAACCAATTCTTGAGCCTTATTGACTCCAAAATGACCACTAAGGCTGCCATTATGTTTCTCTTGTATAAGATTCTCCCTCATTGAGCGTTTAGGCACATAAAGTTGTCCACCTTTGAACAATAGCCCATTTTGTAAAGTGAAATTTGAGTATTCACTATGAAAATGATTTTGATACTCCTTACATAGTTGGTAGGTACTTAAGAATTCTTCATCCTCTGCATACAAATCTTTAAAACTATCCACACCTATGCTTCTCAACTAGATTTCTTGGACTATCAAGAGCCTCCTACTTAGTGCATTAGGTACCCAATTTTTTTGCCCTTTCTTGTGATTAATGGTGAAAGTATAGGCTTGCATATAATCCACCTATTTCATGTGTTTGTGACTAAGTTTGTCTTAGGAATTCAGAAAACTCAATGCTTGGTTATCCATGTACACCACAAATTCTTTGGGTAGGAGGTAGTGTCTCCATTTTCTCAATGCTTGCACTAAAGCATACAACTCAAGGGCATAAAAGGATTATTTCCTCTTGGCATCACTTAGCTTCTCACTATGGAAGGCTACTAGTCTTCCCTCTTGGCTTAGGACATCACCTACTGTAACATTGCTTGCATCACACTCTACAATAAAAATTTTCTCAAAACTAGGTAGCACTAGTACCGGTTGGGTAGCCATCTTCTCCTTCAAGGTTTCAAAACCTTTGTTTTCTGCTTCACCCCACTAAAATTTGGCCTTCATACCACCTCTAATGGTGTCTAACATTGGGGCACATATAGCACCGAATTGTGTAATGAACTTTTGGTAGTACTGGGCTAATCCATGAAAGCTTGTCACCTCTGTTGCTGATCTAGGAGTTGGCCAATTTACAATGGCTTCAACCTTGCTTGGGTCCATCTTGGGGTTTCCTTGAGATAACACAAACCCAAGGTAAACCAATTCCTTCGTAAACTCACATTTCTCCAATTTCAAGGTTGGCTTCTCATCATATAATCTTTGTAATACAGCTTGCAAATGACTAATGTGTGCTACTCTATCCTTATTGAAAATGAGAATATCATCAAGATATACTACCACAAATTTACTTGTGAAGTCCTTCATCACCTAATTCATGAGTCTAATGAAGGTTCTTGGAGAATTGGATAAGCCAAATGGCATTACAAGCTACTCATAAAGACCTTCAGTAGTCATAAATGTAGGCTTTCATTCATCACCCTCCTTGATTCTTGTTTGATGATAGCCACTCTTAAGGTCAATCTAGGTAAAGTACTTGGCTTCCCCTAAACAATCCATTAAGTCTTCTATTCTAAGAATAGGGAACCTATATCTGATGGTGATCCTATTTATGGCTCTAGAATCAGTACATAATCTCCAAGTACCACCTTTTTTTGGTGCCAACATCGTAGGGACAGCACAAGGGCTAATACTCTTCTTAATTAGGCCTTGGTCTAAGAGCTCTTGGGTTTGTTTGGTAATTTCAAATTTTTGTTGAGGAGTCATTTTATAGGATGCCTTATTAGGAAAGGATTCTTTGGAAATGAAGGCTATTTGATGGCTTATGGTTCTTTTAGGAGGTAAGGTGGCTGGCTATCCTTTACTTACTATACCTTTGAATTTCTTCAACAATTTTTGCACCTCTATTGGTAAATCTTACTGCTCTTTCTTGTATTCTTCTTTGGGATTCATCACAAGTGAAAACCCTATGCCTTCACCTTCCTCAAGTGTCTTTAAGAACTAATTTTCACTCACCAAAAGAACATTAGGACCTGCTGCCCTTTTTCACTTTCCTCAAGGATAAACTGAATCTTGAATGTGACTCCATCCTTCTTGAATGAATATGCATTCTTGGCTCCATCATGGATATCTTGTCTTTCAAATTTCCATGGTCTTCCTAATAGAAGATGACATGCATCCATGGGTAAGACATCACATAACACCTTATCCTTATACCTCCCAATGGTAAAATCCACCCATGCTTGCTCATTAACAAGAACACGTTGTCCTTTGTTCAACCAAGTGACTCTATAAGGGTTTTTGTGAGGTATCCTTTATAATTTGAGCTTACTCACTACCTCTTCTGACACAATATTGTCTGTAGACCCTGAATCAATGATCACTTTGCACACTTTATCCAAAATCTTGCATTTGATCCTAAACAAGGACCTTCTTTGGCTAGGCTCTTCTTTGACTAGTTCTTTGATCAAAGTTCTCTTTATCATCAAGTTGTCACCTACTTATGATTCTAAGGAAACTTCTTAAGTCTTGCTGCTTGAAGACTCTTCTTGAAGATAACTCACTCTTCTTTCACCACCATGTGATGATAATCCCTTCTCTAGACACCTATATGCTGGATGACCAAGTTGGTTAAAATGGTAACACGTCATTGTTGCAAAGTATGAGGAACCTCTACCTTGGCTACTAGATCTTCCTCTAGAATCACTGTTTGATCCCCTTCCTCCATTGAAACCTCCTCTATTGCTGCCACTATCTTGCGAGTGAACAATGTCAATCCTTCTAGTGACTTTCCACTCAAGGCCTTCAATGCCTTGAAGAAAGGTTCTTGCTCAAAGATAGGATCAGGTTTAGGTATCTTGTCTATCTCTACCACTTCTTTACCCTTTCCTTCTGCTCCTTCCAATTTCACATACACTTCTTCTACCTTGGTCTCAATATCACCAAGCTTACTCTCCAATCTTTCCAATTTTTCCTTCAGGAGCCTATTCTCTTCCTCCCGATCTTCCACTTTCCTTGCCAATTCAGCATTAGTCACCATGTTGTCTCCAACTAACTCTCCTAATAAAAAGGACATCAACCTTACTATCCCAAATCTTGTAGGCTCTGATACCAATTTGATAGAGGTTCACCTAGCCCACTCAACACTTCCTAAGTAGATGTTGCTTAATTCCACCAACTCACCAAGCCTAGTTGCTTTCTAGGCCTCCAAGTCCCTCTCACTCTTTTCTAGGGCTTGATTCTTGTCTCCTACTAGGGTGTTTTCTTCAAGGTGTTTTGGTTAGGAACCCTATCAATTCATTGTGCTTCTAAGGTGCTTAACTCTGGCCTCATAGCCTCAACTTGTCAGAATTGTTGGGAAAAATGGTGTCTCAACCTTGCATTTATGTGAGGTTACTATTTATAGTAAGTTTTCATTTGAGCACGAAATGGTGCGAAACTCTCCCTGAAGCTTCTGGTTGGCTAGATAAGCATTCCGGTAAAGTTGCGTCGCAAGGTCACAGCTAGTTTTGAAGATATTAAATTTTTCATCTTGGAGGGGTGCGATAAAATGTTTAAACTTAATTTGGGGGGCTTTAGAGGCTCCGAAACGCCCTGAAAAGTGGCCGTAACCGGCACAGCCGGTTACAAGGTGATAGAGCACTTTGCGAGCTTTCCGGCGCTTCAAACGGTTCGTCAATCGGACACTCGGTTCTCAAGTTATGGCCTCCGGAAGTTTGTACTCCTGAAATAGGAAAAATAATTTGTATCGAATACATAAATGAGCTGTAAAAGGGAGCGACATGTGTTGATGTGTGCTTTAACATGTCATAGGGCATCTAGAAGGGAGATAAGGTCAGCTACACCTTATTGGGTGGTTTTAGCCCATGGTTTTGTAATACCGTTTGACGGTTTCTTGTATTGTATCTCCTATTTATGAGGTGTGTGAGATAGAGGTTGTGTGTAAGAGTCTTATGGCTATTGAGTTGCCTCTGAATCTCTGATTAGTGGTACTCCTGCGAAGAGCTTGCTCTGCAAGTATGTTGTAATCTGTTTTTGATTGCTGAATAAAATATTGAGCTTCTTTTGGAGTGTGGGGTTTTTCTCCTGAAAGGGTTTTCCCCACGTAAATCACTATGTTGTGGTATGAATGCTATTATATCTATTTCTATTTTCTGTAACTGTTGTAACGATCTGAAAAAGTTTTTAATTACCCTCCTCTCAAGGTTAGTGTAGGAAGTTGTTTCCGCTACTTTACTTCCTTACAAGAATGACCCCCAATTGATATGAGATGTTGCAGAGGTGCACTAAGGTCTTCTAACATGTTTTTAGTGCATATGGAGTCTATTGGTGGGTTGCAACCTTAATATTTCCTACTAGTTTCACAACCTTGCCCAGAAAAAGGGCTACAAGGAATTAGGCCTAATTAGGCCTCCAAGACTAGTTTTCTAGGGCTTGGAGGAAAATGACTAAAAGAACCCCCCAAAAAGTTTAACTTTTAATCAATGATACATCCATGCCTAATGGATTTTATGGTTTTAGGCCCTTGTCTGGCCGTACAAGGTATGAACCCCAAAATGAGGGTTTGTAGGGTTTTGAGGGTTTTAACGGGCAGTGAGTAGGCAACTTGGGGTTTTTCTATTAAATTGATTCTTCAAGACTCCTCCTTGTACATACAAGTCTACCCCAACCCCATGAACTCCTCCAAATTAAGAAATGGTGTTCTTGCACTCACCTCTGCACTCTTCACCACTTTTTCACCTCTTCTTCTCTAGTCAGGTTGCTCCTAGACTCGCTTAGAATGACGTGACAATCATATCCAAACACTTCTCCAACACTTGAAACTGAATATTTACAATGTATAGGAGGTTTCCAACCATGCCCCAACTAGGTGTGATGACATCATGTGTGGGACTCATGGGGCAACCATATTTACAAGCCAAAACTGGCTACTTGTGAATCAAATCACTTCAACACTAGTAATTGCTAATTACAATGCTTGAAAACAAAAATCCTACATTGCAACAAACTACTGAACCTTAATCCATCATTGGGTTCATGGATTCAATCCATTAAACCTTGAAAGAATGCAAAAATTGACCAAAAACAATGAAAAGTGCAGTCCAAAATCTTGTATTTTGATTATTGCTTTCAAAATCCAAGTACACCAACCTTGGTAAACATGCAAGAGAGGGTTTATATAGCCTTCCCACAAGTGAATTCCTTCTATGGCATTGACAAAGCCCTAGCTTCAACGTCGAACCAATTTTCATGACAAAAGTTGTCATGACAACTTTTTGCAACTTTTTGCAACTTCATGTTTTTGACACTTTTGATCTCTCCAACCTATGAGACCTATTCCTAGTCATCTCATATGACATTTCAAACATTCCTAAGGCCTATTTAACCCTCTCTCTAAGGCTTTTGTCATCATTTGACACTTATGACCAACAAAAAGGCCAAAAACTACTCAAAACACACTATTTACACAAAAATGCAAACCTAGGTAAAATGAACTCTACCTAGGCCTACATTGACCAATTATACACTCTTGGACCCTCCTAGAGTCCTTATTCCCTACTGACTTGGCTAGGGTTAGTACAAGCCAAAATTTACAAAAACAAAAAAATTAGGACCTAGGTGCTCCTGCACCAGATTCCTTCAATTCCAACGATTGGTATTAGAGCCTGGTACCTCAGAGGAAGTTTAATAGCTTGAGGAAGATCCTAAAATCAAAATCATTGAACACAGCTATGGAGAAGAAACTTGTGATGGCACTTGAGGATTATAATGTTGAAAGGTTGAAGAACTTAAAGCTGAAAGATTAATTGAATTTTGTGAATGAATTCATTCTTATTCTGCAAGAAAGGGTATCATCTGCTCAAGCTTGGAGCAAGGAAATTTTGCAAAACTAGGATGATGAAGATAAAAATGCATTTAAGGAACAATATCAGAAACTGAGTCAAGCAAACATTCTCATGAAGATTGAAATGCAAGACCTGACTATGAGGAAGTCAAAATACATTTAGGACAAAAAGGAGGAAAATCTTGTTGTATCTGTGAAGAACAAATTTGAAGAATGTGATAGATTGGCTCATGAGAATGATATGTTGAGAACTAACTTGGTACAATCTTAGAATAATAAATAAGAGCTTGAGAGATAAATAATAACTCTAAGAAATGATCTGACTACTGCAAGTGAGTATAAAGAAAAATTCAAGATTAGTGCTGCACAACTAGATAATTTATTGAAAAGACAAAGGGAAAATGATGATTCTAGGGGACTTGGATTTGAACAAGGTAAAAGCTCTGGTACTGCAAATAAAGATTAGACAATTGATATGTAGAACTCATCAGATTAGAGGAAACTAGTAAGGCAATCTAATGCTTACAAATTCAATTGTAGATGCTTTGTTTGTAATAAATTTGGGCATATGGATAAACAATATAAAAATAGAGAAAATCAAAACTACAATTCAATTCCTGATCAATGCATAAATTGCAAGAAATATGGTCATAAGTCAGAAGATTGTTGAATCAATGTTAAGTGTCATGCATGTGGAATGTTTGGACATTTGGCTAATCAATGCAGATCAAGGATTGACACCAGATATGGAAAAGCAATTTAAAAAAATAAGGTTACATTTTATGCATATAACAAAATAGGTCATATTGCTAAGTACTACAGAAACAAGACTAAATCAGTTAGCAATGACCAAAAAAAATTGAAAGGAAAGAAGAAGGTAGATGAAATATCACACCAAGAGATGGGTTAGAAAGTTTGAAGAACCAAGTGGAGATGCAACTATACCGGTAACTGCACTAGTAAATCCACCAGTGGAACAAGCAATCCTACATCGACAAGAAATTCAACCGGTAAGTGAGGCAGATGCCTTAGGGGTTTGAAAATTTATTGAAAATCTTGCATATAACCCAGAAGAGATTTGGAGAATTGTATTGATCATTGATGGAGGTTTATCCGACATAAAACTATGAAACCAACATCAGGTAGGGAGCACCGTTAAGCATTTACGATAGTGAAGGATTATGATTTACTCACTGATAAAAAGGAAAAATGGATTCATTTTCACTCACCCAGCACTCAAGCAAACTAGAGCAAAGAAGAGGCAAATCATATGCAATCAAAAGTGAGCAAAGGCATTCTAAAATATTTCCAATAGTTATCTGAGAAGTGATCAAGATATTTCAACCGACAATCATTATCCAGGTATTTCTTTGAAATGGCATCCAAATCATCATCTGCTCCTACTTTCATTGTGAATCCCACTATTGTTGAGGTTAAGGATAGGCTTAGACCTATTTTCAAGGAAGTTCCTCAAATAGAAAAGAAGGAAGACTCTTCTGACGCATTTTCGATTGTTCCCGATGGCATCGTATATGTGGAAGATGCCAAGGCCTATATTCACAACACCTTGGAGGATTTAGGCACTGAGGAAATCAAGGGAATGTATCAACATATGATACAAGGAAACTCCAGAATAATCAAGCCAAAATATCAAATCATTCTAGACCTAGGGTTAATGAGAATCCTCTATATATCGGAATTCAAGGACAAAATAATTAGATATATTATGAGTAGGCTCCATAATGAATTCATTTGGCTGGACCGGCCTCACATGACCACCAGAGAAATGATTCAGGTGGTCACCGAATTACCCAAAGTCAGGTAGGAACTAGGGAAGAAGATCTCCAACACTGAGGTTGAAAATCTCACCGACGCAACCCATGATTGAAGGTCGATGAGGATCAACACTATTAAAGATACAAATGTAAACTTCACCAGCATGATCATCAGCTACAAGGTAACACAATCAAGTTGATTGAACTCTGTTTCCAGTCCATGTATCCATGTTGCATATCAAATGATAAGGAATGATGGAAAGTATGATTTGTGTGAATGGTTAAGAAGTAAATTAATGTTAAATCATGGAAAATTCAAAGGTGTTAAGAAAGGATCTTTCTAGTTTGGCAACCTTATTGTCTATTTGTTGTTATATTTCATGAATGAGCTACCGGGTTTGGGAAAGAAATGTTGGGCTCATAACATACCAGTAGGCATGCAAATTAAAGATGCAATCACTGGTCTTGGCAGCAATAGGGATGAGAAGTTATGGGGATTCTTTAAATCTTTCCAAGAGAACATGAGACTAAGGGAGAGAATCTCCAAACACATTGTGGAGAAATACTCCACTAAAATCTGCTTCATGGTAAAAATAGAGGAGACTCTCATGGAAGTAGTAAAACCAAGAACAATATGGATCATTGAATTGGGATATGAAGTTGATGACAACATCTTGGAGCTATATGCTAAAATGATGATTGGTGCTCTTTTGGATGATAAGGCTGAACACTTTGGTACTGCAGAGTAGAAGACTCTTGAAGTTAATATTGGCTTCAATAAGAACTAAAGGGAAAATAAAATAGACAAAATGTTTATCTTCATTCAAAACGTAATTCACTGGATAGATACACAACTAGGTTTTGGATCTAAACTAGTAAATCAACCAGGAATGACAACTACAACAACTGTAGTGAAAAGTGCTCCTGAGGTAAAGAGGCCAACAACTTTCATATCTCCTATCACTTCTAACTTTGATAAAGAGGATAATTAACCTCTTGCATTCAAACAGGTACAGAGGAAGAAAGCTGACAAGCCTCCGGTAGAAGAAAAGAAGGTGGAGCCAAGGAGGAAGCTAGTAAGAAAGGTAACAACTATATTCAAACCTCCGACAAGGAAACCTACTCAAAAGAGGAAACCAACTCCATCTGGTTGTGCAACACCCAGGAAGAAGAAGAAAAAAAGTGATGAAGCAACTGAATCCGGTAATATGACTTGTGCAGAGTTGATAGATGAAGTAACTAACGATAGAATTTTGAAGAATGTGTCAAATTTATATGAACATTTAGTTGACAATGAACAAAATGAAATAGAAGAAGCAATTTTGTTACATTTAGACACATATAAGAAGTCTTTGGTAGAAATTGTTAGGAACCAGAAGGACAACTAAGAAGAGGGGGCAAACCAATTCTCAATAAATTATAACCCAAAACAAATTATTCCAACTTAAAGCTTAGTGCCAGTAGAAGAAACTTAATGCTGGTAAAATAGATTAACAGTTATAACAATACTGGTAAAACTTAATGCATGAAACAGAAAGGAAAACAACATCCACAACACATGACACAAAGATTTTGATGTGGAAACCTTGTAAGGGGAAGAAAACATGGTGGGAAACCTTACCCACAATCAGATGATACTACTATAGATAGTAAGTATATACAAATGGGGTCTGAACATGCAGAAAGGCCTACCACTTAGAGCTCATTGCTCAATCACAAAATAGGAGTCACATTGACTACAATTGGATGGTTAAATCCAATGAACAATATACCGCTTCAGAATAGCATCTACAATGCTGGATTCAGTACTGGTTTAAGCTCTGAACATGAGTGCCAAACACCTTCATAACCTTCCTTCAACCTTTAGATAATATATGTGTGATTCACATAATGATCTTCTTATATGATCTTCAATATTTGCATATACACTCATACCATTTTCTATCTCAAATGAGATCATACATTTATTTATACAAAACCCTAAGACCTTATGATGAGGTTGGCTAACTAAAGATATTACAATTATAAAATAAGTCTTGATGTGATACAATATGTTAGCCTCAATATAATTACATATTATTCAATCAATAAACCATTTCCAAAATGTGTCGTGTTGATCTGGAACATAATATCTTGTACTGGTGCATAACCTAGACCTATCTGTCATTAAAGGCAAATATGTGAACCCGATTAGTCAATACAAAAAAAACCAAATCCAAATATCCAATCCATGTCTTCAACATAACCAAATGATCTCCAGATGATAGCAAGTTATCATCACTGCCGGTGAACCATATACTGGTTACTGTGCATAAGCAAATAACCATACTAGAACCACAATGTACCGGCTCAACAATAAACCAATATAGCCAAAGTGCCAAATCAACAATGTAGGCCTCTAGAAAAATAAGTGGACATCAATGAAAAAACCAATGCAACACACGACGAAGTCATCCATAATACCAACAATCTCCCCCTTTGGCATTGATGGCAACACTAGATGGAAAAACATCTAAGTGCCAAAAAGAGAATGCCAAATACCAACAAACAAAGTTCTGTACCAAAAACAGAAACCAAAAACCAAAATACATCTCACATCTCTTCGATTACAATGTTTTTCATAGATATCTCTCCCCCTTTGACATCAAATGCCAAAGTAGTTAAGAATCAAAACTTAACATATAGCTAACTACTCCCCCTGAGAAGTAGCTCTCCTTCAACAAAGTCAGAAAAAGATTTTTCTGTTAGTTCCTATTGGTTTGATGCCAATCTTTATCATTCAAGTCTGTGTCAGTGGGGAAATTACTCCAAGATTCACTCTGAGATATTCAAAAGTTTCCTTAGGAAAAGGATTTGTAAAGATATTTGCAATTTTCTCTTTAGTATTCACATAAACCAATCTCACTTCATTTGCTTCAGCATTCTCTTTTAGAAAATTGTACTTAATAGAAACGTACTTTATTTTAGAGTGAAATATCGGATTCTTTTATATATCAATTTTTGTTGAATTATCACAATAAATAATTATTGGTTCTTTGCATTTTACCTTTATATCATTCAATATTTGCTTGATCCATAATACCTAAGTGCAATTAGTCACTACTACAACATATTCTACTTCTATTGTAGATAATGATGTACAAGTCTGCTTCTTCCCAATCCATGAAATTAACCTTCTTCCAAGAAAGAATGGACCACTAGTGTTACTCTTTCTGTCATCTACATCACCTATCCAATTTGAATCTGTATATGCACATAACTCAAAATTTTCATTCCTAGGATACCATAAACCAAGATTTGGCGTGCCTTGAAGGTACCAAAAAATCCTTTTTATTGTTGTTTCATGATTTTCTTTAGGATTGCTTTGAAATCTTGATACAATACATACTACATTCATTATATCAGGTCTAGTTTGAGTAAAATACAATAATCCTCCAATCATATATTTGTACCATGTCAGATTGATAGGAGCTGAATCATCCTTTAATGTCAATTTATCAGTTGTAGTCATAGGAGTACTTACCAGTTTGGATTTTTCCATACTAGATTTCTTCAAAAGTTCCTTCAATTATTTTGTTTGGCATATGAATATACCTTTATTTGTTTGTGAAATATGCAAACCTAGAAACTTTTTTATCTCTCCAATCATAGACATTTCAAACTCTTCCTGCATCTTGTTAGCAAAGTCTTTACATAACTCTTCTTCACCTCCAAAAATGATATCATCCACAAATACTTCAATAACTAAAATTTCATTATTAGTTATCTTGTAATACAAATTACTGTCAGCATTACCTTTTGTGTATCCAAGCTTCAAAAGATACTTATCCAATTTAGCATACCAAGCTCTGGGAGCTTGCTTCAATCCATATAAAGCTTTCCTTAACCCGCAAACCACATCCTTGTCATCTGTCAATAAAAATCCATCACGCTATTCAATGTAAACTTCTTCAATATCTCCATTCAAAAATACACATTTTCCATCCATCTGATAAACTTTATAGTTCTTGTGAGCTACAAATGCAAGAAATCATCTAACTGCTTAAATTCTAGCTACCAGTGCAAAGGTTTTATTATAATCAATTCCTTCTTTCTAAGAATAACATTTACAAACTAATATTTCTTTGTTTCTGATTACTTCACCATCCTCATTAAGTTTATTTCTAAATACCCATTTAGTTTCAATTACATTTTTTGTCTTTAGGCTGGTGAACTAATGTCCAAGTGTTATTCTTTTCAATATGTTCTAATTCATCTTCCATTGATTTTATCCAATGTTTATCTTAACATGCTTCATCAATTGATGATGGTTCAACTTGAGAAATTAAACATACCTCTTCATTTGTCAGTCTTCCTCTTGTCATAACACCTTGTTTTTGGTTTCCAATTATCTGATTTTCTGAATGATTCAATCTTACATACCTTGGTTTATTCTGATTTTCATTCACATGCTACTATTCTTCAGTCACAGTTTAGTTTTTTGATGATGTCGGTGTGACTGGTTCTTCACTCTATGTCAGTGCTGGTTCATTTATAATCATTTCAACTACTAGTTTAGAATCTACAAACCTTGAATCTCCTCTAAAATGTTCATCTATCTTCACATTAGTACTTTCAATTATTTTGTGAAGTCTTTTATTATAACATCTATACGCCTTGCTTCTATTTGAGTAACCAAGAAATATTC
This sequence comes from Cryptomeria japonica, assembly GCF_030272615.1. Taxonomy (NCBI): domain Eukaryota; kingdom Viridiplantae; phylum Streptophyta; class Pinopsida; order Cupressales; family Cupressaceae; genus Cryptomeria; species Cryptomeria japonica. Next base: position 287,191,607 of record NC_081406.1, on the reverse strand, counting down.
CTCCATCACTTCTAGGATCAAATTTTCCAATAGACTCATCTCTCCTAATATAGCATTTGCTTCCAAATATTCTAAAGTACTTAAGAGTAGGAGTATGACCAAACCATAGTTCAGAAGGGGTCTTACCGGTTTCACCTTTGATGTGAAATCTGTTGAAAGTGTAAACTACTCTATTCACTACTTCTCTCCAGTACACATGAAGTAGATTTTCTTCCATCACCATGGTTCTTGTTGCATCCAGAATAGTTATGTTCTTCCTTTCCACAAAACCATTATGTAGAGGTGTCTGGGGTGCTGATAGTTGTCTTTTTATTCCATTCTCCTCACAGAATGCATTAAATTCCCTAGATGTAAATTATCCTCCTTTATCTAATCTCAAACATTTTATTTTCTTTCTGGTTTCATTTTCTACCATTGCCTTGTATATCTTGAATCTTCCAAAAGCTTCTGATTTCTCTTTGAGAAAAGTAACCCAACACATTCTAGAATAATCATCAATTATTAGCATAAAGTATCTATCACCCTGAGGACTCCTTGTCCTTGCTGGACCACACAAATCAGTATGAATCAAATCAAGAATATTATTGGATTTCTCATAAATGCTCTTAAATGTTGTTCTAACTTGCTTTCCCATTTGACATTCCCTACATACCGGATTATGAGGTTTCACAATCTTAGGTAAATCCCTTACTGCCTTAGATGAACTGATCTTTACAATGCAATCAAAATTCACATGACACGGTCTCTTATGCTATAACCAACTTACATCAATGTGAGCAATCAAACATATCTTATCACTAGTATTGAAATGAAAAATATTACCTTTAGTCTGATTACCGGTTGCAATCTCCCATTTAGTTATGTTCATTATTTTGCATTTTCCATTCTTGAATTGTACCTGAAATCCTTTTTCCACTAACTGACCAACACTCAAAAGATTATGCTTTAGACCTTCTACATAATAAACACTATCAGTGTTGTGCTTACCATCCAAAGATATAGTGCCTCTTCCTTTGATTGAACAAGCTTTTTCATCTCCAAATCTTACTAGACCTCCATGACATTCTTGAAATGATAAGAATTTTCTTTTATCACCAGTCATATGATGTGAGCCTCCACTATCAATGATCCATTCATCTTTTCTTCAATTTTAGCTACCAATGCTTGCTCTACCAGTTTGACAATAGGTGTCGGTTGATCTTCCTTTATTTCAACAAAAGCCCATCCATTATCTACTAGATCTTCCTTTGAATCACCTGTAACACCTACATCTGCATATTAACATGACTTATCGCTGATATTTAGGTTTAGGCTTATATGTTCTCTTAGCTTCTTCTCTTAGTCTTGCATGTCTGTCAAGATAGCTAGACACCATATGACCAACTTTATTGTAATTAAAACATTTGAAAGGTGCTTTACCTTAATACTTACTTCCTATTGGACCTTTAGGCATCTTCCTTGCAAACAGTGCTTCAAGTTCTTCAAGTTCTTCATTTTCTCTCCTGATATCTTCAAGTTCTTTTGCATAAAGTGCTTTCCAATCAGATTTTTCAGATGATGATGATGATGATGATGTTGATGATGATGCTTTGAAGGCAGTATCAGTCTTGACTATAGCAACAAGATGAAATTCTTCAAGCTCAAATGTTGAAAGTTTTCCAACCAAAGTATCTCTAGACACTGATGCATTAGGCATTATTCTCAACTCATTAATAGCAGTCACTTTCATTTTGTAATCCGGTGGAAAAGCTCTTAAAACTTTAGAAACAATTGAATCTTCACTTAAAGATCCTCGACAACATTGTATTCCTAAAACAATTTCATTAACTCTTTCTATAAATCCAAGAAATTCTTTCATCTTCTTACATTTTTAAATTTTCATACCTAACCTAGTAACATTCCAATTTTAGAATTTTGATAGTGGTATCACCTTCATTCAATGTTTCCAATTTATCCCAAATAGATTTAGCAGTAGGTCTATCTGATAATCCCATGATTTGCTGATTTGATAATGCGCTCAGAAGTGCTTCTCTTGCTTTGCAATCATTCTCCAGGTCTTTAGCCAATTTCAGTGGTTGAGGGTTATTCAGAGTAGGACCAACATAGCCATTCTTTGTAACATCCCATAAATCTCTCCCAATGTAGTTCAGATGTGTTTCGATTCTAATCTTCCATATACCATAGTTAGTTCCATCAATTTAAGGACTGTTCTTCCTGAAAATATTTGCTGCCATAGGATCTCCTCAAGTTGTTAGGCGTCTGCAAAAAGAGGATTAGTCTCTGAAAGAAATTGTTAGGAATTAAAAGGACGACTAAGAGAGGGGGGTGAATCAGTTGTCAACAAATTATAACCCAAAACAAATTATTCCAACTTAAAGCTTAGTGTCCATAGAAGAAACTTAATGCCAGTGAAACAGATTAATAGCTATAACACTACTAGTAAAACTTAATGCATGAAACGGAAAGTAAAACAACATCCACAACACATGACACAAATATTTTGATGTGGAAACCCTATAAGGGGAAAAAACATGGTGGGAAATCTTATCCACAATCAGATGATACTACTGCAGATACTAAGTGTATACAAATGGGGTCTACACATGCAAAAAGGCTAACCACCTAGAGCTCACTGCTCAATCACAAAATAGGAGTCACACTAACTACAATTCGATGGTTAAATCCAATGAACAATGTACTACTTTAGAAAAGCATCTGCAATGCTAGATTCAATACCGGTTTAAGCTCTGAACATGAGTGCCAAAAACCTTCATAACCTTCCTTCAACCTCTAGATAATATCTGTGTGATTCACATAATGATCTTCTTATATAATCTTCAATATTCACATATAAACTCATACCATTTTCTCTCTCAAATGAGATCTTACATTTATTTATACAAAAACCTAAGACCTTATGATGAGGTTGGCTCACTAAAGATATTACAATTACAAAATAAGTCTTGATGTGATACAATATGTCGGCCTCAATACAATTACATATTATTCAATCAATAAACCATTTCCAAAATGTGTTGTGCTGATCTGGAACATAATATCTTGTACCAGTGCATAACCTAGACCTATTTTTTGATAAAGGAAAATATGTGAATGCGATTAGTCAATAAGAAAAACACCAAATCCAAACATCCAATCCATGTCTTTGACATAACCAAATGATCTCCAGATGATAACAAGTCATCATCATTGTCGGTGAACCATATATCCTATTGATGAAGAATATATTGGTGATTGTGCATAAGCCAATAACCATACTGGAAGGAAATTCCTTTATCTTTGTATAATAAGTTTGATGCAAGAAGATTAGATGCAATTAAGAGGGACAGAGAGATTAAAGATGTTGAACTTTTCAGCATTTGTGGTTCTATAAATGATGAGGAAATGAAAAGATGTAGAGATGTTGCAAATAGAAAAATCGTTAGTAGCAAACCCCAAGAAATGAGATTAATGATGGGTAGAGTCATGAAATAATAAATGAGACTAGAGATGGTTGGGCTACATTCTTCCAAAAGAATCCTGATTTCCTTACTTCTCAAGAAGAATTTGCTAAGGAAAAAACTCCCACCATTTTGGAAATATCCAAAAGAAAAGGAATTTTGCGATGTTCAGATCAAATTTTGAGTGAACTGGTAGATAATAAGAGTGTGCAAACTCCACCGACAGATAAACCTAAAATTGATGAGTGTATAGGCTAAACTGGTAGAGACAACATTTGTACAGTTTGAACAAGGTAATATAGATAATGTACATGATAAAGATAATATTGTGTATAATACTCCACTGATAGTAACATATACTACACCAAGTGGCAAAGCCACCAATGCAAAAGAGGATGAGAAAAGAGATACACTAGGAGAGGATAAGGAAAAGGAGACTGATAAGACACCTAGTACCATACTGATGGTTTATTCCTCAACAAAACTTTTGGCAATTGACACTTCTCAAGTTGAGAAGAAATCAATCACAGAGATGAGTCCCATAGAGCTAATGATGATGGTTGCTCAAAAGCTAATGAAGGAGGGATCTGTAGACAAAGGAATAATAGATAAGTCAAGAACAGTTTTTCATAGATTGATTCTTGATTGTATGACTAAAAATTAAGAAAGCCCTTCTGGAAAGCTTAAGGTATTTACAGAGCACATATCTAAAAAATTTCAATCTTTACAGTACATTTCTAACTCGAAAGCACTTGAAAGATTTACTCTGGCTAAGAGAGCCACTTTTGACTAGATTATTAAGATAGAAAAGAGGAAGAATTGAGAGAAACTTATACTTATTGAAAATTATTTGAAACAATGTACCAACATCTACAGGGTTTGTTGTAATATAGAAATTCTTACAACAAATGTAGATAAGAGGATAAAGGAGTTACAAGACAAGATTGCTAATATTGATAATTATTTTGATGGACTAACTTCACTTACAACATCTATTGATCGACAAATTTTGACTTTGGAGAACCAAATTTTTACTTTTGAAAAGAAAACATATAAGATTATTTGGAGAGAAAGAATTCTCAATGGATTGGTGAGTCCAAGATTGGATTCACTTGGTGTACATAAGAGGGAAAGCATGGATATGATTGCGAAGCCCACACTAACAGAAGTCACTGAGAAAGAAACACTTGCACATTTACTGAGTGGACTTGTATCCATATCTGAAACATTAAAAACTGGTTGGGATACCTATATATAGTTACTAAAAAAGGCTTATTCAAAAATATTAAAATTGGTCAAGCTTTGGTAAAGTAATCTATAATTATTCATTCTTTTGCACAGATTCCTAACAATTCTTTCAATTCTCTCACCGGTCTTTGGAATTGATGCCAAAGGGGGAGGATATGCATGTGAAAAATCAAATGAAAAGGAAAGTATGTATATAATCCTAGGGGGAGGATATCAGACAGAGAGTGTATTGCAAACATAGTCAATCAACTCAGGGGGAACATGTTTCAGTTTTAGTTGAACCGACAGGGAATCCATTTTACACATGAGTGTTGCCATCAATGCCAAAGGGAGAGACTATTGGCAATTGATACTCATTGGATTCATATGTTGTCAATGATGGAAACAAGATTCTATTGAAGTCATATACTGACATATACTATCATTGAAGGCATATACTGATATATACCGACATTGGAAGCATACACCGGTAGATACCAACATAGGAGTAATTAGGGTCATAACCAACATCGACACCAGCATCCAACACTTCAGTGAAGCCGACATTATTTTGGAATCTGAAAAGTTTTATTTGTAAAATCATTTTGTAATTATTGTATAGGGCTGACATTGAATATCTTTTGTAATGTATTGTAAGTTGACATAAGGCATACTGTTTGTAAAGGGTATATAAGTCAGTTTATTAGGTCATTGTGAGATAGGTGTGTGCATGTAGAACAATGTGAAGAAGAAAATGATGCGAAGGATATGTAGACCATTTGTATGCAAAATTTATATCATGTAATTATTAGTAGATGGTTTGTAAAGCATTCTTGGAGAAAAGGGAATACCAGTAAAAGGGTTTAGGGTTTATGAACTAGTATAGAACAAAGCTATAACCATAACTCTTTTTCGCATTGCAGATGCATCTTATGAGTTCACCATTACTATTTTATCTTAGTACAAGCTTGTAGTCAATGAGACTCTTTTATTTTGAGTAGTGTACTCTAGGTAGTGTGCCTTCCTACATGTGCGGTCCTCCATACTATGTAATATCTTTCATATGGTTAGTGAATATATATTGTGGGTCACAAATCCCATCGCTGTTTTTCCTCTTTGAGGTTTTCCACGTATAAAATTTTGTGTGTTATGGTCTTCATTCATGTGGCTGGTTTATTTACTTCATGTTATATGTTTCTTCATTTACCAATTTATATGTGTTTGTTATAAAAAGTTAAAATCTTATATTACCAGTAGAACACCGATTCAGCCCCCCTCTCAGTGTTCTTGGATTCCTTCATTTCCAATAGTATGAATGTTAAAATATCGAGTATGTAGGAAGTGTAATTTTAGGAACATTTGATATTGATGTGTTAAAATATATTTGACATGTTATAAGTGCTAGATATGGTATGATTTATGATTAGGCTTTTAATGTAATCAATTTCTTACTTTCCTTATAAATATGTTGTTAAATATACAATAGATTAAGTTAGAGAAAATCCAGTATCAATGCTAGTAATGTTTCATATATCTTTTCCTTGTTGTATCTAAGTAATGACATTGAGATTATCCTAGGGATGAGAAATTTAAATGTTGTTATATTTCCACTTGTGCACTTGAGTTTATTAAATCAAGTTTTTTTTACATATGTATTTCTCAAGTTTTAGGACATGAATTATCCATAAAGAAAAAATATCTCTATTTGCTAGTTAGTTGGTTAGTTTCTCTAGGGTATTCTTAGCAAGGATTGCATTAAGGGTCTAGTTTGGATTGAGGCATATTAGAATTAGTTTATATTTATATTTTCAATAGAACAAGTCATCCTCAATTTCATGAGGATCAAGGAATATCTTATTTTAATTAGGAGAAGTAATTGTTCATCTCTCTTAGACTATTTATAAAATTTATTTCTTGCTAAGTTAACTTCTTCATTTTTTATCTTCAGTTATTGAACATATGTATGAATGTGATTTTGAATCACACTTATATTTCTAAGTATTCAACAATATTATTGTATATTATTGTGCATCAATAAATATGGAAAAAGTGAATGATTATCATATTCTATGGTAATTTTTTGGATACCTCTTGAGGTTACATCCCCTAAAGTAAGGGCCACTTGAGGTAGTGTAACTCTCTCTTTATATTGTTAGATAGTTTCATTTATGTAAACAATTTATTAGATTATCATTACTCTTTTATAATTATTATCATGGAACTTATTTATTTAATATTTTCTATTAATATAGTCATTGGTTAAAGTCTTGGTTGTAGAAAAGTTGTTATATTGTTTACCCATACTCATTGTTGGGTCATTTATCAAGTTACTTGTAGTAATTAATGTATAGGTAGAATTTTCATTTTAGCATATTTTATTCTTTAATTAGTTAATATTTACTTTTATACAACTGATAGACAACTTAATAGTCCTTTGCTACACATATAGTGCAACCATGATCCAAGTGTATACATCCTATTTTGATAATTAAATATGAGACATTACTTTAGGACATTTGGTAACTTTGTGTGGGATTAGTTTCCCAACTCAAAAATATAAATTAAGTTTCCTCACCAATATTTTATACTTAGTAGAGACCAATTAGTGATATGGAAAATGTATGAGATCAAAGAATCTAGTAGAATGTAAATTTTGATTTGGGTTTTATTGATTTTCTAATTTTGATAGGAATTAGATTATTGGTTTTGTGTTGTTGAATGAATAATCAATGAAATAATAATCTAAAGGATGTGTTTGCAAGATAAGTGAATGGAAGGATACACAAGATATATGTTATTAAGGTAGGATGGTCTTCTAAGTCTTTGGTGCGTATAACTAGTTTTTCTAAAAATGAGACTGATGTCTAGGATTTAGAAAACTAAAATGAAACCCAAATTTCTTAATATACAATATATACAATAAATTGGTTAAGTGCAAAAATATGTGTTGGACACAATAGATCATTGAGAGGGGGGAGAATCAGTGATTTAACACTTTTTCTTCAATGGGGAGATACTAGTAATATGGAAAACAAACTAATTGCTAACCGGTAGCTCAAATAGTGCAGACAAGGTGTGTGAAGGAAATTTATAAAACATTAACATAACACATACAAAAGAATGCATCACACTTGACACCAGATATACAAGGAAAAACCAATGTGGGAAAAACCTTGGTGAGAATAGTTACTTGAGATCTTCTACTCCAATCTAGCCTCATAATAAATCTCCAATTACAATATTTAGGGCAACAACCCAAGGAGAACCAACCCCTGATTTATGAGCACCAACTCAAAGGAGCACCAACCCCTCCACAATTTATACGCTACAACCTAAGGGAGCTACAACCCCTGCAGTAAGCTTTCAACAAACTCATACTGACACTAGCACTTACTGGTGAGACCTTCTCCTTCTGCTAATTGGTAGTGCACAATACATCAATAGCACTTCTTCCTCCAATGGATTGTGATCATTTAGCATTCTGCCTCTTCATCATAATAGGCAGCTAACCTCCAAACCAGTTTATGCTCTACCGGTCATCACTCAACATACTAACATATGAATTTATCTTCATTTTGGTGAGGCTACTGATAGTCTCAATACCTACTTGTCTTCAACCATACTAGTCACCATGCCTGTTTACAAGTCTTCATGTTAATCTTCCTTATGCCAGTTTAACCTTCTTCATATTGGGTGACATACTTGTACTAGTAGCCAACAATATCGGTTGACATCAATGACAAGTCAATTCCTACAATCTCCCCTTTTGGCATTGATATCAACATTTCCATTTCCACTTTCTCTCCCCCTTTGATAGCAATGGCAAAGGAAATCTTAATCTGAAACCAACAATCCCTCCCTTGCCTACATCTAGTTTAGGACACATTCTCCCCCTGTGTCCATGATTCATGATTCAAGAGTCATAAGATAGTAACAATGTTTGACTCCCCCTGAACCATACATCCTCTTATGCATTTAAGTTCTGCCAAATTGTGGGACAAATCCCATATTTTGTCTTAAGTGCTCAAATGGGCCCAAAAGTAGTGGCTTGGTAAATATGTCAGCAATCTTCTTACCAATTGGAATATATTCTACTATGACCTCCTTGTCTGCTACCTTCTCCCTCAAGAAGTGATACTTGATTGCAATGTGTTTTGTTCTTGAGTGCATTAATGGATTCTTGGAGATGTTGATTGCACTTGAGTTATCACACTAGATTGGAATAGGTTCCAGTATTACCACTTGTATGTCTTTCAGTGTCTGCTTCATCCATAAAACCTATGAGCAACATGTAGCAGCCACTACACACTCTACCTTAGTAGTAGATAATGACACTGAATCTTGCTTCTTGTTGTGACATGATACTAACTGGGCTCCTAAATATAAATCACCTCTATGTGTACTTTTCTGGTCATCAATACTTCATGCCCAATTTGCATCAATATAAGCCTTCAAATAGAAGTCTCCTTTCTTTGGATACCATAGGCCATGGCTAATAGTTCCTTGTAGATACTTGAAGATCCGTCTGACTACATTTAGGTGAGACTGTTTAGGAGTGGCTTAGAGTCTTGCTACCATGCAAACAAATTTTACAATTTCCGGTCTAGATGTTGTTAAATATAACAGGCCACCAATCATAGACCTATACAATGTTTTTTCAACTTTTGGTGACTCATCTAGTTTGCTCAACTTACAGCTAGTAACCATGGGAGTACTTACTAGTTTTTTATTCTCCATTTTAAATTTCTTCAACATGTCTTTTATGTACTGGGTTTGGGAGATGAAAAATCCTTTCTCCTACTGTGAGATCTACAAACCAAGAAAATAGGACAACTCACCTAGCATGGACATCTCAAATTTTGTCTTCATCTGATATGCAAATTCTTTGCACAAGATTTCTAATTTACAACAACTATAATCATATGATCTCCATTTAATTTGACATACAAGTTTTTGTCTGCATTCCCTTTCTGCAATCCTTGCTCCTTCAAGTATTTGTCTAACCAGGAATACCATGCTCTAGGAGCCTACTTCAAACCATATAAGGATTTCTTTAACTGCCATACAAAACTCTCATCTTCATGCAAAAAGTACCCTTCTGGTTGCTCCATATACACCTCTTCTTCAAGATTATCATTCAAGAAAAGAAGATTTTACATCCATCTAATACACTTTATATCCCTTGTAGGCTGAGAAAGCTAAGAACATTCTTATTTCCTCTAACCTAGCAACTAGTACAAAGGTTTCTTCAAAATCAATACCTTCCACTTGAGCATACCCTTTGCAGACTAACCTTGCTTGATGTCGAACTATCTTACCTGTAAAACCATAAAAATGGTCATCTAAACCATGTACCCCTAATCTCAACAATATCACCAAGATCCTAACCAAAGGCAATTAAATCAATCTTGAGCACATTATTAATTCTTTAATCATCAAATATCACATGGCAAGTCAATTACTCAATATTGATTAAATATTTATTTAATTAATTGAATCATTCCCAAAAAATCATTTTTGATCAATCATCCTATTTTAATTTATTAAATATCCAAGCATATTTAATTAATTAATAAATTTGTATTTAATCATGCAAAAAAGGAATTAATTTATTACAAAAGAGAAATTAATTACAAAGCAACAGTTGAATTGAAAATAAAATAAAAGAATTGAATTGAGAGAGAAATCAAACTTGAGATATTATTTCTTTTTCTAAATTTAGAACTTGAAATCAAAAAAGCAATTAATTGAATTATTGATTATTCTCTAAAATTTGAACTCAAAGCTTTTGAGAAAATGAAGTTCAGTTGCATTGAAAAGACTCTTTTCTTGAATAAATAAAAGAATTATCTATTTTTATCACAAATGCATGGAATTAATTTAATATTATTTCTAATTCAACTTGAACTTCTTATTTAAATGAATTTCAATTAAACTATAATTGGAATCTATCTTAAGGTTAACTGAACATGATTTCTTAATTATTTCAATTAATCCTAAATTGAGCTTTTTGATCATCTCTCTTGTAATTCTCTATAAATTCAGCCTTCAGCTCTCATCAAATTTACCCCAGAGATTTTTGAGAACACGCTTGGAGATTATTATTATGTTGATTTTTGCTTTGGAGTCATTGAATATATTGTGCTTTTTTTAGATTATTTGCATCCATATTTAGTTTATCCATATTGCTTGAATCCATATTTCTTGAATTATTAATCCATCTTGCATCCATTTTAGCTTAATATCATGCTCATATAGATTAAATCCTTCATCTTGGTGTAGTCTAGTCACTGGTATTGCTTATAAAAATCTGAGAGCAATCTTATACTCACATCTTTTAGAAGACAATTAGTCGCTTTATTATGGTTTTATTATTCATGATTATATCTATCTAACCATACATGTAATGAATTAATTGAAGTGTTGTGTCTTGCAGATACAGATCCTTATTCCAATTTTCACACACACATCTCTGGCGCCCACTGTGGGGCAGAAGACTACATTTTTCGACCTCCAAGACTAACTTTTTATTTTTGTTATTTTTCAGGTTTTTGACTTTGTAGATTTTCGTCTGTACAGTCTTTGCGTCATATCGTATGACATTTCTCACAGGCTAAAATGACAAACTACAAGTGTCATACGAACTGGAATCCTGTATCGTATGAATTGGAATCCTGTATTATATGAGCTTAAACTCTGTCGTACAATTCTGTATTTTTCTAGTTAAAAAGACCAAAAAAAACAAATTTTGTGATTTATGATTTTTTGTTCAAATTGATTATTCTGACAACTGACCTTGGTTGTTTATCTATCTATCTTAGAATTTTTCACAGCCTAATCAGTTTTTGCAAAATAGTTGTCAAAGAATATGCTTGTCACACAAAGGCAATATGACTACTGATTCATTGTCTTTGCAGGTTGCTTGAGGAGAATCGACCAAACATTGTGTATTCTTTCAATTCATTTTTAGGTACCTAAATTTCTATCTGGTTAATGAACAAATCTATCTTTCATTTTTTTTAGAAGATTCTGAGAGGTAGGAGAGTATGCTCTTGTCTTTTTCTAGACAATTAGAAATCCAGACCCTTGAGGCTTTTTCTTTGTTTGAGATTTGTACATCTTTAGTAGGCTTGCCCTCCCAAGGAGCTTAAAAAATATTAAAGCCTTTACCACCGGTGTGAGGGGAACAACCTAAGTGGGAATGACTAAATGCCAAGTACTCCAACCCACTATAAAATAAATGTCATTTGATGAAAATCAAGTCAACGACAGTTCTCAAGAATAGCTCTCCTCTATACCTTCGGGTATATTAAACCTTGGTTTTCAAGGCTAGGAGACCTTTTAATTGAGTTTTATACCTCGATGCGCCAAATAGACCCCTTACTAGATCTAATTAAAATTAGAAGCTACCTGGTTCACCTCTGAAAGGGTGGATAATATTTGTGCAAGAGAGATAGTAACTCTCCCAAGATACTTGTCATTTTGTTCCCCCATTAGCGTTTGGAGTCAGATAATATGGCATTGAGAATCCATTGAGTGAGACTCTGTGGCCATATTCTAATTAGCTATTGGGTGTGTACCCGAGTCTACGAGCAAAGGTTTTCTTCTCTCACCAAATTTTGTAGGGCTTGCATGTTGTGATTGGAGCTACTATTCATACTACATGTTTTCTATGTTTCCATCCCTGAGACTAAAACTAAAATACCAAAATTGGAGAAAACAAGAAACAACTTAGTGATCAAAAACTCTGTCCATGTCAAAACTAGTCCATCCTAAGTCAAAATTCTATCCAAAACTAGTCTATCTTGGTAAAAAATCAGTCCATCTCATAATTGGTCATACTCAGTTGTCATACTCAGCTATCAAAAAACTAAGAATTTTTGTCTCTACCCTATGAATAGTCATATGAATCTGGTCATTTATCATCCTGCACCATATCCTATGTCATATGAGTTTGGTAATTTGTTGTCTAAGCTCAATCCTCTATCATATGAAACCAAGAAGTCTATCATCTGAAACTAAATCCTGTGTCGTATGAAACATAACTGCATTGAATCTTTTGTCATATGGTACTAGGTAGCAACTCATACGAAACAAAACTGTTGTCACCCTAGAACTATTAAATTGTTGTCCATCTCAGTAAATCCTATCATACGAATCTTTAGTTTTATTAGTACAGAGCAGTCAAAATTGCCTCAAATAGTCTACAATGAACATAATACTAGTTATCATCATCCTAAGCATAAACCGATCAAGATAGTGTACCTCTACCATTTGCGTTGCATGATTTGGTCAATCATCTTTTAGCTATTTCAATCAACTACCTATCAAACCTAAGTCACTTAGATAACATCTTATACAGGATAGACCGTTCCTGAAACCAGACCAAATCTTAGTCACTACTCTTGAATCAACTTAGATAAATGTCTTATACAAGATAGATCTTTCCTGAAACTAGACTAAATCTCAATTTCTTCTCTCAAACAATACGTTAACCAAACAACTAGCTCTGAAATTGATCTTGACCTTTGCATCACAAACAACTTTAGGTCACACTAATCCATAAAAATGCCTATTCAAACTAGGAGTTCTCATAAGAAAGAAACCAAAGGCAAAGAACAACCCTTCACATAACAAGATAACCCATATTACATGGAGGACCCACTCACTAACAAACCTTCATCATCAGGAGTACCAGTTTTTGATGAACCTAAATCTCCCACTATACATGAGACAAAATACAATGACAAAGACAACCATAATATTCATGAAACTGATAATGATTCCTCATCAAGTGAAGATGAAGTAGACACTGAACCTCTAGAAAAAGAAATTCATGACTATCAAAAGGATAAAGAATTTCAAAAAATGATGAAAGCTATCCTGGCTCGAGAAAAGGAAGAATATTTCTTAGAACTAGCAAAACAAGGTGCCAAACTCCCTACTGGATATGATGTTTAGACACTCATTACTAAAAAGGAAGAATCACCTATACTCGTGGTACACAAACAATTACTATCCTTACAGACTGAAATCACAGAATTGAAGAACAAGGATAAGTCCCCAAAACAATATTCTCTAGAGACAATATGCCCTTTTCCATTTGACAAGAATCTATACGTGCCTCCATTCCCTTCACGAGTTGAGATCCCAAAATTTGACAAATATGATGGTACCTCAGATCCTCAAGATCATGTTAGAGATTTATGTGTTGCCTGTATGGAGTTCATGTATGATCAAACATATCTCATGCACCTTTTCCCGAGGAGTTTGGGTGGACAAGCCATGAAATGGTTCTCAAGTCTACCTAAGGGAATAAAAACATTTGAAGAACTAATCCAAGTATTCTTACAACAATACTCATACAACATTCGACATCCTGTGACTATGATCAAGCTTTGCGATACTAAACAGAAAATAGGGGAGCCTTTTCTAACTTTTCTCCAATGTTGGAGAAAGATGTTGTTTAGGTATTCACGACCTATCCCAGATTCTAAGAAAATGGATATATTTGTCAACAACCTAATCCCAGAATTGAAATATAGTATCCAAATGCAAGTACACCCATCATTTAACAAAATGGTAGATATTGCTATTCGAATGGAAGAGGTTCTTATAAAGAAAGGAGATATCATGCCTTGGAAAGAAACACAACTAGGATCTAGCTCTAAAGAGAAGAACAAGTATTGGAAATTTGGCAAAGAAATAAACAAGAACATTGTTAATGACGGAGTAGTAGACATTGTTAAAGCTAACTCAAAGCCCACAATATTTAACTTGGCTTGTGGCACACAAACACTCAAAGCAACTGAAGCTACAGTAGATAATCCTCCAAGAAAACAAAAGAGTGGTTCAAAGAGAAACCTTGGCTTTCCAAACCTAAGCGTGATTTCACTCCTCTTGAACAATCATATGAATCTACTTTCAAAACTCTATTGGCAAACAATCTGATAACACTACTAGATAATTCTAGGCCATATGATCTCGAAGTCAAACCAAAATGGTGGAGAGAAAATGAATATTGTGACTACCAGTGGAATAAAGGTCATAACACAAACAACTACATGAATCTCAAGAATGAGATTCAAGATCTCATAGATGCTGGTAAAATTGTTGTCAAGAATAACCCAACCAATGCTGATCACAAAGAATTTACAGACCCTTTACCTATTTATGAACAAGGTAATTCCTCAAAGACCAAAGGAGGTGCCAAAGTAAATTATACTTATACTAGCAATGACAACGTCATTAACATGATTGATCCTTCCCAATTTGAATATTGCAATGTGATTATAGTTCAAGATAAACCAAATGAATCATGATATGCAAGAACTCTGACCCGTTCTCAAAAGAAAGTCACTCTCCAAGGAGCTAGTTCTTCCAAACCGGCTCAAGCAACATCGAACCCACCAGACTCATCAAACAAACAAAAAGAATCAACCTTGGATAAATTTAAAAGGCTAACTTCAACATCATTGTTTGGATATAGCATTGTGGAACAATTAAAAAGGACAAATGCTCAAATCTCAATCTTTGAATTGCTAAAACTCTCATCTTCTCACAAAGAGATCCTAGACAAAGCATTGCTCACCACTAACATTCCAAAAGATTTAAATATTGATCGGTTTCAGTCTATGGTGGGTCATCTAACTTCACCTCACTATTTTACCTTCTCTGAAGAAGATGACAACTCGCTAAATCATCCACATAACTAGCCATTGCATATTGAAGCCATGATCCATAAACACAGAGTTAAATGTGTTTTGATAGATGGAGGTGCATGGTTGAATATCTGTACTTATAGTCTACCTACACAACTAGGATTCTTTGAAAATGTCTTTGATCCTACCAAGAAAATAACAATTAAAGCTTATGATGGAGAAGAAAGGATCTCTAAAGGTTTGGTATCATTGCCAATTAGAGTGGGACCTATAGAAAGAGATGTCCTTTTCTAGATACTTGATCTTCCTCCATCATACAATATCTTACTAGGAAGGTTGTGGATTCATGAAATGAAGGCAGTTCCATCTACATACCATCAATGCTTAAAATTTCCTTATAATGGAATAGAAGTCAGTATTCCCGCTGATACAATATCACCTGTAATGCATTAACAAAAGGTGTTGATACTTTTGTGCCTCATAATAGGGAAGTCCCTACAAATGAAAGTCCAAAAGCTTTGATGAAAGACTTGGAAAAGAAATTGAAGATTACAAATATCATCATGGATGGCTACAAGATAGAACCAATACTCTCATTAGTTTCTCTCCCTCCATCACCAAAATAGTTGGGCAAACCATCAGAGGCTATGAGAACGCAGACTTCAACTCTAAATATCATATATGATGGTCTTTTTGTACAATCTTCTACTTCCCTGGCAGATGAAATAGAAGAGGATGCAGTTCTTAACTGGCTTTTCAAGGAAGACAATCAAAATGAGGAAGTACGACATTATGAGATTTCCTCAACCCAATATGGTCCTGGCTACAAAATGATTCAACACATGGGATATTCAGGTACTAGTCCTCTAGGAAAACATCAAGAAGGTATTATTGAGCCAATTTAGCTACAAACAAAATCCCCAAATGATATAGCTGGACTAGGATACACTCCAAGAAAAACATCAGATCAAAAACATGCTTCTAAGACTAAGTGGAAGAAAAAGATATTGCCTTTAACATTACAGGAGGTAAACACTCAACAAAAACTTCAAGAAAACTATGAAACAAAACAAGAGGAACTAGCAATCAATAGAGAAGAAATACTCATTGCTCAAGTTCCAGTGGTATTATCTACAATCCTACAAGAAGTAGAGGTCCCACAAGATATAAAAGAAGAAGTAGAAAGATTCAGGGAATTTTTTACACTGCTGAAAATTCCAGTTACATACACTGGTAGGCAACAAGTAGAAGATTCAAAGACTGACTCAAATGAATATGAATGGGGTCCAGATCACCTCTCAGATACATCCACTACAGAAACTCTAGAAGAGTCTACTAGTACCACAGATAATACTCAAGAGCTGATGCACATAAAACTAGAAAAAGAAATACAGGAAATTAGACAAAAGAGACAAGCAAACTATGAATAAGGAATAAAGAAAGGAAGAATACCATAAAGATTTTCATCTATGTACCCCTATGCTAAGAAAAAATAAATCAAATATAACACTACACAAGAAGAATTGGAAGCAATAGAAGAATAACTAGTCATCAGTCCAGAAGAAGCTGAATGGAGTAGACGATAGCAAATCATAGAAACAGTAAGATCATGTCAATAGGTATGTTAAATACAAATGATAAATCAGACAAATCTTGAAGGAACTTGCAGCATTAAAGATGTTGGTGTTGATACCATACATATGCTCACTAAATCACTTGAAGAAGACTCAGAAACTTCATCCAATGACTCTGATGACTCTAACAATAGTCCTATTCAGGATAATATCTACTCAACATCAAATTCTGAATCATCTGATGTAAACAATGAAAATCTATCTACTAATCTTATCGTTGTCGAACCACAATATGAAGTCCAGTCTAGCATAGAGAATGATGCTACAAGTATGTCTATTGGATTATATCAACTAAATATTAACATGAACTTTAATAATCATGTTCTGAATCTTCCTGGTCTCGAGACACTTATGCAAGGTATCCTTCTGGAACTCAACTTTTTGATCCACAATTGTTATGATAATACCGTGAATGCTGTCGAACCTATCCAACATTTATGCTTACTACATCTAGAACTAATTGACTGTACTTTACAAAACCAGCCCATGAATATACCTACTTTTGCCAATGACTATATGTTAGCCTATTATCTCAATGTAGTTGAACCTATGGACTCTTCCACCAGGGAACAT
This sequence comes from Cryptomeria japonica, assembly GCF_030272615.1. Lineage (NCBI taxonomy): Eukaryota > Viridiplantae > Streptophyta > Pinopsida > Cupressales > Cupressaceae > Cryptomeria > Cryptomeria japonica. The sequence continues at coordinate 287,174,054 of NC_081406.1, read as the reverse complement.
AGTGAAAACATGACTGAAGTGGATATCAAGTATCTTAGTCGTAAAAACAAGAAAAATAAAAATAAAAGATCTGATGGTGAAAACCACATTGTGGCGGTGTTAGAATCTAGAAAAGAGAAAATAAAGGATGCACCTAAGGGTGAAAACCTCTCTGAAGCACCTAAAAGTGAGATACTTGATATACTGCCAAGTCATTTTCAGGAAAGGTCTTCCATATTGATTGAGCTAACTCATCCAGTGAACATTGGGAGTCAAGAGACACCACACATCATTCATGTAGCTCAATCACTATCAGCAGAAGAATTGAAGGGTTTCACTCATCTATTCTCAGAAAAGAAAATAAACTTTGCATGGATGTACTCTAATATGCTAGGCTTGGATCCTGATCTCATCATGCACCATCTTTCTATCACACTAGGAGTTAAACTAGTCAAGCAAAAACTCTGTAAGATGCACTGTCATGTGGCACTGCTAGTCAAGGCTGAGCTAGAAAAACTGCTAAAAGCTGGATTCATTAGCGCTATAAATTATGCCGAATGGATGTCAAACATAGTACCAGTTTCAAAGGAAGACAAGTCTATCAGAGTTTGCATAGACTTTATAGATCTCAGCAAAGCTTATTTGAAGGATGACTTTCCATTACCAAATATTGATATGATAGTCGACATGACTATTGGGTATGAGATGTACTCACTAATGGATGGATTCTCTGGCTATAATAAAATCAAAATAGCTCCTAGAGATCAAGAAAAGATAGCTTTCACCTATGCATGGGGATCCTTTTGCTAGAATGTCATGCCATTTGGGCTAAAGAATGGAGGAGCAACCTATCAAAGAGTAGTCACTACTATTTTTCATGACATGATGCACAAGAATATGGAAGATTATGTTGATGATACTTTAGTAAAGACTATGAAGAGATCCACACATATTCAAGAGCTAGGCCCTATACTAGATAGAATGGAAAAATTCAAACTCTGCCTAAATCCAAAAAAGTGTGCATTCAAAGTGACATCTGTGAAACTACTTGGCTACATCATTTCAAAGAAGGGAATTGAGGTCGATCTTGAGAAGATCCAAGCTATAATGGAAATTCCTCCTCCAAAGAACATCAACCAAATGAGAAGTTTATAGGGACGTCTCCAATCAATCAAATGCTCCATTTCTCAGCTAGCAGACAAAGCTCAATCTTTCATGAAAATATTGAGGAAAGGATTAATATACAACTAGGATCAAGAATGTGAACAAAATATTCAACAAATCAAAGAGTACCTATCCAATCCACCAATATTTATGCCACCTATTCAGGGTAAACCATTGATCTTATACATATCAGCAACCGATTCAACACTTGGGGCACTTCTGGCACAATAGGATAAAAATAAAAAGGAATGAGCTATCTATTACATCAGTAGAACATTGGTGTCTTGTGAAATGAACTACAATATAATAGAAGAAGCATGCTTGGCATTAGTCTTTGCATCACAAAAACTGAGACATTAGATGTTAGCACATTTAGTTAAACTGGTGGCTAAAATTGATCCACTCAAATACCTTCTTAGCAAAGCAACACTTACAGGAAGATTGTCAAAATGGGTCATGATCCTTACAGAGTTTGACATTGAATATGTGGAATGCAAACCCATAAAAGGATAGGTAATTTTTGATCAACTTGTTGAAGCTCCACTTGAAGACTCTCAATCACTACATATAGAGTTTCCAAATGAATCAATAATGCATCTTACTCGACAACCCTAGATGATGTTCTTTGATGGGTCTTTTACTCAAAATGGTTCTGGTGCTGGAATACTATTTATTACTCCTAAGAAGTATTCAATCCCAAAGTCTTAGAAGATTATGTTCCCTTGCACAAATAACATTGTAGAATATGAAGCTTTGGTAAATGGGATAAAGATAGCTATTGAATGGAAGGTTGCAAAATTACACATCTATTGAGATTCTCAACTGATCATCAATCAAATCGATGATACATATTAGACTCGAGATGAGAAACTAATGCATTATAAGAGGATGGTGGATGACCTCAAGAAATATTTTTCTTTTGTATCATTCCAACATATCCCCAGATCAACAAATAGAGTAGCAGATGCTATGGCCACCTTGGTGTCTATACCTGAGTTACAAGAATCCAATTTTCGTTTTGAATTCCTAGTGGAAGAGTTACATTACCCAACCTATGATTCTCCTAAGACCCAAATTGTTTTTTCTATTAATGGACATGACTCTTCTTGATATAACCATATTTACTCTTATTTACAAAACCAAATTATACCAGAAAACCTTATCTAAAATGAGAAAAGAGACCTGACCCAAAATGCTTCACGCTATGTTATCATTTCTAATTATCTATTTAGATGGGGTTTGGATGATACATTGCTTAGATGTCTAGAAAATGAAGAATCTAAATGTGTGTTATTGGAAGTCCATGAAGGTATTTGTGGATCTCATTTGAATGGTCTTACTTTAGCTCAAAAACTACTATGGACTAGCTACTACTGGCTAGACTTGGAGAAAGATGCTATTAATTTTGCTGACTTGTGAGAAATTTTAGCTACATGGAAATCTCATACATGTTCCAACAAGGGATCTCATACCCTTCACTACACATTGGCCTTTTCAACAATGGGCATTTGATCTCATTCAATAGATATATCCTGCATCATCTGACTTACATAAATTTATCATAACTACCACTAAGTATTTCACTAAGTGGGTAGAAGTGGTTTTGCTTATCAAAGCAACTAGTAAACAAGTAACTCTATTCATCCTAAACTATATTATTTGCAGGTATGAGATACCTTCATCCATCATGACTGATAATCAAGGATAGTTCAAGAATAAATATCTAGACAAGCTATATGAGAAATTCAAAATAAAACAACACTAGTCATCTGTGTACTACCCTCGAGGTAATGGACAAGCTGAGGTATCTGACAAAAACCTATTGACTATCTTGCATAGAACAGTAAACAAATTCGGGAAGGATTGGCATCTACAACTCAATCCTGCATTATGAGCTTATAGAACAAGTATCAGAACACCTACTGGGGATACACCTTTTTCTCTAGTGTATGGGTCCGAAGTAGTATTACCTATTGAAGTGGAAATACTATCTCTAAGAGTTTCTTTGCAAGGTCTTGTTACTGATGAAAACTATAGAATATCTAGATTGCAAGAACTTGAATTGCTGGATGAACATCAACAAGTGGTGTTTGATCATCTTAGAGTATATCAGAAGAGAATGTCTAGAGGGTATAACAAGAGGGTTAGACAAAGAGAATTTTGGGCTGGTGACCTAGTTCTGAGAGAAAATCTTATAAATCAGCAGTTTCGAGACAACAAAGTGAAGTTTGAACCCAACTGGTTGGGTCCCTACATTGTTACTACAGTCTTTGGCTCTGGTGCCTGTCAACTCTCATACTCAAAAGGAGAAAAACTCTATGAACTGATTAACACCATCCATTGGAATAAATTCTTCACTTAGTGATCTCTGCTCCAAGCAACCTATACAGCTGAAAAAGTCCTGAAAAAAAAAATAGAAGAAACCTAGTAAACAGGCACCTTGGTAAAAAAAAAAAATGAATCTCTACCAAGCAGGTGAAAACTTGGTAAACAAGGGCCTCTTATACTCAAGCGCTCCATCTATCAACACAATATTGGCATTCCTACTTTCCTGCATCTTTGCTTTCACTTGTACATATTTAATAGTCGCTTTTGTGACATCATGGTTCATTGGAACCCTCATGGTTTGAAACTGATCAATGTCCTAGTCTTAGGTCAATCGATAGAGAAAATTATATGTCCTAAGTAGTATCAGCCAAGTCATCTTTCCATCAGTGAAACCTAGTCATCCACTCTGAGTCAGTCACTTGTCTCCTGGCTACTGAAGAGTTTTATCACTAAGTAAACAAGAAAAACAACATAATAAAAAACAATCACTAAACATTTTGAGCTATGCATGAAAATTTTATTTTTGTGCTATCTTTTATATTGGTTTTCAATTATTATCCCTTTGAGTAACTCGAGGAAGTCTATCATGACTAAGAGGAGCAAGGATTGGGGGCACAATATTTTCTTTGTTTTCTGCTTGTAGGAATGATCCCAATGATCTGGAAACATCTAATCAGCTAGGTATCTCTGATAAGAGCCTTCACATAAAGGTGAAATTACCACTCATACCTCAACTCCGCTTATTTGAATTCAATAGGGAGGTCTATATCATTTCTTTATTTGTTTAGAGGGAATTTCTTTATGATGCAATTTGGGTCCTTGCAAAATCTATCCAAGGATATGAACGAAAAAAGGATCATTGCGGACGAGATAATTAAAATTGCACATTAAAAAGAAAGGAACTCTAATCTGCCTGTTATGTTCATTATGCTCGGTGATGAATCATAAGCATTTTAAATCCAGTGACTAGGTTTAGGTTGCATTTCATTCTATATTTTGTGAATTTAGAGTGATTTCGGTTTGATAATAATGATCTCTTAGTTTTATGAGAGCTGAAAGCATCATCATTTTTTATGCTAAGTGGTCTTTTTTTCATCATTTCTCCGATCGAGTACTTGTGTTTTGAGATGTTAGCTGCATACATAAACATCTTATATAGATTCATATATTTCATTATTACTCATTTGCATTCATCTTACTACATAGAAAAATGAAAACATTGCGTTACTCATTACTCATTTACATTCATTTATTTGCATGTGAAAAGAAACAAAAATAGACATCCATAATCAATTTACATTACATACATCCATACTGAAAGAAATGCATACATGTACAATAAAGCATATAAAAAGCATCTTATAAACAAATCAACATAAGTACAATGAAGTCAAATTGATCTTGTGTATATATATCATATAAAGTCTCAGAGTACAAAGTGATGTCAAATGACATATACAAACTCCCATCAGAGCAAGAATTGTATAGGCTACAAAAAATGGGTGTGTACAAAAAAATATTAGAGCTATGAAAAAAGAATATCTAGCTCTCGGCCTCTTGCTCATCATCAAGTGGAAGAGGAGGAGCCTGTTGACTGGGATCCTGACGAGGTGCCCGAGCTCCCTCTGACCATGCCATGTGTTGCAAGTAGGGGACAACCTATTGTGCAACTAGAACTGCTACATTGTAAGCTGCAACATAGTACGCTACCCTACTCATCTGGTGAAGAACCTCCTACTACAAGGTGTCATGCTCTGCCCTCATAGTTGTGACCTGATGGTCTCTCTCAGCTCTCATCTCTACTACCTAACACTCTCTCTCAGCTCTCAGCTCTGCTACCTGACGCTCTCTCTCAGCTCTCACCTCTGCTAGCTATCGGTCTCACTCCGCTAGCTAAGTTTGAGCCATTGTCAACTATGACTGTAGCTCCACTAGATGTAATCTCATCGACTATCCTGCATCAGTCCCCTACTCTCTCGTAGGCTCTCCACCCCCATCTCCACCTCTAGCTCCACCCTACTCCTCTTGTTGCTACCAGACCTATCTTGGAGCTACTTGGTCCTCCTCAGCTCCACCCAATCTCATGCCTATACTACCTAGGGATCTTCTCTAACCCCTATGCTTTCCAACCCAAGCTAGAAACCTACTACTGCTAGTAGCAGGATTGCCACCTATCCACCTCAGAGCCTCAGCTCTCTGTCCCTGTCCCTATCTCTGTCCCTATCCCTATGTGGGGGCATCATCCTCAATCTCCTCAATCCAAGGAGCCTACTCAGCTGGATCTGTGAATCTGGGGAATGGATGCAGCTAGAACCAATCCCTGTACTAGGGCAATACCCCTGCATCCCTAACATCATCCATGTAATCTCATCTAAGATGCTATAAACCATTCAGCTCCTACATACTCAAGGCATAGGATAACCTTAGTGATGTTGGGAAAAATGGTGTCTCAACCTTGCATTTATGCGAGGTTACTATTTATAGTAAGTTTTCATTTGAGCATGAAATGGTGTGAAACTCTCCCTGAAGCTTCTGGTTGGCTAGATAAGCATTCCGGTAAAGTTGCGTCGCAAGGTCACAACTAGTTTTGAAGATATTAATGTTTTCATCTTGGAGGGGTGCAATAAAATGTTTAAACTTAATTTTGGAGGCTTTAGAGGCTCCGAAATGCCTTGAAAAGTGGCTGTAACTAGCACAGCAGGTTACAAGGTGATAGAGCACTTCGCGAGCTTTCCGGCGCTTCAAACGGTTCGTCAATCAGACACCCGGTTCTCAAGTTATGGCCTCCGGAAGTTTGTACTCCTGAAATAGGAAAAATAATTTGTATCGGATATATAAATGAGCTGTAAAAGGGAGCGACATGTGTTGATGTGTGCTTTAACATGTCATAGAAGGGAGATAAGGTCGGCTACACCTTATTGGGTGGTTTTAGCCCATGGTTTTGTAATACCGTTAGATGGTTTCTTGTATTGTATCTCCTATTTATGAGGTGTGTGAGATAGAGGTTGTGTGTAAGAGTCTTATGGTTATTGAGTTGCCTCTGAATCTCTGATTAATGGCACTCCTGCGAAGAGCTTGCTCTGCAAGTATGTTGTAATCTATTTTTGATTGCTGAATAAAATATTGAGCTGCTTTTGGAGTGTGGGGTTTTTCTCCCGAAAGGGTTTTCCCCACGTAAATCACTGTGTTGTGGTATGAATGCTATTATATCTATTTCTATTTTCTGTAACTGTTGTAACGATCTGAAAAAAGTTTTGCATTACCCTCCTCTCAAGGTTAGTGTAGGAAGTTGTTTCTGCTACTTAACTTCCTTACAAGTGGTATCAGAGCCTGATCATCTTTGGTTTCAATTGTGGGCAGTTGGGTTTTTTGAACTAATCTAGATTTGAGTGGGAGCTTGTGTAGAAGACACTTTTTGATCTTGTTGCAGGAATATTCAGATGGCGAGTTCATCAGGGAGAATAGAGGTGGAGAAATTTAATGGAAGTAATTTTGAGATGTGGAAGCTGAAGATGGAAGATTTGCTAATAGATCGAGATCTTTGGGATGTTGTTGATGCGAATGTCCAAAGGCCCTCAGATCCTACTGCGGCAGCTCAGTATGATGTTATGGACCAAAAAGCCAAGGGTCTAATCAGACTATGCCTGGCAAACTCTGTTCTAATCAATGTCCATGAAGAAAACTCTGCAAAGAAGCTATGGACTAAGCTTGGTGAGATGTATCAAGTGATATCTTTATTAAATCAAATTTTCTTAAGAAAGAAATTGTATTCCTTGAAGATGGAAGAAGGTGGATGAATTGCAGACCACCTAGAAGAATTCAATATGTTGGTGGCTCAATTAGTATCCGTCGGTGTTAAGATGGATGAGGAGGAGAAATGTCAGATCTTGCTTTGTTCTTTGCCTGATTCATGGGATTCTCTTATTATGGCTATCGGTAGTACTTATGTTGTTTTGAAATCTGAAGACGTGGTGGGTGCCCTACTCAGTGAAGAGATGCGAAGGAAGGTATCCATCAGTTCAAAGGAAGCCCTAACCGTTCGTGGAAGACCTAAGGAGAAAGGCAAGAAGAATGAGAAGCGTGACAAGTCCAAATCCAAAGGGAGATTGAAATCTCCTGGAAAGTCCAAAGTCATTTGCTGGAACTGCGGTAAACCGGGTCACATCCATAAGGACTGCAAAGAAGAAAAGAAGAAGAAGAAAAAGAAAAAGTTCGATTCTGATTCTAAGTCCGACAAGGAAGATGGCGATGCATTTATTGCGGCTTTGGCAACTCATGCAGGTAATGATGCCTGGCTAATTGACTCAGGTGCATCTTTTCATATGACTTCCAATAGAGATTGGTTTTTTGAATATGAAGGATTTAATGGAGGTAAGGTGTACTTGGGTGATGATTCACATCTAGACATTGTTGGTCGAGGTAAAGTTTGAATCAGGTTTTTTGATGGTAGAATAAAAAGGATTAATGGTGTGCTGCATATCCCTGGATTAAAACGAAACTTGTTATCTGTGAGCAAACTGATAGATGCGGGTGTGTAGGTAGTCTTTTCTGAAGCAGGATGTAAGATGATTAAGGGTGCTATGGTAGTAGCTAGAGGTGTCAGGTTTGGCACTTTGTATAAGCTTGAAGCATACACTATTGAGTGTAATAACACTTATGTAAAAAGTAAATCTGCGGATACTTCACTGGAAGATTTGAAGGTTTCACCTTCAGCAGATGGAAATGGTTTTTGGGTACCTAAGGGTGCTCTTTCGTCTGAAGCAAAGTTACCTGTAGAGAAGACTATGTTATGGCACCAGAGACTTGGCCACATTGGAGAAAAGGGTCTAAGGACCTTGAAAAATAAAAACCTTGTTGAAGGTTTGAATGACTGTAATCTTGACTTTGATTTCTGTGAGCATTGCATTTATGGAAAACAAAACCGCGTTCAGTTTTACTCGAGTTCTCATAAAACTTGTCGTGTTTTGGATTTTATCCATTCTGATGTGTTTGGTCCAGTAGATGTCTCTTCGATTGGAAAATCCACATATTATGTTTCATTTATTGATGATTTTAGTAGAAGGACATGGGTTTATTTTCTAAAGAGTAAATCTGAAGTTTTTAGTCATTTTAAAGAATTTAAAGCAATGGTTGAGTTGCAGACTGGAAAGAAAATAAAATGTTTGAGAACTGATAATGGCGGTGAGTTTTGCTCTAATGATTTTGATAGATTTTGTAAAGACTGTGGAATTAACAGGCAGAAGACAACTCCATATTCTCCACAACAGAATGGAGTTGCAGAAAGAATGAACAGGACACTGATGGAGAAGGCTAGGAGTATGTTGAGTGGTGCTGGTCTCGAACAAAAGTTTTGGGCTGAAGTTGTTGCCACTACTTGCTACCTGATTAACAGGTCTCCTACATCAGCTCTTGTTGATAAAATGCCTATGGAAGCATGGTCAAGTCACAAGCCTTCATTGAGACATCTTAGAGTTTTTGGTTGCGAGGCATATGCGCATGTGCCAAAGGAGAAGCGAACAAAGTTAGAGAACAAGGCTGTGAAATGTATCTTCATCAGGTATAGTTATGGTGTGAAAGGATACAAGCTTTGGGACCCTATTGCACAAAAGGTAATTCACAGTAGAAGTGTTATTTTTAGAGAAATTAAGTCTCCTTCTATTACATTGCAGCCAGAACAGACTAAAAAAGAAGATGTGATTCAACTTCCTTCTACACCTGAAAAAGTTGAATCGAGACCCCTAGATAGGCAAGAAGTTGAGGAGAGCTCGTCTAGCTCTGAATCTTCAGAAGAGGAGGAAGAACCTCCAACTCAGCTTGTTCGAAGGTCTACAAGACATAGAAAACCACCTGAAAGGTATTCACCTAATGATTGGAGATGTATTTTTGCTCTGAATACTAGTGTGGATGAGCCGAAATCTGTAGAAGAGGCATTAGGTATGAATGATGCAGAATCCTGGAAGATTGCTATGGAGGAAGAAATGGCAGCTTTGAAAAAGAATGATACATAGGATCTTGTACCATTGCCTAAAGGATGAAAACCTGTTGGTTGTAAATGGGTGTTCAAGAAAAAGATTGGTTCAGATGGAAGCATTGAGAAGTATAAAGCAAGGTTGGTTGCAAAAGGCTACTCTCAGGTTGGGGGTGTTGATTACGGTGAGATATTTTCTCCTGTTGCAAAAATGACGTCCATTAGATTTTTGCTTTCTATTGCTACTGGTTATGATTTAGAGGTTGAGCAAATGGATGTGAAAACTGCTTTCCTTCATGGTGATTTGGAGGAAGATATTTATATGACACAGCCGGAGCACTATGTGGTGAAAGGAAAAAGTAATTTGGTCTGTAAATTGAAGAAATCTTTGTATGGCCTCAAACAAAGTCCTAGGATGTGGTACCAGAAATTTGATACATATGTGTTGAGTTTGGGATTTGAACGTTCTAAATCAGATCACTATGTTTATTATAAATCTTATGGTGATCATTTCTTATTCATTGCATTGTATGTTGATGATATGTTATTCATTGGTAAAGGGAAAGGTATGATTTCAGAACTGAAGTCTCAGCTCGCTGCTAAATTTGAAATGAAAGATCTTGGTGCACCAAAGTACATTCTTGGGATGCAAATTAGAAGAGATAGGGTGAACAAAAAGCTATGGCTAGGCCAGAGTAAGTATGTGAATTCAGTGTTACAGAGGTTCAACATGCAGAATTGTAGACCATTAAGTGTTCCTTTTACAGTTGGAATGAAACTATCTATTTCAGATTGTCCAACATCCCCATTGGAGATGGAAGACATGAGTAGAGTGCCTTACCAGAGTGCGGTTGGAAGCTTGATGTATGCTATGGTTTGTACTAGACCAGACATTGCCCAAGCAGTGGGAGTACTTTCTAGATATATGTCTAATCCTGGTAGAGTTCATTGGGATGCAGTCAAAAGAGTCTTCAGATATTTGAAGGGTACTTCAGAGTATTCTTTGTGTTATCATGGTAATTCAGTTGGAGACATGACTTCCCTTGATATCCATGGTTATGTGGATTCAGATTGGGCAGGTGATATTGATAGTAGAAGATCCACCAGTGCTTATGTGTTTACTTTGTTTGGTGGTGCAATTAGTTGGATGAGTAAGCGACAGGCTGTGGTTGCTTTATCTACTACTGAAGCAGAGTATATGGCAGCTACTGATGCTTGTAAAGAGGCCATTTAGCTTAAGAGACTGTGTTCGGATATTGGAATAAAACAAGGTACAGTGACAGTTTACTGTAACAGTCAGAGTGCAATTAGCCTAGCTAAGAACCCGACATTTCATGCCCGGACCAAACATATTGATGTTCAGTATCATTTTGTTAGAGATATGGTCGAAGATGGTAGGGTGAAGCTGGTTAAGGTGGAAACTTTGATGAATGTTGCAGATGCTTTAACTAAGGCTGTGAGCATAGAGAAGTTCAGATGGTGTTCAGAGTCTATGGGCCCTATGGCCCCTAGCAATTGATTCATTGTGTTGACATTCCCTTCCGCTCTTGCAAGGTGTTTGACAAGTGGGAGATTTGTTGGGAAAAATGGTGTCTCAACCTTGCATTTATGTGAGGTTACTATTTATAGTAAGTTTTCATTTGAGCACGAAATGGTGCGAAACTCTCCCTGAAGCTTCTGGTTGGCTAGACAAGCATTCCGGTAAAGTTGCGTCGCAAGGTCACAGCTAGTTTTGAAGATATTAATGTTTTCATCTTGGAGGGGTGCAATAAAATGTTTAAACTTAATTTTGGAGGCTTTAGAGGCTCTGAAATGCCCTGAAAAGTGGCCGTAACCGGCGCAGCGGGTTACAAGGTGATAGAGCACTTTGTGAGCTTTCCA